>NC_086318.1:67369383-67706050 GCF_036172605.1 Pelobates fuscus
TAGTGCTAATAAACTGGTTCATGGATTGCAGGATAAAACTTACCAGGAAAGGTTCAAGGATCTTACCATATATAGCTTGCAGGAAGACGAGACAGGGGGGATATGATAGAAACATTTAAATACATAAAGGGAATCAACACAGTAAAGGAGGAGACCACAACAAGAAACACTACCACAACAAGAGGACATAGTCTTAAATTTGACGGCCAAAGGTTTAAAAATAATATCAGGAAGTATTACTTTACTGAAAGGGTAGTGGATCCATGGAATAGCCTTCCAACTGAAGTGGTAGAGGTTAACACAGTAAAGGAGTTTAAGCATGCATGGGATATGCATAAGGCTACCCTAACAATAAGACAAGGCTAGGGACTAATTAAAAGTATTTAGAAAATTGGGCAGACTAGATGGGCCGAATGGTTCTTATCTGGCGTCATATTCTATGTTTATATGGGTTCCACTAGCGTAAGAGAGAGTGGGAGAGAGAAAAATAAACCCTACCTTTAATAAATCTAGGGATATATATAGAATGCAAGCCAAAGACAACATGGGTTCTGGAGTTCTCTAGGTCACAGGGTCCCCCAGTACCCCTAGCAACCAACTAAATGGATACGTAGATAAATGTCAAGTGAGAGGGAAAGTAAAGTAAGAGAAGACCAGAGGATCTAATCAAAGTCTAATAAAACCTCAAAAGACTCTCCCTTAAAGTTACCTTGACACCATAGATAAACCACTAATGTCTACCTAAACCATCTCTCCCTACTACATTTAGCCAAAGAAAAATAAATGCATAGTAAAAAAAAAAAAAAAAAAGAAAATAATCATAATGGTATCAAAAAACGTGGTACCAGGTGAGGTGTAAAAAAAAGAAAGAACAACTGAAAGTTCGACACGCATTTCGCCGTGTCAGCATGCTGTTGTCAGGAGCATATAACTGTGGGCAGTTTATATATCCTTGTCATTAACTAGCAAGTCCCATCAGCTGTTCTCTGTGGGAGAGCATGGAGGATGGTGTATCAGATCATCAGCCCGCCCCCGAGCTTACCCAATTGGTCGATAATGTGATTAGGAGTGTTTGCATGACGTCCGGAACGGCAAGGTGGGCTCAGAGACAGTTAGAGTCACATCTCACGTCAGGATTGGACTTACTTCAGCGTACACAACAGGGGAGTATAGGGTAGGGGCAGGAATTATGGCCTAACAGCAACCCGAGCCGAAGGCTTTTTCTAAAGGGGGAGAGTCCCCAGAAAAGCAAGCAAACGTTTAACAAATGTGAGAAACTCGCAATCCATAGGGGTAAATCAAAACCCTATAAAAAGGATACGGCTGGGAGCAGAATTAGCAGTATATGGAAGAGTATATACTTCCTATCATTACATTAATACCGAACGAAAATGGTGTGTCTGGTCAAGTCTCAGATACTTTTCTTATATAGATAGAAAAGCAGAGCATCAAACAATCAAACAATCAAAGGAATCAACTTGTGGATAAATGGAAACCCTGAATGTAAAAGGATTTTCATCGGAGTGTGTATATAAAAACCTTTAACAATGAGAGTATGGGGATATCACCCCTATTACTAAGAGCCATCTAAGAATAAACTCCACTTAGTGGACCTATGTACAAAATTAGGTTATTGATGTCCGGTCATGTTGTCAAGTTGAAATAATACTATTATCCATGCATACTATAGAAATTACTCTTACATCTAATCACAGAGACAACCGAATGTGCCCTGGGAAGGGGTATTTAACATTTTTTTTTAAAGGACATCAAGTGGAGTTTTGGACTGAAAGAAGTCCAGAACATGACAAGTAAATGGTCACAATTAAATGACATATTTCCATATCTACAAATTTACAAAAGAAATGTAGGGATCTTAAGAGAAATCCCTCAAAATTGTTACATTCATGTTATAGAGAGAGTTTTACAGAAAGGTAAAAAGGAAAATCCCTCATTCAAACCTTGTGGTAATAAAGTGTTAAGTCTATAGATCCAATATGATTCTCTTTGTTGCAATCATTGATAATACATTGAATGACATTGAGTGCAGTAACAGGAGGATGAGCTAATCAGTTGAATCACATGTTCCCTCACATGTCTTCACATGTCTTCTCTGAGGGAGATGTGATACATTAAAATGTCATACATTAGCTCTATAATACATAATACTTAAAATAAATATATGATTATTTTTCCATATAATCCAACCTATCGTGGGTTTTCTTTTTTTTTTTGTAAATATATTTTTATTGAACATTTCGTTTTTGTTGTCGTTGGTTTCTTTTTTTTTTTTTTTTTTGGTGGTTTTCAACATGGAAAAGGAAAACATGGACTCGCAGGTCCCCCTGGTCATTCATATAAGCTTATACATCGGAAGGCATGGTATGTCAAACGTGTCTTGGCGACTCGCAGGTCGCTGCCTTGAGTAAATAGCATGTGTATTGTGGACTCGCAGGTCCGGTGGTACATAGTTATGCATAGTACTCTGTTATATTTGATGTGTACCATTTCTACGTTGGGTAGTTTTGTATGCCCCACCAGTTTTTATCTGTTCCCCCATGCCTACCCTGTAGCCACTAGGCAGTAGTGAGACATGTGGGCCATCTAATGTGTGGGGTTCCATCAGGACAGGCATCCCCCTAGTGACCTTGCATCAAGGGTCCTGAATGGCAATATAGTGGGGTGTTGGCCCCCAACTTTGGTATGGTACGGCTCTGCCCAGCGATATATATGGTGTTGATGGGAATAACCTAAGGGACATCCTGCGTTTCCCTCTAAACTAATGAACTTTGTAGCTCACAAAACTGGCGCACTTCCATCCCCCGTACCCGCAGATCGTTTTGGGTACTGCATGTGGTCGCACCCTGACAGGTGTCGTAGCTCCCCCAGCACGCCCCTGCGGGGTCGGCCCCCGCGCCACTCCCCGGGACCCCCAACCTGTGCTCCACCCGGACCTGACAGGGGGTGGAGGGGTGGGGTAGGGTGTGGGAGTGAGGTACCGTGTTTTGAGCATGGTGTGGATCATCCCGTTAGTCTCCTAGTGTTTCCTCCTGGGGATTGGCGGTTCCTCCCCCCATGGTCAAATGCACAGTTCGAAATGCCTCTGTACCTACCCGTGCCAGCCAGGGTGTCTATGTGTCTAAGTATGTCTGCGTTCGGTCTTGGGCTGAATACCAGATTTCCTCTGTAACTCGTAATTCCTCCATTCTAGTAAACCACAGGGAAAGCGTTGGGATTGTGTCTTTTATCCAGTACAAAGGTATTCGGTGTTTTGAGACATTAAGAATTCGGATGGTCAGGGAGCGTTTGCATCGTGATGTGGGGGTTGTCGTGTGGTGCAGGAGGTACGGGGCGGGCTGGAAGGGTGGGACATTGTCCGTGAACAGGGCCACTATGGCAGCTATTTTCTCCCAGAACGGTACTATGAGTGGGCATTCCCACCATATGTGGAGGAAGGATCCTGCCCCTCTCTTGCACCTCCAGCAGAGGCCGTCCGTGTCTAGGTGCATTCTCTGGGGGGCCCGGGGGGGCCCGGACTGCTCTGGCAGTCCTGGGCCCCACTTTCCCTCCCTGCACACATAGATAGCGAATATCGCGATCTATGTGTGCAGCCGCGGGCCCCCCAGCTTCCCTGTTACCGCCGAGGGGGCCCAGGCAGCACACAGACTCTTCTCCTCTCGTTTCTGCTAATAACTCTCGCGAGACCCGGTTGCCATGGCAACGCTCCGCGGGTCTCGCGAGAGTTATTGGAGGAGAGAGAAGAGGAGAAGCTGTGTGCTGCCTGGGCCCCCTCTGCGGTAACAGGAAGCCGGGGGGCCCCACCATGCCACCGGACCACCGGGGATGGAATCTTCCCCCTCCCTAGTCACAGGTAAGCAGGGAGGGGGGAGAAACAATTTAAATAAATGTATTTTTTTTTTTTATTATGTTAAAATGCCCCTCCTCCCCCTCACCCCAGATTGCAAATTTACACACATACACTGACACAACACACACACTGCATACACTGACACAACACACACACACTGCATACACTGACACAACACACACACTGCATACACTGACACAACACACACACTGCATACACTGACACAACACACACACTGCATACACTGACACAACACACACTCTGCATACACTGACACAACACACACTGCATACACTAACACAACACACACTGCATACACTAGCACAACACACTCTGCATACACTAATACTGCATACACTAATACAACACACACTGCATACACTAACACACACACTGCATACACTAACACAACATACATACTGCATACACTAACACAACACACACACACACACTGCATACACTAACACACACAGTGCATACACTAATACAATACACACACTGTATTCACTAATACAACATGCACTCTGCATACACTACACACTAACCCACTCACTGCATCCACTATACTGACACACACTCTGCATTCGCTACATATTAACACACTCTGCATTCACTACACTAGCACACTCTCTGCATCCGCTACACACTAACACACTCTCTGCATTCACTACACATTAACACACTGCATCCGCTACACACTAACACACACTCTGCATCCGCTACACACTAACACACTCTCTGCATTCACTACACATTAACACACACTCTGCATTCACTACACATTTACACACACTCTGCATTCACTGCACTAACACACACACACACTAAATGCATTACACTGACACACTCTGCATTCACTACACACTAACACACACTCTGCATTCACTAAACTATGCACACACTCTGCATTCACTAAACTATGCACACACTCTGCATTCACTATACTGACACACACTCTGCATTAACTGTACACACAGCATCCACTACACAAACATCCTGTATTCACAGTACACACACTACATCCACCACAAATTGAAACACTCTGCATTCACTATACACAGACACTGCGTCTAATACACACACTGCATCCACTACAGACACTGCATTCACTAAACACATTTCATCTAGTACATACAAACACTACATCCACTACACAAACACACACTACATCACTGTACACACACTACATCCACTACTCAAACACACTTTGCGTTCACTATACACACTGCATCCGCTACACAAACACACACTCTGCATTCACTGCACAAACAGTATCTAATACACACAAACACTACATCCATTACACACATTCTAATTCACTTCCACTATACACACCACATTCAGTCCCGCATCATTGTCAGCGGACTAGGTAGGGTGTGGGCGGGCCCGGGAGGGAGGGGGTGCGGGGGGCCCAGACCTTGTGCTTTGTCAGGGCCCCCAAAATTTCTGATGGCAGCCCTGTCTGTAAGCGTTCTGGTGTCAGGTACCATTGTGTGAGGACCTTGTAGGCCGTTTCCTGAGTTTTGCTAGCGATTGCGCAATGATGCACTAGGTCGCAGATCTTGTGCCACTGGGTCTCAGTAAGTGTTTCCCCTATGGCCGTCTCCCATTTGGACATGAAGGGGGTGGGGGGTGTCCCTGTTGTCGTTGTAGCATAGAGTAAAGGTAGGAAACGCTATGGGGCATGGGCTCCGGGTCCTGGCACAACTGTTCGAAGGGCGTAAGGTCCCTATATACGCCGGGGTGTTGTGGTATGGCGGTGATGTAATTCTTAATTTGGGTGTATCTAAATGTCGTCATGAAGGGGTGGGTGGGCATGCCCGTGAGCGTCTGTAGGGACAAGATTTTCCCATTGGCAGTCATGTCTCGGAGTCTGGGTTTGTTTTGTGGGAAGACGCAGCGGAGGTTCCCCGGTCTTACTCCCGGTTCAAAGTCTGGATTGTACACCAGGGGTAGTAGTGGGGATGGGAAGGAGGAGAGGCGTAGTTTCCTCGCTTGTGAGTGCCATATGGTTAGGGTGGCGGCGATGAAGGGCTGTTGGTAGACAAACCGCCTCCCAGTCGAGGGGTCCAGCCACAGGAGGGCTGAAAGGGGCCTGCCTGGGTGTTGTGTGTCGATGGCCTTCCAGGGTTTGCTAATCCCCTCTTTTGCCCATTCCAGGGCCCGTTGCATGTGGCATGCTTGGTAATACAGTTTGAGGTCAGGAACGGCTAGGCCTCCTGCTGTTTTGGGGAGTGTGAGTTGTGTGTACTTGAGTCTGGGTTTAGTGCCCTTCCAGATAAATTTAATGAGGAGGGTGCGGAGTGCTGAGAAGAAGGTGGTAGGGAGTGGGATTGGTAGTGTCTGGAATAGGTAAAGTACCCGTGGGAGAATGTTCATTTTGGCAATGGCAACCCTGCCAAGCCAGGAAAAGTGAGGTGTGGCCCATTCTGTCAGGTTCTTCTGTAAGGTTCCCATTAGTGGGGTGAAATTCATATGGTATAGTTTGGATAGGTCGGCCGTGAGCTTCACACCCAGGTATTTAATAGCGGTGTCCTGCCATTGGAAGGGGAAGTTCCGTCGGATTTGGTCTGCCCTCCTCCGGGGGTAGCCAATGTTGAGTATAGAGGATTTAGCATAATTGATCTTGAGGTTGGCGATTTGGCCGTATGTCGTTAACTCTGCCATGAGGTTTGGAAGGGAGATTTCTGGGTTAGTTATGAAAAATAGTATATCGTCCGCATATGCTGTGATTTTGTGTTGGTCTGCCTCCACCGTCACCCCCGAGATATCTGGGTTGTCCCTTACCGCTTGTAGGAACGGCTCCAGGGCCAAGATGAATAAAAGCGGCGACGGGGGCAGCCCTGCCTGGTTCCGTTCCTGACCGAGAATGTGTCTGTATAGACCCGTTTATGCACACCCTGGCTGTGGGGGCTGAGTAAAGAGATTCTATCCACTGGCGCATATGGGTCCCCAGGCCCACATGTTCCAGTACCGAGAATAGATAGTCCCACGCCACCCTATCGAAGGCCTTTTCCGCATCTGTAGAGAGGAGGAGAAGGCTCTCCAAGGTGCGCTGCGCGTGATTGATCAGGGAGAGGGCCCGGACCGTATTGTCCGTGGGTTTTCTTTTATTAGCTCAATGATGTTGAAGAGATACAGGTTTTCTTGAAGCATTGTAGAAGACAATAACTCTGTTGGTTGTATGAATTAGCATTAGGGGCTTGATGGCAACTTTTAGCCTGGGGGAAAGAACAAACAAATGTTATTTTGCAGGCAAAACTCACAGATCTCAGTGTGGTATGTTCTGCTCAGGGAAGCATGCAGTATATATAAACTGTGTTATGATTACTTTCCCATCTCTCCCCGCAGTCAATGGCACACAACTCAAATACATCATACACACTCTTTGTAGTCTGGCAGCCTGGTCAATTTTAAATTCCGCACTCCACCAGGAAACATCACGGGTGATCATGCACAATTCCTGCCTGCTACCCAACTCCTACAAAATTGTGCAAATAGACATCTCAACACACCTCCTGCCATTTTCATTTTCAGAAGATTGGATCAAGGCTGCATCCATTAGCCCCTTGCCAATCCTCCAATACTAGCGGAATGGGGGTTAATTGACCCCCCCCCACCCTTGCCAGACCTCCAGTTAACATTACAAGGCAACTTATCATACCAACAACTACATTAATAAAAAAAAAAAGGATGCATTGGTCACAAAAACGTGCAATGGTCAGTGCATGCTCTGTGCATTAGGATTGTCAGTAATAGCAAAAAATGTAAGAAACCACAGGGTAGGCAGGGAGGCAGGGTACTGTAGGAGGAGGGAGTGAGGCTAAGATCTGGACTCACGTGGACCCTGCCAACCTTGGACATCACAGGCCCCCAAAGCGATCCAAAAATTGACACAACACCACCCCTGAACCAATAGCCAACAGAGTCTAGGCAGGGGGGACTGAGCCGGTATGGGCTTACATGCACTTGGGCGGGGATGGGCCATGGGCTTCCTAAGGGCCTGGAGAGAGTTTGAGGTGTGTTCCCTTTCCCCACTTACCAGTCAAGTCTTGCCAAGGCAAAGGGAATCTTGTCATGAGACCTGGGAGAGGAGAGAGCAGAGATATCTACCGACCCAAGGGAGGCTTACACATGGGAGGAGCGGGAGGACACACTGTCAGCAGAGTAAAAGGAGGGGCCCAGGTACACCACCTACCCAGGATCGGGCCTCTGAGAATGGCATATGGTACCAGATGCAAAACACACTGACCCAAGGGATATATACGGGAAGTGAGGCTGGCAGAAGTCCAGTGCACAGCCTGGAGGCCAATTACGGGGGGGAAGAGGGGGTGAGGGGAGCTAACAACCGTGCATATCCATTGAGGACGCAGATAAAGGTGCACCAAGGGAGAGGGCAGAACAGGCCGATACAGGGAAAGCGGGATGAAGACCAGGTGGCCTCGGAAGTACAGGGGCAGCGAGCAAACGGACCCAAGGACTGGCCAAAACAGGGTAGAGGAGATCATTAATGATAGGGCGGACACTGGTATCAGACATTGTTACCCAAAGCGATACGGAGAGGAGGGCCACTGGTGAGGGAAGACGCAGGCTCGACGAATACCAGTTTAACCCTGCAATGGTAATTATTGGAGTTATTGAGAAACTGCAATAATTACCTTGCTGGGTAAACTCCACCAGTAGTCAGTCAGACAGTCATTAGAGGTGCTTCTGGGTCGTTAGGCGACTTTTGGTTGCCTTTCTGCTGCTGGATGTCCTCACGCTATGCATGAGGACATCCAGTGTCAGATGAAAACTCTAATAGGAAAGCATTGGTTCACTGCTTTCCTATGTGGTTGTCCTTAATGTGATTGTGGTTCTCACCACGCATGTGCATTAGGTCCCTGACATCGACCAACATCTGGGGGAGAGGGCGAAGATGGAGTCTTACCCGAAAGGCATCGGTGCTGGATTCAGGTAAGGGACAAAAGGGTTTTTAACACTTTCATCACTATAAGGAATACAATTTTGTATTCCTAACATATAGTATCCCTTTATGTATTGAATTGTTTATTAATTGCACATTTGTTCTACAAATACACACTGTTGATCAAACATTTAGTAATCTTTCATTTAAATTTTGCACAGTTATGTTTAAAGGCAGAGGACTTTCTTTTTACTAAACTTCTGCCAAACATTGCACATTTACATAGAATAGTCACTTCACTGTCTGTAACCACTAAACAGTTCTGAGATATAATGCCTAACCATGAAGAAAAGATACTTAAAACTAGAGTGTGATTTCCAGCATAGCAAATATCATTGTTATGCAAATACAAAGAGACCTTTACTTCATCCCTCATGAAATCGCAAAGAGCCCATTAAATAAATAAAAAAATAAAAAATCACACTCTCTTTTAATGAACTGTGCCACAAATGTGTTATGTCTGAGGGTGAGAATTGAAATATTTACATATTTTTACATATATATTGCATATTTCCAATGTGGAAGTTAAGAAAAATCGAAACAGCAAATAATAACCAGCCACGTTTTGGCAATGTCTTTGCATATAATGAGGTCTTGAGTCCATAAGGTCAGTGAAATGCTCTAATAAGGGCAGATGGTATATGACCTCATTTTCTCAAGAATTTCACTTACTGATCTGTGTGTGGAATAATCTCAAATATATTTCAGTGGTTTATAACCCTACTTTGCTTATTTCTCAACTTAACAGACATAGACTGCATTGTTACTCCCTCGGAGGGATACGTCCATTCTCATTTGTAAAACCTCATATCCGGCACACAAGACAAGGCAATAGAAGGGACCATCCCTAGGTCATTACCTTTTCTCTAGAAGGCCTGCAGACCCCTCTTTTTTACTACTCTTCACATGCTGTTACTTTCACATGGTTATTCAGGTTATAGTGTACGTATCATTCTAGATTTAATTCTTGAACATTTCCCAAGGAATTCATTTACAATTCAGTGGCAAATAAAAATTTCTGAATCCATATTATGACATTTGACTATTTCCATTTCAACCATCACACACATATATAATTATTTTTGGATTGTTTTCTTGTCCTGAAATTATAGCATGATTTGGTTCTCTGTTGTGGCGTTTATATTCCTTACTAGTTTATTTGCATTTGTAGAAGGGCATCACTGAATAGACATCGCGTCTAAACATTAAAATGTATGGACCTTATCAGCAGAACACTACACTGGTTCCCACTCCTGTGATTTAGGAGCAGGAAAATTAGGTTCCAAGCGACTCTGGTGTACTAAGCTGGACTAGTCATAAAATGTGCAGCAAAAGACCAGACCAGACCAGAATTCAGAACCTTGTTTCCAGCATCATGTGGAACCCATGCCATGAAGAATTCTGGTTGTCATGCGAGATGAAATGTTGGTGGGTATGGTTGTTATTTTTGTATTAGGATCATTTAGCCTAACATTGTATCATTGCATGTCCAATATCTGATATATAATCCTGTTTACTTATGTGCTTTTTGTTATTATTGTTTTCTATGTCATGTTTGATCCGGGAATCTAGATTGGTATAGTGATTGCTGTTTGTCTTATTTTGCTAATGTGATATACTGTCTGTGAATACATTCTGTTTTGCGTAAATTGATGGATTATTGTTCATTTGTATTTTCTAATAAATATCGTTAGTCTTGTAAATAGTGTGCTCCTGTATGGTACTGTATTGAGCAATGCAAGTACACATCCATTAATCAAAAGGTGTACGTAAAGAAAAATGATAGCATCAGAAATACAAACATGTATTCCTATCACTGTATTGTAGTGTATTCGAGAGCCTACAACCTAAATAAAAAAGGAAAACTTTTTTTACTTACCTTTTTTCCATAAAAACATTTTTTTTACTACTCTTCACATGCTGTTACTTTAGAAACGATGCAGGAGAACAACATTTGTAGTCTGGCTGACTATAAAATAATTAACATAAAGCTGGCATCGTGCACTATGCAAATACAGTACAGTGTGGTATGTCCCATTTCTGCTATGCTGACCTCTTTTTCTCTGTTCCAAACTGAATACCAGGAGCTTCTACCGGCTAGTAAGATGGGAAGGTGGGAAGTTGACAAACGAGTGCTGGGAGACACCAGGGAACTGTCCACAGAAGCGTAGGGCAAACACTTCATTAAACATGTTCGTGCCAGACTCAGGGGGCTGAAACAGCGTTGCCTACATAGTCTGCCCTTAGTTGGTCGGCCTGCATGATAGGCAAGCAACCTTACATGCATTCACATGAGGCTGACATTCTAATTGGCCCCATTGAATTGTGCCAGGGACATGCCCTTTGGGTGGTGCCAGCGATAGGACTGGCATATCTAGCCCACCTCCATCAACTCTGCCCACCAACTTTCCACTTGTCAATGTCAAATTGTTATTGGTTATACGATTTGGTTGATAGATGAAAGCAAAAGATTAGCATAGAGTATGTGTATTCTTATGAATGCATCATGATTTTCCCTCAGGCACAACCTCCACTAGACACATGATCCTTGGGAGGTATGACTGTTTTAGTGTTTTCTGTCGATAAGAGTCTGTAATTAGGCCAATCATAATTGTCAGCACCAGGCCCAATGGGCTCCTAATACAAGCCTGACTGCACCCAGAACATTTCTTTAAAGTGAAATGGTTGGGGAGCCTTTTGTGTCTCTTTAACAAAGTGGCCAATTTGGCCACTGAGTGTGTGACACTCTTCACAAGGACAGAGATACATATATGATGTCAACAAATCAAGCTCTTGATAAACTAAAAACATCAGAAAAATAACAAAATCAACTCTGCTACAGCAAATACCAATGAAAAATAAATATATCAAGTCTGTGAAACAACAGAACCTATTGTTAGTCTGTTCCATCCCGGGCTCTGTTAAACGCAGCTATGCTTTACTGTACTTAGAGTCAATGGTCACTTTGTCTCCGAACGCTGATTGTACATGTCACATTTATAATTGTAAATAAATCACACTGCTTGCATTTCACTCCTCCACTGCCACAATGCTGTAAAGTCACTGCAAGGACTGCTGAGCATAAGAAAGAGCAATAAACACAATTTTCCACACATGCATTTTTTTGAAAGAATTGAAATCAGCAGGGAAATTACTGACTGACAGCAATTTGACTTGGAATGTTTCATTTATGTCCAAATTTGGATATAGCTCTAGATTCTTCAAATTATAACTGAATAACATCTCTTTCCCCTTTTAGGTGGACGTGACATCTTCTATGATGCCACAGTATTTAGGAGGGCATGACCTTTCTTCTTCTGTAGTAAATATTCACAGCTATAGATCTATCACATGAACATTCCAAAAAATCAAAAAGGCTGGTTTTGAGACCCAGGGCATAAAAAAGGTATTAAACATGGTGCACAATTTTGTTGAGAAAATATTATTATAATGAATTGGTTGTACAATATCAGCCTGCAATAATAATAGCTATGTAATAGGTTACATTAAAAATATACACATCACTTGGAACACGGGAATTTTATGTCCCCTGCGTCACCTGGAGTGCTTTATATTCTATTTCTGCATCGGTTTGTGTATTTAAAGAATAAAACTCTAACGTGCCCCTACAATCATTTCTGACACTTTCAATGCCAGTCACTCTTTCCTGCAAAAGCACAAATGTTTATTCAAAAGAAAAGCAGAGATTAATGCAGTGTAATGAACTAGTTGCCAACGCCAATTATAATTCCAAAGCTCATACTTGCTGTCTTGCGATAGTGTGGGCTGTCAATGCTGTGTAGGCATACATAGTATCTATACACGTCTATTATAGCAGTACGGCTCTGCAGCTCAGAATAATGTCTCATCAGCATGGTACATAAATGGTGTTACTTTGAAATACTGTACCACCTTTTCATGTCCCTTTTTAACTCAAGCTCCTGGTGGGGGTTCAGCTTAATCAGGAAGCACATCCTGCTGGTTTCACGCAAGGCATGCAATTCAGAAAAAATATGTGCTGCATTACGCAAACAGACGACCATCTGCCTTCCTATTACTATCTAGAATAAAAATAAAGTACATGCTCTAGAGGGACAGCTGACATGAGACGAGATCATTCATTACACACTGAGTGGTACGGATGGGCAATTCTCACTCTCTGGAGTGATCTTCTATTGGACCTGTTTGGGTTTGGCTCTTATGGTACATTAGTAATGTGTCTATGTTATAGATTTTGATAACCAAATCTGAATACTGTGAATAGCTCAGATGGAGGTGGATTAAGTGGCTAAATGCGATGCTTAATTGTGTATAGAAATATTTATAGAACGCAACATACTGGGAGAAATAAGAGACTTGTGTGGATGAAAGGCTCAAGTAATGACAGTCTGCAACGGGATTTCAGTATTAAACGGCAACACATAGTTAAGGGGAGAAAAAAATCAATTGAAACTGAAGTTTTAATGAAATTATACAGGGAGAAAATAATGGCAGGGTTTCGGATTAAGAAAGCATTTTTTCGGTGAACATTCTCATTTGGAACGTACAAGAAATATACTTTCTTATTATTTTCACTGCAGATGTTAAAGATTCGCTTTTGTATAGGTCAACCTGTTTAGAAAGAAACCGCAATATTCTGAAATAGAAATCGTGAAAGGACGTTAATTGTTGGTGTTCAGACATATATTTCATATCTAATGCTACTTCTAAGAATATCTTCTCGGCTATGAAGGTACTGAAACACAACCACTGACACTGCTGCTAAAGAATAAAAGTATAATTTACTTGCCAAGCATAGGAGAATACTGCTGGAACTCTACAGATTTGTAATCACTACAGAATATTTATGAATCTATATCAATCACTCAAAATGTCAGGAATTGGAGCTAGTATACAATAGTTGTCCGATGTACGTTCCCACTGCCAGCAAGTTCAACACATGCAGCCTTCATGCTTAACTAATGTTATTTTAATCTGCAAGGATATCAACCCAGGCTCTATATGCAGTGTAGTGGGTACAGTGGCTGTGTTTGTGTTTGGAATGCAGTGTAGTGGGTGCAGTGTCTGTGTTTGTGTAGAAGATGCAGTGTAATGGGTGCAGTGTCTTTGTGTAGTGGGTACAGTGTCTGTGTTTGTTTAGAGGATGCAGTGAAATTGGTGCAGTGTCTGTTTTTGTATAGAGGATGCAGTGTAATGGGTGCAGTGTCTTTGTTTGTGTAGTGGGTACAGTGTAGTGCATTCAGTATGTGCAGTGGGATTGGATAAAGGCTGTGACTGAACAAAAGTTTTTTTTTTATATTTATAACATAGCCCCCCTCCCTGCCTCTTACCAGCGAGGGGGGGACTTAGATTCCCTGGTGGTCCAGTGGCACAGCATGCTTTGTCCTATGAACAATGGGCGCAGGAGTGTAATCTTGGACCTCCTGCCGTATTAGATCCTCTCCCCTTATGAGCTGTCTGAGCCGTGAAAGTTTTGTGATTTGGAGTTCTGTCCATGGAGTCAAAACAAAGGATGTTAGATGCTTAGGGGACAGCCACTACGTGTTAATCGTATTTACAGATCAAGTGAGAAGTGACCAATAGAAGTAAAATAAGAAGGGGCAGTAAAACATCTATACTTATATATTGTATTATTACAATTATTTATTGAATACATATTATATGGATATAGATATTTTACCGCTCCTCCTTTTTTCTCACTATTGATTACTTCTAATCAATTAATCTGTGAACCAAATGGTGGGCAAATGAGACAATTTTACACACAATTTTGGTTTATCAAAATAATTATTCCTAAAATGATAGTATGAACAAAATTAATCTTAACCAAAACCCTACATGGATGAAATTTGAATAAAAACTTTTTTTTTCGGACTAACCATTTTGAATGAACTCAATTTATCCACAAATGCACAAATCTACTGCTAATGTATATTTTATATTAAGGTGGACTTTATGTATTTTTCTAAGTAATTTTCTTAAATCCGTTTTCACCATGAAAGTAGAACGCTGCATGGAGGATGCAGGTCTGTAGGCCACAGGTCAAAATTGTGGACAGTCCAGCAGAAAGCTCGAGTACCTGGACAAATTAAAACATCAGAGAAGGATTCAAAATAACACAGAGTCATTGCAGATAATCAGTTTGCAACTCATTTTACAAATTATACGGATGGAGAATAGGAGCATGCAGAGAGAGACTCACAAACTATACATGTTAGAGAAAGGCAGCAGTAAAATATTTCGGAACACCGGCTTCTGAGAAAGTAATGGAAATGCTTTTACCGCAAATTCCCTGTGACAATAGTTTCTTATTCAGACTTGGTTTGTACTAATGAAAGATAAACACATTTTATGACAATCTTCATCATGCATTCTGTCAAAAGGTCTTCTGTAAAAATGTTCAAAGTATGTTAAAAAGCCAAATAAACACAGAACTTAGAGAGATTTTTGATGGAATACCAAATCATGCTCTTTCTATCAATAATTACATTTAATTAACGATGGAGGCCACAAAACCAAAACAAAACCTTGACATTGAGCTATAGGATTGTTCCACCGTAATTTAGGGGTTTCTCGTCAAGTGCCCCCATACAGGTTATTTATCATCATAGACAGAAAAGGTTTTCATTTAGGGCTTTCATCCTGTATGTGTACCTAACACAACATACAATAAAATGTTAAAATGTAAAAACATTAAAAAACAAACACTTTTTTTTTACATTTTTGCTTATAATAATTTTTACACATTCATTGCAATAATTAAAACAAACTCAAAATAGATTTAAATATCAGTCCTGATTGTTAAATGCCTAATATGTTTAGAATCAAAATCAATTTTTGATAGTTAACGCTGATCCTATACAAAACCCGACACTATAGCTATACCAACCACCCCCCATCCAACCACCCAATGCTTACACTAACTCTAACTGTACGGCTACCCTAATTGTACCCTTAACTACAACCCTACTTTATCTTTAACTCTAAAACAGCATTAACCTATACCTAGCATTAAACCTTACCCTACCCTAACTGTATTGCCATATTTAACACATTAGATGGGTTTTGCCATATGTAACACATTAGATGGTGGAATGTTGCCACCATTTGCTGGCCATTTTTAGAATAACACAATTCTTAATAAGCTTGGTTTACAGTCAAATAAACAGAGATCGGTGCTGGGAATATGGCAAAGTTCAGCTATGTTCCTTGTCAGTTTGGGACAGGCTGGGTGACCCTGCTGGTGTCTATTGAGACCCTGGAGGGTCTCCACAAATCTGTCTGCACTTCATAAGAAATTGGGGCTAAGCGCGATTTTATGAATGAGTTAAAGGGCTCTGTGCTGCAAGCAACTCACTAAAAAGTCTGGGGTCACTAAAATTGGCCCAATAAAAACTCAGTGGAGTGCCAGATATCCATTGATACTTGAGTTAGTGGTGTGAGAATGGACCTTGCTCACACTGCAATCTTTTAATAGGCATTTAAAGAGCTGTTTGTAGCGCTAGCTTCCAGCACGGCAAAAATCACTTTTCAAAGTTTGGGGCAGCTAAACATGGCAGCAGCATACAGGGGGGGAGCCCCAGGTATCTTTTAATACCTGGAACTCCCTGGTGTGGGCAGGAATTTAATCATGCTCACACGAAATCTGCAGGACATGTCATTATGCTCCAAATGCATTAAAGAGTTAGGGCATAATGACACTTCCTAACGTCCTTAAGGGGTTATGAATGCAATGCCGGATTGTTCTGTATTTTGCGTATGTTAAAAGCATGTTGTTTAAGTAATTTTTTTTTATTTATGGTATTTTCTCAAGGTTTATCAGGAGCAGGAACCTACCCCTAACCCTACTCCTAACCCTAACCCTTCTCCTAACCCTAACCGTAACCCTGCTCTTAACCCAACCCTAACCCAAACTCTACTCTTAACCCTTACCCTACTCCTAACCCAACCCTAGCCCTACTCCTAACCCAACACTAATCATAACCCTACTCCTAAGCCAACCCTAACCCTACTCCTAACCCTAACCCTACTCCTAACCCAACCCTAACGCTAACCCTACTCCTAACCCAACCCTAATCTTACTCCTAACCCTAACCCTACTCAAAACCCTACCCTAACCATAACCCTAACCCTACACCTACTCCTAACCCAAACCCAAACCCTACTCCTAACCAAACCCTACCCCTACCCCTACTTCTATCCCTAACCCTACCCTAACGATACTCCTAACCCTACCCTAACCCTACTACTAACCCAACCCTAACTTTACTCCTAACCTAACCCTAACCTAACCTAACCCTACCCCTATAACTACTTCTAACCCTACCCCTAACCCTACACCAAACCCTATACCTAACCTTACCCCTAACCCTACCCAAACCCCTATCCCTAACCTTATCCCAACCCCAATCCTACCCCTACCCATTTTGCCACTTTTCAGAAGTCCGAAGCACTTCGGCACTTCTGAAATGTGGCACTTCGGCAATTCGGTTCGGCACTTCCGAAATTCGGCACTTTGGAAATTCGGTACTTCAGACATTCGGACATTTGGAAGCATCCGAATGTCCGTAATTCGTCCGAATGTTCATTCAGAGCGAACCAAATTGCACATGTCTAATACCTGTGGTTAACTTGTTTAAGAGATGTCAGTGCATTTGTTTGTCATGTCCCTGTACCAGGACATGCAATCCTGCTGCACACAAAAAGAAGGCACATTTTAACCTATGAAATAGCAGGTTTGCAATATATTTTCACCTAAATGTCCAGAGCCAAATTAATGTTACCCAAGGCCCAAGGCAGGATGCCAGAATGGGGCCCCCACCTAGAGCCCTTTGCTCTGTTCTCTGAGTGTTGTTTGCATGTGCGAGAGACAGAGTGTTGCGTTTGAGCATGTATACTAGCTGAGTGTTATGTGCCCATGAGAGAGTGTGAAGTGGGTGAGTGTTGTGTGTATGTGGAGAAAGCTGTATGTAAGGGAGAGGCTGGGTATGACTGTGTGCTGGCTGAATATTGTTTATGTGGTGGCTGAATTTTGTGTGTGGTTTAGTGATGTGTGTGTAGCGTCTGAGTGTGGCTGATTGTTGTGTGTGCAGCATCTGAGTGTGTGTGTGGGGGGGGGGGGGGAGTTGTCCTTTTGCCTCCCTACTGCTTCTCTTTTGACTATCCCCAGTGGTCCAGTAATCTGTGCTGGTACCCTGGTGGATCTGATGAGCTGGTTCCCTGTTTGGTCTGGTGGAGAGCGGGGTGGTCTGTTTTACCCTCTATTGGTCACTTCTCACTTTCTCACTTATCTGTGAATAAAATCAACATTTAGTGACTGTCCACCAGCCATCAACCTTTTTTCTCCCCATTAATCATCTCTCTTTTTGGTGCCATGGGCAAAGTTCAGAATCATATATCAAAACAAACATGTTCAGCCATTGATTGGCTTGTTTGGTTCATGATTTCAACACATTTTGGTACGGAGTTCGTGAATTTGACCAATCACCCAATGGGCTCAAATTCGGACAAATTGCAGTTCGGACCGAAACAAATCTTGACGTCAATAATAAACTATATGGAAAAAGACGAGAGACAAGGGTCCTTCTTTCAACAATTCATATGTAATCTACATACATGTTTTTGTGCTTTAAGTGCCCATTTGAAGGGATCAAAGAATTTCAAAACTGCATTTTGCATAGTGCAGTTACATATTCTTTATATCTGTCATTTTACTTGGAACACATACAAAGCATAATAAAAAACTTAATGTATATGAAACTGATGCAAATGATAGCACAATATATAGCAATATGTTTTTTTTTTAATTCAGCTTGCTTTCTAATTAGGTAATTCAGTCTATTGTTTGGGGAAAAAAACATATAGAGCAACATAATTCCCTGTCATAGCATTGGCCTTGTCTTGTGATATGAAATGAAATGAAAGAATACAAATAATATAAAGGTACAATTATCCTAATTTACTGTTTTTGGAGTGGAAGTTTAGGGAAGACACCACTTCCATATCTACATGTAGTTTTTAGGTTCATGAATGATTGAAACACGTGTGAACTAAATGCCAGAAGAACTGAGCATTCTTTTCATTGTTTTTGTATGGTTGAAATGTTTATTTTTCGTAGCTAGAGGTTGAGTCCACCCTCTTGTTGTATATTATAGCGGCCAATACAAGGTCAGTCAGTTGATCCCTTTAGGTGCCAACAGGATGGAAAATGCATTACAAATCAATGCACTGATTTTCATGTAAAATACATCAAAATAGACATATCTAAAATAAATAACTGTCAGAAGAAATAGATGTCCAAATGACTTGTGCACGCCCACTCATATATATAGTGAACTCTGTTAGGAGTATGATATTTACCATGACAATTTCAATGACAACTGTTAAAGATGAAAAAGTTAAATTTAAAAAAAATAAATAAAAATGATTTGCAAACTTTTCATGCATCCATTAACACATAGCATCAAAGTCATGGTAGGGTCCTACCCAGGTTGGAGCCCTAAATGAAATCCTGAAATATCTTGAGTCTGGTTTTGCCTCCTTTATATTGATAGCCCCAAGAACATTCCTATTCCTCGACATGTTGATAGACTCAAAAAATATCCGTCCAAAGTATTACAGCTAGATATTTACTGCACAATATATATATTTTTTATTTCTCTTTAAAGTTTAAACTAACCAAGAAATCACGAAAGGACAAATAGAGGGAAATTATGACATTGTCTGTTTCCTGAATATCTCTATCAGGCTCATGTTTAAGTAATAAGAAACTCTGTTTGACCTTGAGAGTTTCAGCTGTGTTTTCTGTCTGGGCGACATCACTAAACTGAATCTGCTGCATCATTTATGGCAAATGCTAAATTCAGGAGCTTACCTAATGAGGTCACCCGTGACTCTCTCTTTTTTAGAGGTAATGTCCACTATTTGTTAATCCTCTTAGAATATATATATATATATATATATATATATATATATATATATATATTTTATTTTTATTTATTTATACAAATATATATTATACAAGAAGACACAACCAGAGAGAACAAAGAGCAGGTTACATGCTTCCAAGTGTCTTTCATTATGATGTTATCCTACATTGGCACATTGGCATGCGTTCAGTGCAAAAAATATACAATCAAAATAAAAATATATGAGGGGCGTGTTATGAAATGTCATAACAAAATGGAATTTAAAGGAATTTAAAAGCCACAAATAATTATAGGTAAAACATATTGTTTAATAGAAAATCATATGTAAAAAAAAAATTAGAAAATCATATTTGAAAAAAATAGAAAATCATATTTAAAAAAATATACTAAGGTGAAATAGAAAATTAATAGTAGAAAAAAAAAAAAAAAAACCTTCACAAAGATGCACAGAGTGAGTCCAAAAATTCAAAAGTCTTGCTTTAGTGATCTCAAATTATATATTGGTTATAATATGCAATGAATGATTCTGTGCTAGAATGTACTGAACCAGAAAATGTCTTGAATATGTTAGTCAGTTCAAGTGAATAATTGCGGATCTTAAACTGATATGTAAAAAGCCAATTGAAAATAAAGGATGCAATTTCACTACTACTGTGTTGGGTTATCTGTACACTGCTATAGCTCTACAGGGACACTCCAGGCCCCTAAAGTACTTTAACTTGCTGGAGTGCTTGATGTGTGAAGAGTGTGTCCTTTTAGAAATGGAAATCGACACTTATAAATTAACCTTGTTACACCCCATTGTTGTCAATTAGAAAACCGGACCTGATTCTTCCTAGTTGTTTAGCTCAGTAGAGCTAAACTAAAGAAGCAGCAATGGCCCATAGCACCTGCCTTGCAAATACTTCTTATTGAGCTGCATTGAGAAGTCTGTGATTGGCAGCCACAGAAAGTCTGGGCGGGGTTAGAAGGGGAGGGCTTGCAAAAGCTTCAGACAAAAGATCTGCAACTTTTGCAAGCTGTTTTTAGATATATCCCTCAATGACAAATTGTATAATTAAATGCATGCATGTTTTATTGGTGGTATATCTACTAAATAGTGATTTATTTTGTATTTGGGCAGTGAAGAGTCCCTTTAAGCAATCACAGCACTGTGACTATAGTGTTTCTTAAAATAAGTGATGGGTGATGAAGGAACAATGGCCCCAGCTATTAAAATCTTAGCAGAGTCTCACTGCATCCCACACAAATTACTGGCAGTTATGTGAGTTGGAGAAAGTTGAGTAACCTGCAAAAATCCAGGTAGCTGAAATAACAATTAACCACAAAAATTAAGTTTAAATGAATTATAATAAACAGAATGTTTTAGATGGGAACTATGAAATGATCACTGTAAAACGGAATTGGAAAATACAATACAAGTGCATACGTTTTTGTATTTAAAATAATTGAGGCAAAATTCTTACCAGAAAATTATGAACCACGCTTATATGTAAAGGAGATGGAAATATTTAGTAATATACTTTGTGCAACAAGTGAGTTTGACATCTGAACATTTTATATGAAGGTACATTGACATCATGGTAAAACTCAATGCTTTTGTAATGATATTAGTTGATTGACTGTTCAGTTTCCCAAAATAGGAAATTACATTCAGAGCAATGTGAGGGTGGAATGATGGCGATCTTACGGAGGAGGCGCATTTTATATTTTTAGATTGCTATTTATATGTGTATTCAATAATACATGTAATTATTTTATTGGCAGTCTTGCACATCTTTAAGGACATTTTTTTTTATATATATCATTTTTTTTAATGCTTTCTGATAAAGTGTATTTTCAATAATGTTTTCTAGCATGGTGTGCAATTCCACTCTTTTTGTGCATGGGGTATATCATTTTTGGATTTGGCACCCCAGTGAAAAGAAATAGGATATGAATAAATGTAAAATGTAGTATTTTGTAAATTTAAAACAGCTGGATAATGAAACTCTTTATCAGCCCAATGTTTATATTAATCAAATTCCCATTATTTACTTGATATTTCTCTCACCCTCTTGTCTGATTCTAACTCGTACCATAAACACAAGGATCTAAACTCTACTTGTTGTTTCAGTAAATTTTACTATACCCCTCTTCTGACCCAATTTGCCTTAATTTCAAAAATGGGCAATAGGTGCTTTAGTGACCCAGAAAGTTACTTGATTAAATAAACCATGGAAACAATAAATATAAAAGTTTAGTAATACAGATTATTTCTGTCTTAGCATCCAGTCTCAGATTTAACATAATCTATATACGATTAATAGATATTGCTGTCATACAGCACTATAGTACTCAGGTTATTGACCTTGGAAGGTTGAAATTACTGTGGTTATTGGATTCTGGGGTCTGTTCTGAATTCACAGAACATCTGTTAATGTTTGTAGCTGGAACATTTATTTAGTGGTTTAGAATTTAACAATATTTAAGAGTTGTCAGACTTAGATAAAATAAAATGGTTATAACACTACACCAAAAATATTAAGTTTTACTTTACTTTAATGTTATGGCCCCTCGTTCACGTGGTTCTAAGTTTGTTACTTTATTTCACTATATTTTGCTAATCTTTGTTCCTTCTATATACTGCGCATTAAAAGCCTTGCATTCCTGAAATCTGTAATATTTAGAATTTTTTTATTTTTCTGAACAGCTACTCGGTAACTTGCCAGCTTGGTATGTCCAAAACTCACTTGGGAAACTCAATTTCAGCACTTTCAAGTCAGCCGCTACATTAAAAATAATGGGAAAAATGTTTTTAAAAGCCTGTGGGGGTCATGATCATACATTTATTTATTTGTTGTTCTTTTTTTAGACTCTACTTGTCGTGCCTGTGCCTTTCTGTGTAATTTAGAGGTAATTTGTTTATAAAGTGATGCACTATTTTCACCCATCATAAGAGTTATTGTAGGAACACTTTAAGCACCATAACCACTACAGCCATTATAAGTAGTTTAACCATTTTACCTAGGGTTGGCTGGGAGCTGCTCCCTCACTGAGCAGGAGGAGATTCTATTAGTTCTACTAAGCTAGACACTGCAGTACATAGAGAGTGTTAGCAGAGCTTAGAACTGGAAGCTCTTTGTCTGAAGTAGTAGAGGCAGGGAGGTGTGCCCAGGTAGGAAGTGAAACCATTTTAAAACAATTTGAACGCTTAAAATGGGAGGGTGCCAGGGCATTTCCACATGCTGTAGTGGTTATGGTGCTTGGAGTGTTTCTTTAAGATGTAACACATTAACTAGTGTTAGCATGAAATTATTATTTTAGTGTCTATGTTCAGTCCCCATAATACCTTTATTGATTATGCAATATTTTATTTAAGTTTGTCGGCTCTTTCCAGTAGTGAAAGAACTATTTGAATTGTATAACTGTCAATCTTTTGGTATTCTCGTAAGGTAAAAAAAAAAAAAAAACACTTAGCCTTTTCTGTCAACTGATTAAATCTTACCTCTTTTTTTAAATAAAACTTCTTCTTTTTTTAGTAAAACTTCTTGCTTATTTTTTTTTATATATAATTGTTCCTTTTTATGCTAGTGATAAAGTCCCATAAACATGTTCATTGTTATTCTGTAAGACTATACAATGTTACATTTTCCCATCACAGTGAAGAATGTTAGAACCTTATTCCAAATACCCACACCAATAATAAAAAAATAACAGTTAAATAAAATTTATAGACAAAATACAAGGGCATTGAGTTATTTTCCTATATATATATTTTTTTTTTGCTAATATAAACCATATGAGGCCACTACATGACATTTATGAATAAAGAAATAAATAGGGTATTTTTATGGCATTAAAATGTTACACATTGAACTATAAAGAGAATTAAATCATCTCTTTTTCTTTTAGTATTTTTTCTGCCTGAATCTTTTGATACTTAGAAACTGATTGATTTATGAAATTTGTCACAAAGAGCTGAATTATTATTCTTGAAATCCTCCCCATATCTATAAATAATCCACTTATATTAATATGAGGAAATGCTTCGTTTCTTATTTGCATTATAATATATTTGCACATTCCCTGGTCAGAGTGAAAGCCCCCCCTCTCTATCAGCGTCTGTAATGGTGTGTCAGGAAAACTTAAACCATGTTAAAGTGGCATTGAGTAAATCAGTAGAGACACGGTGTAAAAGAAATGTAGAGATAGGCTTGGAAAGGTTTTTAGCCTTCAATAAACACAGGGAAAATAACATGTTTTTGACACTAGGCAAGGTTATCGTTTTAGTTCATGTTCTATGACAACAGTATCAGGGCTCAAAATGTCAAGTCCTATGCAATCATACCGGCCTAAAAGTTACTCGGCACTCTAAGTATGAAGACGTTCATGACACATTTACCAGGGGAGGATTTTTGCTTGCCAGTGGTGACATTTCCCTCTCCAAAGGGAAGTAAGAAATTGTTAAAAAATACACCGATAAGGTAAGAGCTAGAATATTAACTGAGTATAGATATGATAACAGGCAGCAAACACTAATTGCAAGGATTACCCTCAACCCATTATTGAAAAAACAATATACAAAAACAATATACACAAAATATAGGCTGCACAAATATAAAGTCCACTTAGTCCACAATTGCTGGTGTCTGTTCTCAGCTGCTAACCATCCAGACTTCAAATGGTGGGAGTATATGGAACAAGATGCAGTACATACGACAATAATGTATAAGGTATATCGCTCACATGTGAGAGAGCTATAGGACCAGCTCTGAGTTTAACAGCATGCATCTGTACAATCCCCACTGATGGATATGTAGATCTGGGGCCTGGTCCCTCAGTTGTATGTTTTGATTAAAAATGTTTAGCCCTGATAATATCTCTGTTCTCCTCACTTAGACATTGGCAAGGATAATTGAAAGAAACAGAATCATGACAGAGCCACTTTAAATATCTCACTATACTACAGCAATATATGTGTTGATCCAGTTTATTGTTATTCTGCAACTAAGGCATTGAGATACAAAATATTCAGGAGGTAATGGCTTACTGATGTACAGTCGCCATCATACATTGGAAGCAATCCATGAACATCTGTCTGGCAAAATATCCGGGGTAGACTTTTGAAGGTTGGAAAAATTTAGTTTGGCCTACTTGCTTAGTTGTAAAAAAAAATGTAGTTCGGTTTGGCTTGTTTGAACATAGGCCAAGCAAATATATTCAGATAAACACTTTGGACTAACCAAAATAGTGCAAAAAAGGGATAATCATGGTATACTACAGAATATAAATATAGGTGTACATTTGCACTATTTGGTTCACAGATCAAGTGAGAAAGAGTAACCAGTAGAGCAAAAAAGAGGAGGAGTGTAAAAAAATGATCTATATTTATTTATTTACATATTTCATATTTTTAATAGATATAAATAAAGTTGCTGTTTTTTTACTCCTCATTTTTTCCCTCTATGAGTCACTTCTCACTTAATCTGTGAACCAAACGGCAGGAAAATGCGCTAATTTTATGCACCATTTTGGTTTATCCAAATAATTTTTCTTAAAACAATGTCTTGAAAAAAAATGCATCCGAATAAAAACATCACATAGATGAAATCAGAATAAAAACTCAATTTCAAAAATATTTTTTTTTTAACAAATCGTTTTGGATGAATCAAACTTTTGCTCATCCTCTGCACAAGTAGTTTGGATATAGGTCCATATCAGGCCCGGACTGGCCATCGGGCACACCGGGCAAATGCCCGGTGGGCCGCGATGGCCGTGGGGCCGAGGCCGGCAGGGGAGATCACAGGATCTCCCCTGCCAGCCCCAGCAGGGCCAGCGTGCTACCCGAGCGCCGGCCCTGCTCTGAGCCTCCATGGGCCGGTGGGGAGATCAAAGATCTCCCTCACCGGCCCAGAGACACTGACAGGCGGCCGCCGGCTGTGGGGTGTGAGGGAGGCAGCAGAGAGGACCGGCGGAGCTCAATCCAGCAGCTCCGCCGGGTCCTCTCGCGAGGTCTGAGCGTTGCCGCGGTAACCGCGGCAACGCTCAGATCTCGCGAGAGTGAACTCTAGCCGGCAGGTTAGAGTTCACTCTCACCACTGGACCACCAGGGAAGGAAGCTGCAGAAAGGATCCGCCCCAGGCAGAACGGCTCCCCCCTCCCATGCTAAAGGTAAGAAGGGAGGGGGGGATATAACTTTTTTTTTTTTTATTATTAATAATATATTTAAATTAAAAAAAAAATTATTAATATATTTAAATTAAAATATTTAAATTAAAAAAAAATCACACCAACAGCCCCCTCACACACACAGCCCCCCCAGACACACACAGCCCCCCCCCCCAGACACACACAGCCCCCCCCCCCCCAGACACACACAGCCCCCCCCCAGACACACACAGCCCCCCCAGACACACACAGCCCCCCCCAGACACACACAGCCCCCCCAGACACACACAGCACCCAAACACATACAGCACCCCCAGACACACACAGCCCCCCCCAGACACACACAGCCCCCCCAGACACACACAGCACCCAAACACATACAGCACCCCCAGACACACACAGCACCCAGACATACACAGCACCCCCAGACACACACAGCCCCCCCAGACACACACAGCCCCCCCAGACACACACAGCCCCCAAACACACACAGCACCCAAACACACACAGCACCCCCAAACACACACAGCACCCAAACACACACAGCACCCAAACACATACAGCACCCCCAGACACACACAGCTCCCCAGACACATACAGCACCCCCAGACACATACAGCACCCCCAGACACATACAGCACCCCCAGACACACACAGCCCCCCCAGACACACACAGCACCCCCAGACACACACAGCACCCAAACACTCACAGCGCACGCAGACACACAGCGCACGCAGACACACAGCGCACCCAGACACACAGCGCACCCAGACACACAGCGCACCCAGACACACAGCACCCTCAGACACTCAGCACACATCACCTTCAGACACACACATCACCTTCAGACACACACAGGACCCTCACTCACAGACAGGACCCTCACTCACAGACAGCACCCTCACTCACGGACAGCACCCTCACTCACAGACAGCACCCTCAGACAGACAGCACCCTCAGACAGACAGCACCCTCAGACAGACAGCACCCTCAGACAGACAGCACCCTCAGACAGACAGCACCCTCGCTCACACACATACACATATATAAAATAACCCTCAGTGAGTTAACAGACAAAGAAAATTAGAAACCTAGAATGTGACGGCAGATAAAAACACCCTCACACACAGCACCCCTCTTAAATACACACACACTGCGCCCCTCACACATACAATACGTCCAAATATATATATATATATATATATATATATATATATACACACACACTACAGCACCCCTCACACTGCACCACCACACACATTACGCTCCAGATACACGCTAGATCCCTTACCCTATATGCACTCTTAATCCTCTATATATACACACACACACACACACACTCTCCTATACACACTCTGGGTCCTTTACACACTAGATCTCCTACACACCCTCTCTACAACCCCTACACACACTACGTCACCTATACACACACACACACACACTACAGCCTGTATGCACACACTCGCTACATCCCCTATAACACTATGCCCCCTATACACACACTATCTACAGCCCCTAGCCACACATATTACACCACAAACACAAATGAAATTGACCTATTTACACAATACCACACCACACTCTACACACACGCAATTTCACAAGCAGGCTCCAAACACATGCACCATACACTTTCCTGGCCCAATTGTCCTCTGGTATCCCACTTGTGGAGACACCAGAGACAATTTAAAAGCAAACATAGCGCAAGCCTTTTTCGCGAGCTCTTCAGCGCGGCTCTGCGCATTGAACCAACTTGCTCACTTTGAGAGGGGGTGTGCTTGTCATTAGTGATGACAAAACACACCCTCTCTGGCCCCGCCCCCTTCTTAGGGGGCCGCTCTGATTGAAAAATGCCCGGGCCTAATTTTTTTCCCAGTCCGGCCCTGGTCCATATGGTGCTTCAGAGTTACGGAATGTGGACATCTCGCCAATCGGCCTGAAGTGTAGAAGAGTAGTTCTTGTATCGAAACTTGTACAACAGTTACTTACCTTTGCTTTGTGTATTCTTTATATTCTAAAAAAACACTCAAATAAAGAATGTAAAAATAAAACAATAGCTTGTTTCTGACACTCTGTAGTTTATCCATCTTGTAGATTTTCATTAAGACTTCAATTTTAAAAACCTAATCCATCTTTCTCTCTCTCTTGTTTCTGTCATTCCAGCAGCTTCTAACCTATCATTCACAAATGAGGGTTTTGTGATGGCTGTCGTGAATTCTTTACATGTTCCCTCATCAACCAAACTGTTGCACCAAACTTTTGCTTGATTTTATAGCCACAAAGAAAATGTGTTGTTTGGTCCTCTTTTGTGAAGTAATGGATTTTTTTGCTGTTGACCAATAATGATTTCTAGATAAGAGACAGAAGTCATTGCTGTGGAATTGCACTCAGCTAAACCACAGAGTTATTAATTGTATAGAACATTTGAAGTGCATAGTTTGCACTTTATATGATTCTGAAATCTGGATTGAGAGTTTGACTTGTTATTTTTAGCATTTATATTTAACCCCTTAAGGACCAAACTTCTGGAATAAAAGGGAATCATGACATGTCACACATGTCATGTGTCCTTAAGGGGTTAAAGGGACACTATAGTCACCTGAACAACTTTAGCTTAATGAAGCAGTTTTGGTGTATAGAACATGCCCCTGCAGCCTCACTGCTCAATCCTCTGCCATTTAGGAGTTAAATCCCTTTGTTTATGAACCCTAGTCACACCTCCCTGCATGTGACTTGCACAGCCTTCCATAAACACTTCCTGTAAAGAGAGCCCTATTTCGGCTTTCTTTATTGCAAGTTCTGTTTAATTAAGATTTTCTTATCCCCTGCTATGTTAATAGCTTGCTAGACCCTGCAAGAGCCTCCTGTATGTGATTAAAGTTCAATTTAGAGATTGAGATACAATTATTTAAGGTAAATTACATCTGTTTGAAAGTGAAACCAGTTTTTTTTTTTCATGCAGGCTCTGTCAATCATAGCCAGGGGAGGTGTGGCTAGGGCTCCAGAAACAAAGTGATTTAACTCCTAAATGACAGTGAATTGAGCAGTGAAATTGCAGGGGAATGGTCTATACACTAAAACTGCTTTATTTAGCTAAAGTAATTTAGGTGACTATAGTGTTCCTTGAAACATCTCAGAGGACAATTACTTAAAGTCATTTTAGTAAAACAATTCAATAAATAATTTTAAGTTTAAATGCATTTATTTTGGTAATATTCATTTTCCCATTGTTCTTATTTAATTTTGGGAACACGTTTGATCTGGATATTAAAGAGTAATCATTCAATATAAAATCTATTTTGACATAAGGTTCAAAACCATTTAGACGTTAAACAGACTATTCAATGCAAACATTTGTAATTTTTAAGAGTTTAGTTAATATATACTCAATTGTATGTATTTAATGAGAAGTCATTCCAAGGCAGGTGCTCTGAGTAATTGCTGTATCTTGAATTTAGCTCAACTGAGCTAAATAACCAGGAAGTAACAGGATAGGTGGCCTTATTGACAGCCAAGGGGGTGTACCAAGGTTAATTTACAAATGTGTTAATTTCTACTAAAATCTGCATGTTTTGTGAAATTATATAAAGGGCATACTCTTTACAGACAAAGCAATTAATCAAGCTGAAGTGCTTTAGGTGTATGGAGTATCTCTTTAAACGGAAAATGTAAACTGTGGCGGAATGAACCTTGGACTGTTACCCTTATTCCTGCTATGGGCTGTCTGTATCTTGCCCCCCCTGTATTTCCTATGTTTTTAGGTCATAGTCCCTGGATCATCTTGCTCTTTCCCCTGTTCGTTTGGCCGTTTGGTAAAATAGCAGTCACCTCGCAAATTAACAATATCTTGTTCAACAACCAAACAAATTACCGAATGCCAGACCACCCATATGTGGAGTGTGCCGCTTGTTAACCCCAGTAACCTCTGTTCACACCTCCACCAACCGCAATAACCTGAACATTCCAAGCGGTCGGCTAGGTGACCGCCGTTCGTATGTGCAAACATGTGGCGGCAGCCATCTTTAGCCATGAACAGAGACAGCGGTGTTTGGTCGTCTCGACGGCGTGAACATTGATGGGACTTCCATCTTCAGTTACGTTCGTGATGATTCAGATGAACAGAGTGGCGTTCGGGGTTAGCAAACTCCCCTACAGGATACACTGAAAGAATGTCTGCACGAACAGTTCATGCCTTGTGTTTCGCATATTTGATACTCCCAAAAGAGACCGACCACACAGCCTGATTTTATTAACCTTTTTGGGCAGGCACCTCGTATGTGGTCTGTCTAAAATTTTCCCCGGTGGCATTTCAGCTGCGTTCGTAAGATCTGAGCGCTTCTCGGACATGTTGGGTGCTCAGACCCAGGCTACCTGTTCAGAAGAAAAGTCCAATGACAATTTCATGTCCTTAAGGCTCATAGAAGATCTGCTCCTGCCATCTCTAATATCCTCTTCCAGGTTCCCCATCCATACCTTTAAAGCTCTAGTAACAGAAGTGAGGGCTACAGCTGGGTGAAGTGCAGTGCTTGCTGCAACATATACCCTTGAAAGATTGCATCTTTCTGTCCATAGGATCTTTGAAGGAACCTACATTGTCTACTGGTAGAGAAGTGCATCTAGCCAGCCTGACTACAGCAGCATCTACCATGAGGGCTGAATCCCATGTCCTTAATGCTTATAGGACAGAGACAAGACAATCTCATCCTGAGAGTCTCTTTTCTGATGAAGATTATTCATCTTTAACTAGGTCCTTAATAGTGTCATGAACAGGGAAGGAAGCCCTTTTCTTTCTGAGATCTGAGAAGAAACAGCTGAAGGTAGAAGGCTCTTCCTTATGGGTCTCTCTTAGGCTTAACGCTTTGTGGACTCTAGAGATCAGATGATCCACTTCTGCTGGCTCACTAAATTGAGAGGCAGAATGAGCTTCTTCCTCTAAAGAAGAGGCAAATTCTCCGCATGATTCGGCTTCCATATACTCCTCCTCCGACTCGTTCTGAGAGAAGTGAGGTGCGAGAATGACCACTTCCTTGATACCTTGAGATTCTGCCTGCTTAAAGAACTGCATGATGTCAGCATTTTATTGAGTTGGACCTACTGCCTCTGAGAAGCATTCTGCGCAAAGGTGTTTTTTTCTTCCATGGCTCTCTTATCACAGGCCTCACATTGCATCCTTCTGGGCGACTTCTCTTTTCCTGTATTACTGCCATAATAGGGGAACGTTAGTATGCACTCTTTAATATGACAACACTCCAAAATGATCAATGATGATTTGAAATAGAGGCTCACCTATATGTATTAAAGCATGACCTTTTGTTAAGCAAGGAGGAACCTCAAGCTGAATAAAGGACTGAAGGTAGCTTGACACTTCTCAAAACAATACAGGATTGTAACCAGAAGATTATCAAACTTCTGGAACCAAAGAATGATGCAGGAAAACTAAATGTGGTGCCTTTAAAAGCACAAACCAGAATGAAGTGCTCACCTCGCGTGTGCGCTTTCACAAAAGGAGGACACTGACGAGGAGGCCAAGCCTCAACCCCAGGAGGTTTAGAAAACTAATTTAAAAGATGACAAATGCCGAAAGAACGACCCAAAGACTATTGTACCGTTTCAAGAAGGCTCAGCAACAACTTTAAATCCTAAATTCATGTCACAGGCATATTATATCAATTATCATAAAGCAAAATCTAAAGGAGTAGCAATAATTTTTTTAAAAAAAAGTAACTTTTCTGTTAACACAATATATTACTGACCCCCAGGGAAGATTTGTGTTCATTAAAGGATCATTGAATAACGTTACATTTACATTTGCTAATATATATGCACCTAATAAGCATCAAATACATTTTATAAGATGGATATTAAACAAATTAGAAGAGTTTATCGAGGGAATATTGGTAGTGGGGGGAGACTGGAATTTGGCATTGGACCAGAGGTTGGATAGCACCTCCAGGGGCAGAGATTCTTTAAAACTACAAAGAATATTGTTTAAAAAAATATTATATTCACATCAATTAGTAGACAGCTGGCGTATGGCCAACCCATCTGAAAGGGATTATTCTTCTCACTCTGCCAGTAACTATTCAGGACTGGATATGTTTATGATCCAGCATAAATACTTTTATTTACAAAAAGTGAGTATCGGTAACATCACTTGGTCAGATCACGCCCCAGTTTTCTTAAATTTAAAACTTCCTGGGCAGAATTGTCCAAACTCACCCTGGCAATTAAATGAATCATTATTGAGTGACTCAAGGGTTGAGGAGGAAGCAAAGAAAACATTTGATGCATTTTTTAAAGAAAATGTATATTTGGACACTTCCATTCCATGGACATAAGTGCGTTATTAGAGGAGTATTGTTTAAATGGGGGGCACAGATTAAACAAGAAAGGAATGCTAGACTGGCCTCTATCTCCCAACAAATAAATGCGGCAGAACTGGCCCATCAGCATAACCCCGTTAATGAAATATATAAGCAATTAGTTGCTCTTCGAACGGAGTTGAAAAGCTTATTAAATATTAAGGTACAGTGTGCAGTACAACTGACGCGGGGATCATTTTATTCCGAGGGTAATAAATGCAAACAAACATTGGTAAGGGCTTTAAAATGTAAATATCAGCGGCGAAGCCTGGAGCCGAACCTGAATGGTCGCATCAACACAGAGCTCCGAGCAATCAACGCAGAATTTGTGCCAATCTGAGACCCTAGGGTGCCACCAGACGACCCAAATACCCACCCAAGTACCCTCGCAAATGGGTAAAAAGACCTGTGACGAAGTGCCCTTCGCCACTTGTGCCTGGAGAGGACTAATTGCTAGCCTCCTGCCTTCCGACTATGGGCCTTGTGCTGATAGCTGTATTTTACCCTGCAATAAGGTTTATTTGGGTATTTCTGCCGGGGTGTTTGGGACTTTCAGTATGTGAGCAGTGCTACCCCAGATAGCTATGCCATGGAGCCTATTCGTGTAACGAAAGACTATGGAAAAGACTTTGGCTCCATGGCGATTGAATTGTATGTATGTGATCTGAGCGCCATTCAATAATAATGTGCACTCAGATCTAAGCTATCTGGGGATATGTTGCATGTATATGTTTTATGTAGTAATTGTAACATTGTGCAATTTGATGTCTTTTTGTAACCATGTGGTTAATGGAGTCTTGCCTCTGTCCTGGGAGATAATTTGATTACTTCCCAATTATCTCCAGGATAGAGAGGAGGGATTGTGATGTCACTGTGTGAGTATTTTGTTTGTATTGTCTGTGATTGGTTGTACTGTGTCCCACCCTGTGGGATGTCCCCTTGCATGGGGACTTGCATAAAAGCCAGTGTGTGGTCATTAAAATCAGATCATCTTGAACCTTTCTTGTAGCCTCGGCTCATGTTTGGGGGAAGGGATACCTACCCTCTGGGGATTTGTTCCTGCTACGCTCTCTGAATTTAGGAGAGGGTCACCCACTGGGAGCTGGATCCTGGTCGTGGATCCAGGGTGGGTGGAGACGGTGAGACCCTGGCGCAGCTGTATCGCTGGAAGTGGGGACTGCAGTGCTGGTGGTGTCGGTTGGAGTGCTTGGAGTCCTTAGCGAGCACTAGGAGCATCGATTGGCGTAGGTACTCAGTCGGAGTGCCAGCGGTTCCGTCACAAGACCCGACGAAGATCAGGGGCCTACCTTGCGTTCCAAACCTCGAGGTACGCGGCGGAGATCTCGGCACCAGGTACTCACAACGACACCCACCTACTGACTGACCCCCCAGATCTGGACAGTCTCACTATGGGTTTCAGGTCCCAGAGGCCTCCACCAACTGCCAGCAGAGACACGCAAGATATCGTCGACCTGCTACAGAGGCCGATGGTGCCCAAGATGGCAGCCCCGCTGGAGCACACAACAGACCCTCCAGGCGAGGTTGAGCAGACTGGGGCTGGTTCAGAACCATTTACCGCCCCTTCAGCCACAAGGATACCGGCAAACTGAGACACACTCATTCCGGCTACCAAGCAAGACATAGCCACTTTATGGAAATGAGACGATTGCATGCAGCAGATCTCAATTTGATTAGGACTGAAATGCAGGCGGTGACTGCACGCACACAGGCCTCAGAGGAAGATATCATAGACCTGAAAAGGGAGGTGAGAGGGCTAAAAGACACTGTTTACCATATGCAAGCGGCACAGTCCACCCTCACCACGAGAGTAGACCTGGCAGAGGACCGCAACAGAAGAGCCAACATAAAAATAAGGGGGATACTAGACAACGTCGACTCCACTGAACTACCCCACTATCTCAGGCGCCTCACGGCCACACTCTTGCCACCCGCACAGGCTAAAAAGTTTATATTGGACGGCTGTTTTAGGATTAGAAAAGCTAGACAAGCACCGTCTGACACCCCTCAAGATGTCATCGTCAGGTGTCATTCTGTGATGGACAAAATCAGGCTCCTCGCGGCGGTCAAGGGAAAGACCCCGCTCACATTTGAAACTTCCCAGATCACCTTTTACCAGAACTTAACCCGCAACACATTACTGTGGCGCAGGTCCTTGGCCCCGATCACAACTCAATTGTGGGACGCAAAGATAGACTATAAATGGACACTTTCAAGGGCTCTGACGGTGACCAAAGAAGTTACCACACTCAGCCTCATCTCGCTGTAAGAGGCCGAATCGTTCCTGCGGGCATTGGGGATCCCAACTTGAGCCCATCCATGGGGACCCCCACGACATCGCACACTTGGGACCCAGAAAGATCAACTCCTTTCATCCCTAGAAACATGGAAAGAAGTGGGGCCCTGGCTTGAACTGTCCCACCGAAACAAGCCTAATATGACATACTGTTTATGAACTCCTCTATGTTCTTCTCCCTCCCTATAGTTTGTGATTAACTTACAGGTTCCGACTCACAGTTGAACCAATGTTACTCTACGCACATGTAATTCTCCCACTAGACATGGTACACTAGGGCGGAGGGACAATGCCCTCAAGGACTAACGCACACACACTGAAAACCCTGGCCCCTTACAGGAGCTCAGCACCCCCCCTTGAGAACCTAGGGTAAGGGGTCAACACGCAACCAAACTGACGCATACACCTGACAACGCCCGAAGGGCGATAATCGCTCACCTGCAAGTCAGTAAGGACCTGCTGAAGCCTCACAGTTTTTACTGTAGCACTAATGGCCGTATCCCCGACTAAACTGAGGTAACCCCTAGTACACATCCTAGTAAGATAAAAACGATTTTAGCGGGGCATTAGGTTTTCATACTCAGTTTGACTTCTGTTAAACTTCATCTAATACAAAACTCGTGCTGAACTCACAGATAACAAGGGTTTTCACCTCTCTGAAGCAAACATGTCTATATGCTATGTGAATCCCAGATGGCTGTTGTGGCCACACGGGCTGTATTGTATTCTACCATGCACGAAAATAAAATAAAGAATTTAAAAAAAAATATGTAAATATCAAAACTCATAATGAATAAATTATAGATGATTCAGGAAACTGCATATGACGACAGATGCAATAGTGGACGCTTCCGTTCATATTATCAAATAGCAGCACATTTGTTAATGCATTCAATTCTATGTGCCTTGGAAGTGCTATACCCACTCCCATGTTACGAGCCTCAATCACAGTGCTCCTAAAATAGGGAAATATACTTATAAATGTGGGAGTTATAGGCCATTTTTTTTTTATAAAAAGGGACCTAAAACTCTTTGCAAAGATGTTGGCCTTCCGCGTAAAGCCCTATTTGCCTGGACTAACTCACCCTGATCAGGCAGGCTTTGTGACAGGCAGGGAGGTAAGGGATAACACCACCAAGATACATAGTGTAATACATGGTGCAACAATTTCAAGGACGCCCACAGTTCTCCTTGCCATAGATGCAGAGAAGGCTTTTGAGAGGGTGGATTGGTCCGATCTATTTAGTATTTTAGAGGCAGTTGGGCTTGGCGAGAGGTTTAGATTTTGGGTACAAACATTGTATTCAGAACCCACAGCTAGTATCAAGGTGAATGGACAATATTCCAATCCCTTTCGTATCAAGAATGGAACAAGGCAGGGGTGTCCTTTATCCCCACTCCCCTTTGTTTTGTCCACTGAACCTCTATTACAGTCAATAAGGAAAAACCCTCAAATTAAATGATTTTCAGGAGGAGAATTAAAAATAGCATGTGCTGATGATGTTTTGTTAACAGTAACTGATCCTATGAGCGCCTTGGCTCAGGTAAATATTAAATTAAATACATATGAAGTAAAGTAAATATATCCAAATGTCAAATGCTGGGGGTGGGGATCTCTAAAATGTCAAAAAGTTAAATTTCTTGTTTATTTAATTTTAATTGGGCTCAGGGGGGACTTAGATTATTGGGGATCATTTTAACATCCTAGATTAATAACATCATCAAAGCTAATTGTTTTCCAATATTAGCAGAAATTAAAGGTGACATGAGTAGATGGACTAAACATTTATTTACTATGATGGGGCGTATAAATATAATTAAAATTATGATATTGCCTAGAATGTTATTTTTTTTCAAACACTTCTGATAGCTATACCCCGATCCATATTCATAAATCTAAGGAGATTCAGTTTTCTCTTTATTTGAGATTATAAACAACCCCGGCTAGCATACAATATCTTAACTGGCCATATAGGTGTGGGTGCGTTTGAACTGCTAATATGTTTCATTATTACGACGCAGCAGTCCTCACTAGAATTAGAGAATGGACTAACATTAAACAACAATGACCATGGTACTTATCGGAGCAGAGCTTCACAGATGTACTGTTCCAGTCATTGCCATGGGTTACATGTCATATGCAAAGATTAAACCCTATAATATCCAAAGTATTGACTTTATAGAGGAGATAAATATTTATGGACGTTATCACCAGGTTTATTGCCTCTATATCCAATTGTGGGGAAATCCTGATTTTTTTGAATGGTAGAGGAGCTACTATTATATCTAGATTTTACGGGTCATCCCAACAATCCTTATATACTATATTAGAGGGAAATGTAATTCCAATGGTCCATGGGCTGTTGGGATCCATTAGAATTCCAACCTTAATGGATCTCCTTAATTATTCACAGCTTTCTAGCTTCCTAAGGAAGAACGTTTTATTAAAATGGAAACCTAGAGAATTTTCAGCATTTGAGCAGTTATGCTGCTCTGGAAAACAGGGTATCAGGATAATATCTACAATATACTCTATGATACAGAACGGGGTAAATTAACAAAAATTAAGGCATTTTCGAAAAAGGGGGCAGCGGCCCTTTATATACAACTTACAATTAAAGACTGGTCTTTTATTTTTCAAAGAGTAATGTATAATTCAGTAAGTCAAGTTAGAAGAGAAATGTTTTATTTTTTATATTTTCCAAAATTAGATAAGGCATGTTGGAGGTGTGGACAGGAAACAGGCACCTATGAACATATTTAGTGGTTCTGCCCAAAAATTCAAGTATACTGGTAACAGGTTATTGACTATATAAAATGGGTGTTACTTTTGTCTTTTAATTTATCACCCTCTCAGATATCATTGGGTTGGCCAAACTCATTCTTATAAATTCTACATGAAGCGAATCCCTTAATACCTACCCTTTGGAAAAAGACAAGTATACCGACTATGGCTCAATGCGTAGACATAGTCGAGAACACAAGAGTGATGGAAGAATTACATTGGGGAGCAGATAATACAAAAATAAATCTAAAATATGGAAACCCTGGATTACTTATTGGAACTCAGGGAAAGGGAAGTAAGGGGGAGAACCTACTAAGGTTACATAGTTACATAGTTACATAGCTGAAAAGAGACTTGCGGCCATCAAGTTAAACCTTCCTCACATTTGTTGTTGCTGTTAAGCCAGAAGTAGGCAAAAAACCCAGTCTGAAGTCCTTCCAATTTTGCAACAAACTAGGAAAAAATTCCTTCTTAACCACAAAATAGCAGTCAGATGTCTCCTTGGATCAAGTAGCTATTATCCCACTAATTAGAAATTATATCCCTGTATGTTATGTTTTTGCAAGTATTTTTCCAATTGCTGTTTAAACATCTGTATAGACTCTGATAAAACCACATCTTCACGCAGAGAATTCCATATCCTTATTGCTCTTACTGTAAAAAAAAACTTTTCTTTGCCTTGCATGAAATCTCTTTTCTTCCAGCTTAAATGCGTGACAACGTGTCCCTGTTTCTGAATAGATTTCCAGATAATGGTTTGTACTAGCCCTGAATATATTTGTATAGTGTTATCATATCCTCTCTGAGGCGCCGTTTTTCCAAACTAAAGAGATTTACATTTTTTAACCTTTCTTCATAACTAAAATGCTCCATTCCTTTTATCAATTTTGTAGCTTGTCTCTGCACTTTTTTTCTAATGCCATGATATCCTTCTTTAGAACAGTGCCTAAAATTGCACAGCATATTCAAGGTGTGGTCTTACTGGCCTAAGGTGTGGTCTAAAACAATTCCCAAATCCTTCTTGTGTGTGGTTATCCCTAATTCACTACCATTTAGGGTGTAAGTTGCTTGTGCATTCTTGACTCTGAAGTAGATAACTTTGCATTTCTCTATATTAAATGTAATCTGCCATTGTAGTGCCCACTCCCCCAATCTATCTAAATCCCTCTGCAGCAAAGCAATATCCTGCTCACATTTTATTACTTTACAAAGTTTTGTGTCATCTGCAAACACTGAAACATGGCTTTCAATGCCTATTGTAAGATCATTTGAAGACTAAGCTATTGTGAGGAACTGTATCAAATGCCTTGGCAAAATCCAAGTAGTTCACATCCACTGCAACACCCTGATCTATACTTCTACTTACTTCTTCGTAGAATGCAATAAGGTTAGTTTGACATGACCTTTGTTTCATAAAAAAGTTCTTCCCAATGAATTCCTGATTATTATCCCTTAATAGCACTTCAAATATTTTCCCAGTCACAGAAGTTAAGCTCACAGGTCTATAATTTCCAGGCAAGGATTTTGAACCTTTTTTAAATATAGGTACGATATCTGCCTTCCTCCAATCCTCCGGTACAATACCTGAAACAAAAGAATCTTGAAAGATTAAATACAGAGGTTCACTTATTTCCCCACTTAGCTCCTTAAGTACTCAGGGGTGAGTACCATCACGCCCCGGAGCTTTATTTACATTCATTTTCTTTAACTGATGTAGCACATTTGTCTCGAGTCATCCAATCACAAGTTATCTGCAAGTTTTTTGCAGCAATCATTTGCATATCTCTTGCCATAGGATCCTCATTATTATATACTGAAGAAAAATAGTTATTTAAAATTGCTGCCTTTTCCTGGTCTTCATTAACTAACAGACCCATCTCTGTTTCCAGTGTACGTACACTTTCGTTTTTTGGTTTTTAGAATTGATGTGCTTGAAAAGAATTTGGGGGTTGGTTTTGCATTCTTTGGCTATCAATTTCTCATTTTCTTGTTTATCCACTTTAATTGCCTTTTTGCAACCATTATTGGCTTCTTTATATCTTATATAGGATGCCTTTGATTTGTCCAATTTAAATGCTTTAAATGCCCTCTTGTTATTTTTAATCTCTTGTTTTACTTCTCTACTAAGCCACATTGGTTTCAGTTTGTTTCTTTTATATTTATTACCCAATGGTAAATAGAGAGGAATGTACCTTTCTAATATTTGTTTGAATCGTTTCCATTTATCCTCAGTGTTTTTTTTACTAAGGAGTTTATGCCAGTCGATATGTTGTAGAGCTGCCCTAATCTTATTGAAATGGCCTTTTTTAAAATTATACATTTTAGTATACCCCACGTGCTTTTGCTTTTTTAAGTTTATTTCAAACATTACTATATTATAATCACTATTTCCCAAATGCTCCCCTACTTGAATGTTGGTCAAAAGATCAACATTGTTTGTTATAACGAGACCCAGACAAGCCTCCTTTCTAGTTGGTGCTTGTACCAGTTGTGACATAAAGGTGTCATTTAATGAATAAGGTATGGAGAAACTAATTCATAAAGGCTGTAGCCACCTGGGTGCTAATCCTCACTGGTACTCCCTCAAATACCAATATAAATAGTAGTAAGATAAGAAAGAGAATGCACACCAGAAATCACAAGTAATAACTGACCTGGTTTAATAAACCAATACTGGGTTCAATCAAAAAATAACAGTAATACATAAAGTGACACAAAAACAGGCACAAATCATAATAAACAATAATAGTTCACCAAAATTCTCACAAGCCTAATAGGGCAGAAACAGGAATAAAAAATACACCCCCCCCCCCCAACGTTTCGGCACCTCCTGGCTGCCTTTATCAAGGGTGTTTAGGTGTCATAAAGGTGTCCTTTACCACATTCAAAAACCTGATACCCTTTGCTCAAGTGCTAGTCACTCTATCCAAATTTATGTCCGGGTAATTAAAATCTCCAGTAATTAACGTTACCCCAATTTGCAGCTTTCCCAATTTGCTCTTCAGCTGTTCTTCCTCACACATTAGGTGGTTTAAAACATATCCCAAACAATAATTAATTTCACTTCATTTTCCCCAAGCAGATATCTACCCATAAAGCTTCCACATTTTCCTCGTCACACTCCACATGATGGTGAACTCAAGGTTTGGTGAACTCAAGGTTTGGTGAACTCAAAATCGGATTATAATTTAATAAATTGGGATAAATGCCAACATAAAAAGTTAGATAATGTTATCTTTCTAGCCTCCCCATGTTGTACCTCCATCTTTCTTTTCTCTGTTCATAATGATCAATAATCCATTCAAGCGAAGGGTGGTGACATCATTCATCATCCCCCGTTTTTCTCACTACAGCAAACTGACAGTATAAATTTTAAGTTTCCCAACTCATATTCTGTCCAGCTTCTATGTTCAAATGTTTTAATCTAGATTTCCCTCAAAATAAATTGTCAAAATCATTGAGCTGCCATCGATCGCAATCAACTACTGTTTGTTCGGTAAACTTGTTTGTATAAATGCACTGTTCCATTTAAAGGCAATCTGAGTCTCAATAGGTAGAACTACAAACAGATGTCTGAAAAGCAGATGCAATAGTGGCATTCACTGTGGTGCTCATTCCATAGACCTGAGTGGATAAAAAGCCGAGCTAAACCCCATTGAGCTACACCTCGCTGATGAGACCCAAAGAAGGTCAAAATGATTATCTGGAGTTGCTGTATCTCTCGTGAAGAGAGAACTTGCTGGCATTTCGATTCTGTGCTGCACTTATCGGATTAGTCTGATATGCATTGGAACTGCTTCCCTCCGTAATGGCACAAGTAAGCAAAAACTATTTTGAGATCTGGTCGAGGATTTACCGAAGGACAAGCTACTGAGTTCCTCTAAACTTTTGTCTGTTTTCAGACTTCTCATATTTTTTTTCAAACCCCAACAGGCATTCAACACAATATATAAGGCATTTGAGCCTAACTATTAACCCTCCCTTTAGCATGGAAGCTCTTACCTAACATTTTTTTACTCTACAGCAACAGATATATTAAATGAAAGCTGATCTTTATTAAGCTTTTATGTCAGTTTGCATATGCTGGAGTGTTTTTCTTTTCAATCTCTCATTGGGTCATTCACACGATATAGTAATTACTTTTAGCATTAAGATGATTATACATGCATACTGACTGAGAGAGACTGACAACACTAAGGGGTCTGGAATTTTCTCTTCCATCAATCTAATTTTAATTACATCCTATAAATTGGAGTTCACAGTCAATTTAATAGAAGGAGGAAATTGACAAAACAAGGTTACAAAAGGACAATCTTGGAACCCATTTAAATATGACACTTTAATATTCGTGACTAAATGAAAAGCTTCAGCAAGTCACAGCTAATAGACTGAATTTATCCATCATTCTTTATTTTTTATTTCATCTTTGTTAATTTTGGTATTTTAAATGTATTTTACATAATTATTATAAAAGACTTTCAGGAATATTAATAATTTAAATATGTGATGCAACCAATTATATCCTTAAGAAAGGAGGTGCTTGCTCCTAATTATTTATGGAGAAATATGCTGAAATAGGAAGGATCTATTAAAAAAAGCAAATTCTTTCTAATTTTTTTGATATTTTGTATTCAGATTTACATATGCTAAAAACAATAAAAGACTAAGGCATATCAATCTTTCCACAAATTGCTTGAATATGTTAAAAAAAAAAAACACAAGACAGGGGTGGCTTTAAAGGAACAGAATGCTATTTTGAGACATATTAAAAGATGAGAACAATCATTATAGGTATTTTTAATTCGTATATTTATGACTTGGGGAAAAAAAAGTGTTAAACAGTTATTAGATATTGACAGTTTACTTTAATTAACTTCTTACTACTGTGCACTTTTTGAATGAAAAAAAAATATTAGCATTACCGGCACTTGAAGCAAGGGATGCATAGCTAGCATATAAACATAGTATAACTTAGCAATTTTCCACACACACAGTAGGTGTGACAAAAATAGATAAATAAAAATGGACAAAGATCTTGCTTGTATGTATTTTTATTGACCCTGAAGGCACTGCTAGCAGGGCAGCTTACTAGAAATGACAACACAATGTAAAAAGAATGTCTGCATTTGATCATACTACTTACATACAGTAAATACAGTTAAATCACATTTCTCAGATAAAGGTATTTAAAGCAGTATAGCAAACTTTACCACTCTCTGGAATGCTAATGTAATGCTAATAGTAAAATGGTAGAGTCAATTCACTCCTAAAGCTCCCTGACTGTAGGAATGGTATGAACCATTGAAACTTCACAGCAGCCCCCTCGCAGCCCATGGCACAACAACACACCAGAGCCACAGATCAGTCACCTGCTACTCAGCATTCCCAACAGCAATGTGCACTTTGGAGTTACCTGATACTACAATTCCTTTTGCTGCACAATCTTACAGCGAGCATTTTGGGAAATATATTTCACAAACACCCAGAGTGCCAAAGGTAGCAACTACAGCTCTAAATGGACATATACTAGTGTAGTTTTCATATTTACAAGTTCACATTAGGACTTTCTATGTGACTAACACTAAATTAATTTTGAGTGCAACTATGTTGCTCTGATAGTTCTTCATTCTTGCTTATCCCAGATTGCTTTCTGTCTACAGGGTTTTCTGTGAAAAAAAAGTCTAGAAATGTCTATAGAGACTGTCACCAGACAATTTGAATAAATCAATAAATATAACTCAAGTTCTCATTGATAGGGGCTGCTAAGGAATGTCATAGCACGGGTATAAAAAACATGAAGACATCAAAATGATCTTCCATAGCTCAGAAGCCTTGCTGGTAAAAATAAATAAGTTTTAAAAAAAGAATATATTTAATTCTTGTAAAAAAAGGAGTTTATGCTGAACACAAGTAGCATTGCATTAAAATACGTTTTTAATTTCTGTTTTTTGAGGCAAAGTGCATACTTGCTCACTAGTGACTTGTTTTAGAGGGTAGATCTCATAATGACTACCTAGATCACTGCCCGTAGTCATGCTGCAACCTGCATCCATCTAGATGTGGAAAAATTCCAAACAATTCCATAATAAACGATATTGCGCATATGTGCTTCTAGTTGAGCACTTGATGTTATCTTGGTTATTCATTAAACATATTTTTGAGTTGCGAAAATATGGAGATTGCAGTTAGTGTCCACCCACCTACTCAAATGTGCCCCGAAGTAACATAAGGGGTTTGTTGAAACTCAGTGTCCACCAGAGCCCTTTATCACAAGCATTTACTGAAGGAGTTCATTCTTCTCTTATTAAAGGAACACCCCAAGCACCATAACTACTATAGTCCACAGTAGAAGTTATGGTGCCAAAAGTGCTCTGGTACCCTCCCAATGTAAGCTGTCAAACTGTCCTCAAACAGTTAGACAAGTTACCTTGACTCCAAGCTGGTCCTCTTCTCCCATAGACCTGGAAACTCCTGGATTCAACCCAACCCATGTATCAGGCGTTCTTTTTGATGTCAGCTTGAACAAGCATAAAATGTTGTCAGCTGGACCTAAAGCACTCAGACAAGCCTGCATTACACACTACTGGCCCACCTGGGCCGAGGGCCACCAAGGGTAAGACCCGGAGGCATCACCCACATGGACGGAGGGACGGCCACCACAGAAGGCGGCAAATCATCAGCTCCCCCCGTTACCCCCAACATGGGAAGGACCCAGCCTAAAGAAGTGCAGGGGTCCGTGGAGTAAGGATGTTGGCCTTCATCCCGGCCCGGGGCTGGAGAGAGGACGCACCTCGCTCCCATCAACCAGCCACCTATGTACACACTCCTGCTGCACGGTGCCAGTAAAGCTCAGGGGATAGAGCGAGAAAGCAGCTCATATGAGATCCGCCACCAGCTCACCTTCGGGACTCCCAACGGCAGCAAATGTGTCTCACGCCATTCCCTCCACGCCACTGCTGCAAAGCGAGAAGCCGCAAAACTGCACACCCCACGGCATGCAGAGGGAGCCGACTCCCGGTCTAGAAGCGCTCCTGAGATGAACACCACAGGCAACACACAAGTAGCAGCAAAGGGCATCGGCTAAAAGGACTAACTTGGTACCTCATGAGCGGGCACACCTCCATGGGGACAGTAAGCAGCCACCAGTTTGACCTGTCAGTTCCCGTCCTGAGGGACACTACGGGACTGTCACTTACCTGAACGTGCCTTTATGCCTATTTTACTCTCATATATAGCTACTCTCACTACTCACATGCTCACACTGCTAGTTATACTACATACATCGACTTTTCAAAAAGCAGTAAGTTACCAAATACACCTACATATATTCTCACAAATTCTACTACTGTGGATATAAGCCAATGTTATAAGTAACCGTTATATGCCTTGTCTACTCAATTTAACGCTGACGATACATTCGTACTGTCCAATGCTACTCTCACAACTGTTATTTTATACGTGTTAGTACCTTCTTGAAAAAAGCTTGCTTAATATAAAATGAGGCTGCCATTCGTAGGTGATGTACTGTTGTGTTAACGTGCTCCCACTCTGTACAACTACTGTGCATCCCCCCTTCTCTATTTTGTACCCCATTTAATTCCTGGCTCAATAAAAGAAAGATTGACAAATAAAAAAAAATTAAAAAAAAATGTTGTCAGCTGCTATTAAATAAGTTATTACCTTTAGGGATTTAGGAGGACTGTTCTTTTCATGAAAGCAAAGGTCCAGTAGGTTCTGGTCTTCCCGGAATGCTTGTTCTATGAGAATGCCCTTTATGCATATTTTTCACATGTATATAAAGTAATTAAAAAAGACAGGTTTGAAAAAACAAAGCAGGTATTGCAGTTTGAATGACAAAGTACTTTGCAATCTCTAGCCCATTAATATGCTTCTACCTCATTTCCACGAGCACCCAGTGAATTGATCATTGTAATACACAATTGGCCTGATGGTGTATTAGATCACTTAAGATTCAACTTACGTATTAGCTCTACACTATGGTCAGTTGCCCTCTAGTTATTGGTTAGGTGAGTTCTTAAATGAGAGCCTTTATATTTCCTACACAGTCTTGATGGTTGGCCCTTCAAGAAGGTCCAACCATCAAGACTGTGTAGGAAATATAAAGGTCTTTCTAGAATCTGGAACTCTCTGTCTTCAGAGGACAAGATTTGCCATAAATCAGGATTAGATACAAGCACACTTTTTTTCATCTGGTGTTTTTTTAATATACCTTTTATTTTCCTGTTTCTTAATTTTAATGTTTTCCTTCTCATCTTGATATAATAACGGAACCTGTTATATTGAATAGCTTTGTAAAATGCATTCATGCCCCCTCTGGTGGAGACCAAGATATGCCTGGGAAATAAAGATACGTATTGTTGACTATGCAGAAAGCCAACAGAGTGAAATCTGACCATCAGGAAAATGTATGAACTTTGAAATCACTAATTTCACAATGTAATATTTAAGGGGGTTCCAGGGCAATACAGTTTTAAAGTTACACATGGCTATATCACAGAATTCCATACTCAATTATAGATTATCACTCTGTCATTATTAATATATTTTTTAAATGTATATATATATACATATATATATATACACACATTTATATATATAATGAAGTAGTAAAACGCTGTAGCAATCTTTTCCCTCGAAACGCCAGCTCTTTCTATGTTGTAAACTGGTATCTGACCGTAAGAGACAGTTATAAATCAATGTATGTCTGATAACTGGCAGATGGTTTCCTGGATTCTTTAGTGAGTGTCCGAGCAGACAGCGTGTCATTTATTATTAAACAGGTTCTGACTGTATCAGCTGTCCTTCTTCGCGTGTACCGTAATGACATCTGCATCTGCACACAGAGCGTGAAACTCGAAAGGATGGTGCATTCTTCTGTTCTCATCTGAGACATTTGGACATGATGGCCTAATGTGAAATACCTGCTTTATTTGGCTGTGTATCCAGTTATTCATTTACCGTTCGTGATACATAGTAATTACAGGTGGAAAGATACATTTGGCATTCTGAGTATATGTTACACAGTTCCCCATTATTATGTTATTCTCATTTCCATGATGAGCCTCCTGATCATTATATGGCCCCCCTCTCATACTATTGTAAAGTGCTATGGAATCTGTTGGCGCTATATAAATTACAATATAACCAAATAACAAGCTAAAATGGCGCAATGTATTTCAAGTGACTAAAAATTGTATATACTAAATAATAGCAGCACCTTATAAGTGTAAAAGCTCATAAAACACTAAAATACAAATGGTTCAAACATAAAGTGCGCTGTGCCTTTAAATAACTGTGCGTTCACAAATCTGTGCAAAACACAACACTCAAAAAAAGTGCTAAAGTGTCAAATGTGCTAAATCCCAATGTTGTGACATATATCATATATACCATCAAATATACAATTTATTTAAAGTGCAAAGGGAAAAAATTATTCTATTTTTAAGAATAATCCTATTTTTAAAAAATAAGTGCTAGTTTGTGAATCAGTGTAGTTACTTAGGTATACAAACCCAAATTTGGTAAAAACAACTTGACTCTCCACATGTAAAACAAAAAGAGACAAAATACAATAGTATAATATTGTTTTGATATTAATAAATATTTAAAAAATGTGATGAACACTCACAAACATGGAGCAGGTAAAGAGACTGCTCAGGCTATCCTCGCTTTCTCACTGTTACACAGTGTTTCCAGGAAATGAACTGCTTACAGATTCCACTGGGGAAAAAAACGATCGGGCGGCCGTCAAGTATAAAATAAACTTTATTGGTAAAACCTTCCGCAGACTTTTGCAGGTTAGATTTGAGATCGCTCAGACTTCCATTCAAACAAATAGTTAAAACATCCGGACACCGGTATCTCTGGATATCATAAAACTTGTCCCTCAGTCTTTCGAGCTTCCAATCTCCCTCACGTCTTGCGTGCTAGCGTGATGACGCGTTTCGCCGTATAGGCTTCCTCAGATCACGTGTTCCTGTGCCGACCATCCCGTTTTTTAACAGTCTCAAAAAGTAGGCGTGTTTATGTTCCCAATAGAGTCCAATATGTTCCTACAGCTGTTAATTCTATTTGTATACCCAGACTATTCCAGCTCTTAAAGAGACATACTAAAAGCATAATTTAAATTTAAGAATACATTATAAGTTTAAAAACATAAATCTATTTTAAGTCCGGTCACTTCTTACCAGTTAATTAATAGACAAAATACATCAGGTGAATATAAAAAGCACCACAAAAAGAAGAAATTGCATTACATGAAATTAAAAAGGTCAAATTCGATATTAAGACCAGAGGGTTTCAGGGTATTCAGCCTATATACCCATCTCATTTCCACCTTTCCTATTTGTTGTATAAAATTACCTCCTCTCCATGCCTTCTTAACATTCTGAATACCTAAAAACATAAGGCCTTTTGGGTCCATATTGTGAAATCTTTTAAAGTGGGCTGATACACTATGCGCCTCATACCCTCTCCTTATGTTATAAACATGTTCCGCTATTCTTTTATGCAGAGGTCTAATGGTTCTACCCACGTATTGCAATCCGCATGGGCATATCAATAAATAGATCACATTTCTCGTAAAGCAGGTAATAAATTCGTTAATCTGGTGTTCCTCATTATTGTACTTATTTTTAAATTTATTAATTCCTTTCAAAGTACTATTGGCGCTACACTTGCAGCCTATACATCTATTGCAAGAATAAAAACCATTCTTGTTAGCTAAAAAATTATTAGTTGACCTATTAACACTTTCCTCTTTTGGATAAACATTTGTTAAATTACTTTTAAAACTAGGGGCTCCCCTAAATGTTATGAAGGGTTTATCAGGTAATAAAACATTGAGTTCCCTATCCTTTTTAAGTAAGTGCCAATGCCTGTGTATAATATGTTTAATTTCTTTAAAATTTTCGTTAAAATCTAATACTAAAGGTGCAATTTTATGATCTTCCATAGTGCATTTATTCTTTGGTCTGATGAGATCCTCCTGACTAATTTGGCCCATTTCGACCTTAGCTTTATATATTAAATCTACAGGATACTTCTTATATTTAAAACGATCTTCTAAAATCATGGCCTGTTCTTCGTACATAACATCACTCGTGCAATTACGCCTTAATCTCTGGAATTGACCTTTGGGTATGTTATTCAGCCACGGTGTGTAATGACCGCTGTTAAATAAAACATAGCTATTCGCATCAACCTTTTTAAAAAAATTCTTTGTCATGATCTTATTATTTTCAATATAAATATTTAAATCTAAAAAGTTGATATTTGTTGTGCTACATTCATTGGTTAAAATTATACCCCAGTTGTTAATATTTAATTTACTTAAAAATTCTTCTAACAAAAAATAAGAGCCATTCCAAATAAAAATCAGGTCATCGATATACCTCTTATAGGTGACCAGGTTCGACTCCCATTCTACACTGCCATAAATGAACTCTTGTTCCCAACCTGACATGAACAGGTTGGCGTAGCTGGGAGCGAACCTGGCCCCCATCGCCGTGCCCTGTTGTTGGAGATAAAATTGGGAATTAAAAACAAAATAATTATTAGTCAGTATCCAATTAATACTTTCCATAATAAAATCTATCTGTTCTTTAGAATGTTTCCCAAAATTTTCAAGACATTTTCTCACTGTATTGCACCCTAAATCATGTCGGATAGCAGTGTATAGAGACGACACATCACTCGTCACCAGAATGTACGTGCTCTTCCATTCTATATCTTTCAGCACTCTTATAATATCTGACGTATCCTTTATGTACGATGGCATACTCTTAACCACATCTTGCAAATGGATATCAACATATTTAGAGAGATTAGCCGAAATTGACCCTATACCCGACACAATGGGCCTTCCTGGTGGACATTCCTCATTCTTATGCACCTTTGGTAAGGTGTAAAAGGTCGGAATTCGGGGAAAATCATTTTTCAAAAATTTAAATTCTTTCTCATTAAGTATTTTGCTGTCCATACCCCTATTAAGAAGTTCAAATAGAGATTTTTGGATTTCAGTAGTGGGATCATCTTTAAGTTTCTTATATACAACCTCGTCATTCAACTGTCTAAAACATTCTTTCAGATAGTCTTTTGTATCCTGAATGACAATACTACCCCCCTTGTCGGCAGGTTTAATGATTATCAGTTTATTATCCCTCAGTCTTTTTAAAGCATCTCTTTCCTGTGGGTTGAGGTTATCACTTCGATTATTCTTTCTTTTATTTTCTAAAATTTTAAAATCATCCATAATGGATTTTTCAAACATCTCTATTGCACCAGTCTTATAAGTGCTGGGATAAAAATTAGACTTATTTCTAAGTTTTATGATATCCAGAGATACCGGTGTCCGGATGTTTTAACTATTTGTTTGAATGGAAGTCTGAGCGATCTCAAATCTAACCTGCAAAAGTCTGCGGAAGGTTTTACCAATAAAGTTTATTTTATACTTGACGGCCGCCCGATCGTTTTTTTCCCCAGTGGAATCTGTAAGCAGTTCATTTCCTGGAAACACTGTGTAACAGTGAGAAAGCGAGGATAGCCTGAGCAGTCTCTTTACCTGCTCCATGTTTGTGAGTGTTCATCACATTTTTTAAATATTTATTAATATCAAAACAATATTATACTATTGTATTTTGTCTCTTTTTGTTTTACATGTGGAGAGTCAAGTTGTTTTTACCAAATTTGGGTTTGTATACCTAAGTAACTACACTGATTCACAAACTAGCACTTATTTTTTAAAAATAGGATTATTCTTAAAAATAGAATAATTTTTTCCCTTTGCACTTTAAATAAATTGTATATTTGATGGTATATATGATATATGTCACAACATTGGGATTTAGCACATTTGACACTTTAGCACTTTTTTTGAGTGTTGTGTTTTGCACAGATTTGTGAACGCACAGTTATTTAAAGGCACAGCGCACTTTATGTTTGAACCATTTGTATTTTAGTGTTTTATGAGCTTTTACACTTATAAGGTGCTGCTATTATTTAGTATATACAATTTTTAGTCACTTGAAATACATTGCGCCATTTTAGCTTGTTATTTGGTTATATTGTATTTTGTTTGAGCTCTGCACGAGCTAGGCTGCACATAAGAATATGGCTTTGTTTGAATACAGAGATAAATTACGTTTTCAGTTGGAAGAGGTAGAAACCATAGAAGTGACTAATATTAGAGAAAATGTATCCACAGATAATGATCTAGAGACTGTGTGCAATAGTTTGGAGAAACTTTTAGCAAAGGAAATTAAGTATAAGTGGGAGGTTGCCACTTTAGAAAAGTATAGAAGTGAAAAAATCACACCACGTGGGCTTAGATTTACGAAAACACCCACTTTTGAGAATGAGGACAATCAAAAATATATGACCATTTGGAATAATGCCCTGGAGAGGTTTGCTTTTGAGATGATGGATATAGTGATAGCATGTAGATCGGAATCACTGGTTAAAATAGACAATGATATTAAGGATATACATAGGAAACTGGAACCTGTGGTTGGTTCTAGGGATTTCGAGGAACTAAGTGAGAAAACTATGTCCAATTTGGACAAATTAGAGGAACAAGTCAAAACTGTAAAACAAAGAAAGTACAAAAGGGATAAGACGGATTATAAAAACAATACCGTCACCAATTGGTCGAGGACGAATAAAGACAATAGACAAAAAATAGGCCGTATACCATATAGATCAAATTATGCACCTAACAAAGAGAGGTCAAACAATAGGTCATATGAGAACATACGTACAAGTAATAGGTTTTATGAGAATACACGTAAGTGGGGCAATCCTAAAGCAAATGATGATAAATGGACAGAAGTGAAACCTAGGCACAACCAGAGACGTAACTTTAGGAGTACAGAATCTGATACTCCTAAGAGTAATGGGATTCAATTGAAAAACAGATTTGATGCCCTGAGTGATGATACCCCTTTTAATAGAGAGAATGTTTTTTTAGGGAGGCAGAGGAGAGAGTTTGCAACATCCGCACAGAAGAGAGTAAGGTACAGGGATACAGAGGATGTAGAGGAGGAGTCCAACTACAACTCCGGAAAGAGAGGAAGATTGTTAAACCGGAGGGAATAATAAACCTCTCAAGCCATGTGTTAGAGAATAATGAAATTAGGATTCTTAACAAAGGCTTAAAATTTGCCCCTAAAAGGAAATTTGACTCATTTTCCGCGTATGTGGATATTCTAAAATACTCTAGGAACTTAACGTTAAAAAGATTTTTTCATCTAAATAGAATCGACAATAAAATAGATGATACCCATACCCAACTTAGAAATAAGTCTAATTTTTATCCCAGCACTTATAAGACTGGTGCAATAGAGATGTTTGAAAAATCCATTATGGATGATTTTAAAATTTTAGAAAATAAAAGAAAGAATAATCGAAGTGATAACCTCAACCCACAGGAAAGAGATGCTTTAAAAAGACTGAGGGATAATAAACTGATAATCATTAAACCTGCCGACAAGGGGGGTAGTATTGTCATTCAGGATACAAAAGACTATCTGAAAGAATGTTTTAGACAGTTGAATGACGAGGTTGTATATAAGAAACTTAAAGATGATCCCACTACTGAAATCCAAAAATCTCTATTTGAACTTCTTAATAGGGGTATGGACAGCAAAATACTTAATGAGAAAGAATTTAAATTTTTGAAAAATGATTTTCCCCGAATTCCGACCTTTTACACCTTACCAAAGGTGCATAAGAATGAGGAATGTCCACCAGGAAGGCCCATTGTGTCGGGTATAGGGTCAATTTCGGCTAATCTCTCTAAATATGTTGATATCCATTTGCAAGATGTGGTTAAGAGTATGCCATCGTACATAAAGGATACGTCAGATATTATAAGAGTGCTGAAAGATATAGAATGGAAGAGCACGTACATTCTGGTGACGAGTGATGTGTCGTCTCTATACACTGCTATCCGACATGATTTAGGGTGCAATACAGTGAGAAAATGTCTTGAAAATTTTGGGAAACATTCTAAAGAACAGATAGATTTTATTATGGAAAGTATTAATTGGATACTGACTAATAATTATTTTGTTTTTAATTCCCAATTTTATCTCCAACAACAGGGCACGGCGATGGGGGCCAGGTTCGCTCCCAGCTACGCCAACCTGTTCATGTCAGGTTGGGAACAAGAGTTCATTTATGGCAGTGTAGAATGGGAGTCGAACCTGGTCACCTATAAGAGGTATATCGATGACCTGATTTTTATTTGGAATGGCTCTTATTTTTTGTTAGAAGAATTTTTAAGTAAATTAAATATTAACAACTGGGGTATAATTTTAACCAATGAATGTAGCACAACAAATATCAACTTTTTAGATTTAAATATTTATATTGAAAATAATAAGATCATGACAAAGAATTTTTTTAAAAAGGTTGATGCGAATAGCTATGTTTTATTTAACAGCGGTCATTACACACCGTGGCTGAATAACATACCCAAAGGTCAATTCCAGAGATTAAGGCGTAATTGCACGAGTGATGTTATGTACGAAGAACAGGCCATGATTTTAGAAGATCGTTTTAAATATAAGAAGTATCCTGTAGATTTAATATATAAAGCTAAGGTCGAAATGGGCCAAATTAGTCAGGAGGATCTCATCAGACCAAAGAATAAATGCACTATGGAAGATCATAAAATTGCACCTTTAGTATTAGATTTTAACGAAAATTTTAAAGAAATTAAACATATTATACACAGGCATTGGCACTTACTTAAAAAGGATAGGGAACTCAATGTTTTATTACCTGATAAACCCTTCATAACATTTAGGGGAGCCCCTAGTTTTAAAAGTATTTTAACAAATGTTTATCCAAAAGAGGAAAGTGTTAATAGGTCAACTAATAATTTTTTAGCTAACAAGAATGGTTTTTATTCTTGCAATAGATGTATAGGCTGCAAGTGTAGCGCCAATAGTACTTTGAAAGGAATTAATAAATTTAAAAATAAGTACAATAATGAGGAACACCAGATTAACGAATTTATTACCTGCTTTACGAGAAATGTGATCTATTTATTGATATGCCCATGCGGATTGCAATACGTGGGTAGAACCATTAGACCTCTGCATAAAAGAATAGCGGAACATGTTTATAACATAAGGAGAGGGTATGAGGCGCATAGTGTATCAGCCCACTTTAAAAGATTTCACAATATGGACCCAAAAGGCCTTATGTTTTTAGGTATTCAGAATGTTAAGAAGGCATGGAGAGGAGGTAATTTTATACAACAAATAGGAAAGGTGGAAATGAGATGGGTATATAGGCTGAATACCCTGAAACCCTCTGGTCTTAATATCGAATTTGACCTTTTTAATTTCATGTAATGCAATTTCTTCTTTTTGTGGTGCTTTTTATATTCACCTGATGTATTTTGTCTATTAATTAACTGGTAAGAAGTGACCGGACTTAAAATAGATTTATGTTTTTAAACTTATAATGTATTCTTAAATTTAAATTATGCTTTTAGTATGTCTCTTTAAGAGCTGGAATAGTCTGGGTATACAAATTGAATTAACAGCTGTAGGAACATATTGGACTCTATTGGGAACATAAACACGCCTACTTTTTGAGACTGTTAAAAAACGGGATGGTCGGCACAGGAACACGTGATCTGAGGAAGCCTATACGGCGAAACGCGTCATCACGCTAGCACGCAAGACGTGAGGGAGATTGGAAGCTCGAAAGACTGAGGGACAAGTTTTATGATATCCAGAGATACCGGTGTCCGGATGTTTTAACTATTTGTTTGAATGGAAGTCTGAGCGATCTCAAATCTAACCTGCAAAAGTCTGCGGAAGGTTTTACCAATAAAGTTTATTTTATACTTGACGGCCGCCCGATCGTTTTTTTCCCCAGTGGAATCTGTAAGCAGTTCATTTCCTGGAAACACTGTGTAACAGTGAGAAAGCGAGGATAGCCTGAGCAGTCTCTTTACCTGCTCCATGTTTGTGAGTGTTCATCACATTTTTTAAATATTTATTAATATCAAAACAATATTATACTATTGTATTTTGTCTCTTTTTGTTTTACATGTGGAGAGTCAAGTTGTTTTTACCAAATTTGGGTTTGTATACCTAAGTAACTACACTGATTCACAAACTAGCACTTATTTTTTAAAAATAGGATTATTCTTAAAAATAGAATATTTTTTTCCCTTTGCACTTTAAATAAATTGTATATTTGATGGTATATATGATATATGTCACAACATTGGGATTTAGCACATTTGACACTTTAGCACTTTTTTTGAGTGTTGTGTTTTGCACAGATTTGTGAACGCACAGTTATTTAAAGGCACAGCGCACTTTATGTTTGAACCATATAAATTACAATAATAATAATTAAGATTAGTTAATCTTTTCTTTATGTAGAGCATAAATAGTAAATATGAGGTACTAGGCAACTACGATGGTTAATTACTGAAGTGAGACTTCAATGTGAATTCCAAGTGAATTTCAGAATTTAGACCAACGAATCCAAACTGGAAGCACAGTTGACTTTTTTCTAATTTGGCTATATTGGCCTTAAATTTGAAATCACTGTGAACCTTGTCTGTAGTATTAAAGGGAAACTCCAGTGCCAGGAAAACGATCCGTTTTCCTGGCACTGGAGGGTCCCTCTCCCTCCCACCCACCAATCCCCAGTTACTGAAGTGGTGAAAACCCCTTCAGTCACTTACCTGTGTCAGCGGCGATGTCCCTCGCCGCTGTCTCCTCCTCCTACTTGCTCCGTCGGCCCGCGGGCGAGACTGATCCCGCCCACCGGCCGAGGAGACCTAATGCGCATGCGCGGCAATTCCGCGCATGCGCATTAGGTCTCCCCATGGGAAAGCATTGAAAACTATTTCCAATGCTTTCCTATGGGGATTTGAGCGACGCTGGAGGTCCTCACACAGCGTGAGGACGTCCAGTGACGCTCTAGCACAGGTTTCCTGTGCTATGGACCAGGAAGAGACCTCTAGTGGCTGTCTAGCAGACAGCCACTAGAGGTGGAGTTAACCCTGCAAGGTAATTATTGCAGTTTTTAAAAAACTGCAATAATTACACTTACAGGGTTAGGAGTAGTGGGAGTTGGCACCCAGACCACTCCAATGAGCAGAAGTGGTCTGGGTGCCTGGAGTGTCCCTTTAATGGAACTGGTGTGACAGAAGGCAAAGCATGCTGCTGGTCAGTGCACATAGCCTGCTTATAATTTTTTACTTCATTCCAGCTGATTAAATGCTGTTTTACAAGTCCGCTAGTTGATTTTTCAATTCTTATTGTTGATCTCTTTAATTGCTGACCCATGATGTCAGAAAGTTATGATCTTTAAGCCTGCACACCATTTTTTACCAATTAATCCATTCCATTTTTTTGGTGAAGTTATATGGATGTCGTATGTACTAATAATGTGATGAATATTTAACAGGCATTTTAAACACCATAACTACTTCAACTAATTATTGTGGTTATGATACAAAGTGTCTTTGGGTGTCATCCTTCCTATTTCTGCCAAATCATATTCAAGCAGGTGTAAAAAAAAATAAAAATAATAATAACAACACAGATAATCCTAACAAATCCATTACATTTTGGACCACAATTATTAGCTTGACGTTATTGTTGTCCAAATTTAAAAAAATGTTGTACAGATAATATAGAAGTAAAACATCCCCATTATCTTGATGACTAAGGGGCTACAATCCTGTGGCAATACTAATAAAACCAGGGCTGTTGATATGTTTTGGAACCACTGATGTTTAAATTCTGTTACACTTTGGCTTGGATCCCTGATGTCATCTTCATTTTGTCAGAGAAGCTGCAGATGGTAGGTTTGTATATGCATGAAACATAGCCCACACCCGTCCCTTTCTTACACAAGATGCTACTAAGGAGCTTGTCCATGCTCTAGTAATCTCTTGCATGGATTATTACAACTCTCTCCTAATAGGTCTTCCCACAAGTCATATTACCCCGCTACAGTCTTTAATGAATGCTGCAGCTAGACTGATTTTCCTCTCCTGTCGCTCCTCTCACACCTCTTCCCTCTGTCATTTCTTTCATTGGCTTCCTGTATCCTATATGAGTCAATTCAAGGTACTAATCCACACCTGTAAAACACTGACCAATTCTAGCCCCTCCTATATTTGTTCACTGACCCGCAATTATGCCCCTTCTCCTGTCTACTGCTAGCACCCATACAGCCAACTCACACTTGCAGGACTTCTCGCGGATGGCTCCTTTCCTTTGGAATAGCCTGCCTACGACCATCAAGCTCTCCCTTAGTCTTCAATCATTTAAAAAGTGCCTCAAAACCCATCTCTTTAGGAAAGCTTATGGCCTCCCAGAGTAACCTCTACCTCACATACCTGTCTCTTACTCTCTCCTAAAGGGCAACACTCTATTCTCTCTTTCAGCTCCCACTCCCACCTTATTTGATTGCTATCTCCTGTCCTATTGTGTTTTACACCCAACCTCCTACAGACTGTAAGCTTGTTTGAGCAGGGCCCTCTTTAACCTATTGTTCGTGTAAGTTTTTGTAATGGTCTCCTTTATTGTTAAATTTCCCCCTTTGATAATATTGTAAAGCGCTACAGAATATACTGCCGCTATATAAATACCAGCAATAATAATAATTATCAGATGAATGCAAATGCTGACCAGTTTTTTATTCATTAGTTGAATAAACTAGTATAAGATTTAACTGACCGAAAAAAAACTTTGTTGATGACGAATGGAAGCTGGTCATTCGATTACATTGATTACATCATTTAATAACCATGCAGCTCCAGGCCATCATCTTTTCTCTCTTAAGCAGTGTGTGAGGAGTTAATAATGTGATATATTCTATTGGTGTTCATTTTTAGCTTTTTTGCCTTATAATAGCATCCGCTATTGCCTTGATAAACCTCACCCTAAGCACTGCAGGTAATCTGTGGACTCAGATGTTCTACCAGGTTTCCTACTAATAGATTGATTCTTTACTTTGATGCATAATGGCATTTGCGCAACAGGTATATGCCCTGCATAATAATGTGTTTTAGACTCCATAATAAAAACCATAATAAATATAGGGAATTCTAGCTATTCATATAATTGCCATTTGATGAGTCTTGAGAGTCACTCTGGAGTGATTTTATACTGCAAACTATAATGTCCATATCAAAGCAATCCTGTAAACAGAAATGACCTTGACAGTGCCCTCGCATTTTCTGAACAAATAATAATGCCAACTGCATTTCATTATGCCAGCACTGAGATCCTGTAATTATAAACCTAATAGATATTTCCTATCTAATAACGCTAAATATCCTTGGCTCCACACAAATCCATTATTTGTAAGGAACTCTGTTTGTCTGTCTTTTCTTCTTACTGTCTGTGTCTGTCTGTCTGCTGTTCTACCTGTATTTTATACAAACTTTTAGATGTTTCCCCTGCAGAATATAGTAAAGTGTTGTGGAATAAGAGGGTGCTATATAAATGCAAATGATAATATTAATACTGTTAGAAAACTGTAAAAAGAAGCTTTATTTTGTTGCGTTCATTCATCCCTCTATTCATCCATCCATTCATTCACCAACCATCCACATATACCTAATCAATGCTTCCATTCTGAAGAAACTGTATAAAAACACTTGATGTAGGGGATTTTGTCAGATTAAATGCTTAGCCACACCAACCTACATTGAAGCAGGCTACATTTGCATGATACATGTTCTATTCTGAGCTGTAATACTTATCAATGTGTTTCTTGGTTTATGGGTGAGGTTGTGGAGTTTGGTACTTCATCCAACACTCAGGTGAGAGGGATGAAAATGGAAGGAATGATATAGTAAAAAACCTGAAGAACTGTTACAAAAATTGGATATAACATGACATTTATCATTTATGACATTTATCTTTCACTTTTTTTATATATATATATATATATAAAATTAGGTATGGAACTAGCAAGAATGGGTTACTCTTGCTTTAGTTGGTAGACTTTGGCCTGAAATTGATTGAGGTTTGAATCTACACCAGGTATTTTTATATCTTTTATTAACTTCTTCAAGACAAGGAAGTATGCAAATACTATATCATAACATCAATGTTACATTATCTGTCATAAATGAGTTAAAGGGACACTATAGGCATCTGGACCACTTCATCTCATTAAATTGGCCTGGGTAAAGTGTTCCTGTTCCCTTAGCCCTTTAATGTAAAACATTGCAGATTTAGAGGAACTACTATGTTTACATTGCAGGGTTAAGACTGCCTCTAGAGTTGGTCTACCAGACAGCCACTTAAAGGCTCTTCCTGCAGTTTCATGCAGAGTTTAACTCATTGAAAGGAAGCTGAACGTCCTCACTTTTTGCATGAGGATAACCAAGGTCTTGCAAATTCCCATAGGAAAGTATTGACTCGATGCTTTCCCATAGGAAAGCTTTATGAATGCGTGGCACTTGCCTCGTATACGCTTTAGATTCCACCTCGTGATGACATTGGAGGAGGCGGAGACAGGGCCAGCGCCGAAGGACCTTGAGTGAAAAACATTTTTTAAACCCTTTCAATGCTATGGTGGGGAAGTGGGTGCAGAGGGACACCATAGTGGTAGGAATTTTTATTCCTATAGTGTTTCTTTAAGACTGTAGGTTTGTATAGGGATGTGGACATTTACTATTTTGTTTTCTGTATATTCTAGAGGTCACCATATCAGAAGCACTCCCATTAATGCTAACAGAAATATGCTTGCTCAGATTTGTCTCTCCTAATATGTTTCTGTCTGCCTGAATGTACAGTTTAACACGAGGGCATTATGTATTAATTCAATGTACCCTTCAAGATATTTTCAACTGAGCATTTTAGTCTAAATGTGGATTGTCAATTTCCCCCAGACTGTTTTAAATATTAATTTATATGACATCCTATTAAGAATTAAAAGTAATTATTGACCACAAATTCATGCATAATTCATGTTGTTTAAGTCTTACAACATTATACAAAGCATCTTTTCAAAGAACTTTTATAATCAGGAATGTGACTGAAACTGTATTTTATCTACCTAGGACCCTGGTGGTCTATATGGTGCTGATGCTCTTTTTACACAACGCTCACTCAGTGAGTCAGAGAATTGTCACAGTAACCTGGCAGTAGTGCTCTGGTTCATTCCCTAAGCACTATAACTGCAATAATGTAGTTTATTTGCCGAATTGGTAATATACTAATTAACAATTTGCAGTTACCTTGTCTGGACCCCCCTTGAAAGGTGGAACTGCAGTGCCTGGTTACTGCAGCATCCTTTGTGACCCTGGTAATTCCAACACTGTCTATCTGCCTGTCTATCCATCTATCTATATCTGTCTGCCTAGATTTATCTGTATGCTCCTGGGAATTAAAGGATTATGTCAAGCATCTACCTGCTTACTTGGCCGGATCAGAAGCAGGATTCTGCAGAGCTGTAGATGCTGGATTGGTGCTGGACATTCATTGGCTGAGAGCGTCACCTGACCACTCTCAGCTAATGATTGTAACACTGTACGTAGAAAGTTGCACAAAATTGACATTAGCCAGTCCAGAACGCTGGCTGATGATAACACCCCGTTGATGCTCTCAGAGGTGGAGTTACTCCTCCAGCAGTAGATGTGTTAATTTCTGTTTGTGCAGTGTTTCATAGCAGAACTCCAGGCACCATCACCACTTGAAATCACTGAGGTTATCATGGTAACCTTTTAAGTTGCATCATCTCTCATTTTTGACACTATGACCGTTCCTTCAGTAAAAGTAGGTACAGACTCCCTTTCCTACTGCCTACCTTTGCTCAGCAGAGAGTCTTTCATTGCCTTTATCTGGAAGATTTGGATTCAATAGTGAACCTAGATCAAATTACTCATTCTGTTAGAACTAAATATCAAGATCTTCCCTGCCACTGTTATGCGTGTACAGGAAGCACATGTGATTATTGACTTTAGCAATTTCAACAAACATGGAGTATCACCGAAAAGTACATAAAAAGATCACGGAAGGACCCCCAAGTGCAGTATCTTTTCTTCCAGGAATTGGCTGCCTATAACGGTATGATATTTGAGTTTCACAGAAGATTATATCACATATATTATGGGATAAATACATGTGCAATCTATTTTTTTGTTTTTTTTCAAGAATTTGTGAACTTTTTTCCTTATTACCATTTCTGGTTTGGTTTGTACCTGGATTGAATAAAATTACACATTTTTTCACAAAGACCTGAGTGTGCATCCTACATTCTCTATTTTTGTCTATATTTGGAACGCATCGTGGTTTGCACCCAGGCAGGTATCCTATTATACAATAAGGAGAGTGCCAAGCTATTTGTATTTTGTATATATATATATATATAAATTATTATATTATGTAATAATATACAGGGAGTGCAGAATTATTAGGCAAGTTGTATTTTTGAGGATTAATTTTATTATTGAACAACAACCATGTTCTCAATGAACCCAAAAAACTCATTAATATCAAAGCTGAATATTTTTGGAAGTAGTTTTTAGTTTGTTTTTAGTTATAGCTATTTTAGGGGGATATCTGTGTGTGCAGGTGACTATTACTGTGCATAATTATTAGGCAACTTAACAAAAAACAAATATATACCCATTTCAATTATTTATTTTTACCAGTGAAACCAATATAACATCTCCACATTCACAAATATACATTTCTGACATTCAAAAACATAAAAAAACAAATCAGTGACCAATTTAGCCACCTTTCTTTGCAAGGACACTCAAAAGCCTGCCATCCATGGATTCTGTCAGTGTTTTGATCTGTTCACCATCAACATTGCGTGCAGCAGCAACCACCGCCTCCCAGACACTGTTCAGAGAGGTGTACTGTTTTCCCTCCTTGTAAATCTCACATTTGATGATGGACCACAGGTTCTCAATGGGGTTCAGATCAGGTGAACAAGGAGGCCATGTCATTAGATTTTCTTCTTTTATACCCTTTCTTGCCAGCCACGCTGTGGAGTACTTGGACGCGTGTGATGGAGCATTGTCCTGCATGAAAATCATGTTTTTCTTGAAGGATGCAGACTTCTTCCTGTACCACTGCTTGAAGAAGGTGTCTTCCAGAAACTGGCAGTAGGACTGGGAGTTGAGCTTGACTCCATCCTCAACCCGAAAAGGCCCCACAAGCTCATCTTTGATGATACCAGCCCAAACCAGTACTCCACCTCCACCTTGCTGGCGTCTGAGTCGGACTGGAGCTCTCTGCCCTTTACCAATCCATCCATCTGGCCCATCAAGACTCACTCTCATTTCATCAGTCCATAAAACCTTAGAAAAATCAGTCTTGAGATATTTCTTGGCCCAGTCTTGACGTTTCCGCTTGTGTGTCTTGTTCAGTGGTGGTCGTCTTTCAGCCTTTCTTACCTTGGCCATGTCTCTGAGTATTGCACACCTTGTGCTTTTGGGCACTCCAGTGATGTTGCAGCTCTGAAATATGGCCAAACTGGTGGCAAGTGGCATCTTGGCAGCTGCACGCTTGACTTTTCTCAGTTCATGGGCAGTTATTTTGCGCCTTGGTTTCTCCACACGCTTCTTGCGACCCTGTTGACTATTTTGAATGAAACGCTTGATTGTTCGATGATCACGCTTCAGAAGCTTTGCAATTTTAAGAGTGCTGCATCCCTCTGCAAGATATCTCACTATTTTTGACTTTTCTGAGCCTGTCAAGTCCTTCTTTTGACCCATTTTGCCAAAGGAAAGGAAGTTGCCTAATAATTATGCACACCTGATATAGGGTGTTGATGTCATTAGACCACACCCCTTCTCATTACAGAGATGCACATCACCTAATATGCTTAATTGGTAGTAGGCTTTCGAGCCTATACAGCTTGGAGTAAGACAACATGCATAAAGAGGATGATGTGGTCAAAATACTCATTTGCCTAATAATTCTGCACTCCCTGTGTTATATTTATTTATTTTCTATTTTTCAGTTGCTCATATGATCCAATCCTCCAAGTTAGCTTTTTTTTTTTAAAATATGAACTATTTGCAAATTTAACACAAAATGTTTGAATTTAGAAACACATACACAATATCACCATTTTTTTCAAATGCGCCTTTAACCCCTTAAGGACACATGACATGTGTGACATGTCATGATTCCCTTTTATTTCAGAAGTTTGGTCCTTAAGGGGTTAGATCTGCAGCTTTTGCAAGCTATTTTTATATATACTCCCCAATGAAAAAGATGCATATTTAAATGCTGACATGTTTTTATTGCAGACACACCTTCTCAATTGTGTGGGCCGGGGCGGGGGGTTGGTCATTGTTTTTTAACTGAGCAGTGGAGAGTCCATTTAAGATTTAAGATATTCACTTGTGTCATGCACACAGACGGTGAACAATTGATGAATTTAGAACAGGTGGATATGCTGGTAGGCAGTTATGAGGCAGGAGTAAGCTTTTTTGCAAGCAGGGCTGTATTTCAGTTATAAGTCTTTTTACCTCAGACTGATATGAATAATAACTGCAAAGAGGAGAAAACACACAATGCTTTGGGGTCCATGTAATACCTTTAATAGCCTAGCCATTTAATTAATCTGCTATCTGATATCGCCGAGAGAAGTTGGAATGATTCTTAATAGATTTCCCATATTAAAATTGTCCCTCATTTGCCCTTATTTAACTTCATAAAAGACAAAATGGAGGCTGCTACAAATAACGTTGAACAAGTTGCCTCCCATGACAAAGTTCTTGAATTTAAAAAAAAAAAAAACATAAAACAAAAAAAATTAATTGTTGACATTTAAATTATTTAAAATTACTATTATCCATAATAATATAATTGCATTAATCTCATAAAGGAACATGTAACCCAGTTATTCCACCACGCCAATTAAAATATCACTTCAGAAGAATAACAAATGTCAAATAGTCAATGTGCCATTTTGTCCTTGTTCTGACCTTGAGCAAATTCAGCTTCTCGATGGCATTTATAAGGTGGGTAAGATGGATGAATGGTCAGATAAGGTTTCATTCAGCTGCACAGCAAATCTGAAGCTCACATATCATCTTGCAATAAAGGCAAAACTTACAGCATGAAAATTGGTTTTGTAGCTGAACAAATTGAATTTCACCCCTATACTCTAACACGGTATGCTTCCATAACAGCCTTGAAATGAGTTATCTTCTTAAGAAATGTAATAACTTCAATTTTTACACCTCCCACTCCATTGGAAAATTAAGGACTTTATTCCCTTTGTAATGTACATCTATAAGGGAAATCATTATTAATATGGGGATGGACAGTTATGGATGCAATTTGGGCAACAATATCCTGATGTCTTCGTCAAACTTCTGATACCGTATAGACTCGTATTAAGATGATCATTGATGAGAGCACATTGTCCCTTTAGTTCTGAGATTGTTGGTGACCGTTATTTTAATCAATGTAAAATAGTTTTAAGGACTTACTGGTCTATTTGCTAAAAGCTTGTAAAGCCATGCAATTTTGTAAATGACATTCAAAAATTTGATGAAAAAGGTAGCAGTAAAATAGTCAGTAATTTTAATTAAAATGTATTAACATTCATCAAGCATGCAAGTCCGTAGAAAGACATGTTCTGAACACCTTCTGTAAAGAAAGAAAAAAAAACACTTCACGAAGGATGGAGACAATGATCTTATCAAATTTGTTTTATTATTACGTACATTTATCATATGCAGAGTTATACATTTTGATGCTGTTCAAGATTCACTGCTCAGTATTATCAATCACCAAGACTGAAAAAAAATATATATATATTTTAAAAGCAATGTGCACTTCAGATACGTTCTAAAATGTAGTCTTCAAGTTAGATTAACATTTTGCAGTCAATGGTACAATGTACACATGGAGTGTTAACATCAATAAAATTCAAAAATATTATTTTCATTTCACAGATGAGCTTAAATTTACATTCTTCTACCTCTGTGGGGCATGCCTTTTGTAAACTGAAACAAATCCAGGACTAGTGTAATCAGACCTCTTTTTCGACTTATTGTTTGGAATGCAAGAGTTACATAAAACTTTTTCATAACTTTAGATTTTTCTTCAGAAATTATGTTCCTCTATTTATTGGAGTAGCAATATCAATAAAATATATAATTATTTTGTTATCTTATTGGGAAAAAAAAAACTATAAAAGAAACAGTAGCATATCACTGAGCTGGGTGTGATGTCTCATGTTGCCTCCAGTCCCATACGTCCAACTATACACACTTGAGCCTCAACACCGTGCAATGTTTTAACCCTACATTAGGATCTGTTTTCAACACTTGACAAAGACCTTACTTTGGGGCCCAAACATTACAATGTTATGTTTACAATTTGAGTGATAACGGTTTTATATTTGTGTACATTTGAAAAGTAGGTGAAGGTGTTATAGGAATACATACTTAAAGAACCTGTCTTGTAACTGAAAGTGTTTTTTTTTCTGTTACTATAATCTAATCCCTTTTGTTTCTTACTGCCATAACATTCAATTCCAAATTCCAATCCCAATGAAGTTCTTCCAGCAAGTGTAACAAGTCAGCTATGAGCTGCAAACCAGCTGAAATAAATCTATTTCGCGTAGATTTCAAGTGGTCGTATGCAGGACCATCACCGCTGCAAGCTGTGGCCACCACAATATAAAAATTATAGTGGTTTCCTTATCATAAGGAATATCATCCTAGGCTAGTTATCTCTGCTTTGTACCTGAGGCTTCAAGGTATTGCGTGACTTGTACAGTATACAAACCAAGTGAATGATGGACAGGTGCTCCTTAGAACCAAAATTAAAGTGTTGACCCAGTTTCACATAAACATAGCCGATTACAATATCCAAAATTACACATAGCCCATAATGGTAGGTGACGGAACAGATCAAGTAAATACATTTTGTATGTATGATCGCATATGTGTATTGAAGGTAAAGAGAGACCAATCATATCTCTGGATGTCCATGAGGCCACAAGGTAAAATAAATAAAATAGGCGTTTTTTAGCAATAGAAAAACACGGTTTCATCTGAACCATTGCACTTTTTTATGAAACTGATACCAGCACCACCATTGCCGTTATCGGCTTAGTGAGAGTTTTATTTGCAGTTTAGTAAGTGGAGCTATTAGTTGTAACGGTAATACTGTGACTCAAGGTCCTCCGCTATTAGTTGTGACGGTAATACTGTGACTCAAGGTCCTCCGCTATTAGTTGTAATGGTAATACTGTGACTCATGGTCCTCCGCTATTAGTTGTAACAGTAATACTGTGACTCAAGGTCCTCCGCTATTAGTTGTAACGGTAATACTGTGACTCAAGGTCCTCCACAGTAAGTTAAGAGAAACTTGGAGATGGGGATTTGTAGGGATATATATTCAAGGTCATATGCCCAGCTTACAAATATTCTGACAAGCAGAGGAGGAAATATAGCTTACAACTGTGATGTTTATCACTGGAGGGACAGGCTTACAGTTTGCATCATTTTTATACAAATACAAATCTCTCCAATACTAATCAAAAGTTTGAAACGTGACAGCGACTGCAGGCCTTCCTTCCCAATAATCTATCCAAAATACATACATTATTATGGTGTTTGGACTGTCCCTTCAAAGGCACCACAAGTTGATATCAGTATGCCAAGAAAATCATTTTTTAAAATCTGCTTTTTGTAACTTCTCATTCCTTGTTATTGGGGTCTAATCTTGGACTTGATACCCCAATGTATCAGCGCATGCCACGGGACATAAAGAATTTTCCCGTTACATAAGAATTATTATATCCAAACTTTTTAACAAATAGAATCAATTTAATTGTAAAACTACACATTATACTGATAGAAAAAAAGAAGAAAATAGCTATAGGGGCAAGACAAAAATATGACTAGCCCTGATGCACGAACGGACTGTGTGGATAATTAGGGCATAACCCAAACATTACTATATTTAAACTGGTTCAAATATGGTTCCAATTTGGAACAGAACTCCAGAGAATTACCACCAATGTACTATCATTACTCTTAGTAAAACGTAGATTTCTGATTAAGATTGTTAAATAATGCCACACCACACACAAAACATTATAAAGTGATAAATAATAAAGTGATAAATAATAAAGTGAAACAGTGAAATTAAAACAGAAGGAACCAATTGGCCAACAAATAAGAGTAATAGGGTTACCACTTATTTACAGTAGTCTCTACTATTTTAGATAAGTGATAACCCTATTACTGTTATTTGTTGGCCAATTGGTTCCTTCTTTTTTAATTTCACTTTTTAACTGTATTATTTATCACTCTATTTTTCACTTTATATTATTTTGTGGGTTGGGTGGTGTTATTAAGAAATATAATTATTCCAAAATGTATTTTTTACCAAGAGTAATGATGATATATTGGTGGCAATTCTTCGAGGTTCTGTTCTAAATTGGAACCCTATCCTCATCAATTCAAATATAACATTATACTGTACAATAACTTCAAAGAGATGCGTTGCATAACTTTAAATCTGACATTAAACGGCATTAGGTAGAACATGGCACTTTTCTCCACAACAGACAAGAGAAGAGATATGATTTGATTTGCCAGGGAATTCAGCTAATAAGCCTACTTTGTTCTTGTGCTAATGTTTCCATTAATCCTAATTGCTTCATTATTAGCGAACTCCAAAGCTGATATTTTAGTAACTCATTCACTCAGAGTGAAAATATTCAGCTACCAATAAGCAAATGTTCTTTCATCCCCTGCAACAAGTCACCTACAATACCTTGTATGTTCTAGAGTAAAGAATACGTTCAAAATCTTCAATCAATAAAAATGCACATTTTTAATAAGCTAAATAGAAGCGTCCTGGGGATTTATTCAATGCTTGAGATTAAACAAAATCTAGACAATAGCTAGCCAACACTAACCCTACTTAAAACGAACCAATAGATTTAAAAATCAAAACAAAACCCAGAAATCAATTAAGCAATTTAACCATTCTCTTATTCAATGTTAAACCTTAGCTTATGTTCAAAATCTGCTAACAGTGCAAACGTTTCTAGAGCATTTTAGAGAACACTAACTGCTTGGTTGCATGTGTTACACTCTCTTAACCCTTTTACTACCAAATAATTTGTTTTAAAAATAACATATTTGTAACATATCTAACATTTATTTGAAACATAGGGTACACAGCTAGCACGTAAATATTATAATAACAGGACATTAGTGTATAGATATTCAGACAAACATTTTAAATAAATTATTCAAATTTACACTATTTTTATTCCGTTATAGAAATACTTAACTTTAGAAATTACCGGTATATTGTACAACTTGTGATATCTTGCAATGAGTCACCCAGATTTGAATAGCATCATAAAAGCAAAAATACACATTTTATTTGCAAATAGTTTTTATTGAAAAAAAAAATTTTTTTTTTCTCATATACAATAGGTGTGACAAATTTAAATTTGGCCAAATATCCTCCCTGTAGGTATTTGTAAGGACCCCGTTGGGATTACTGGTAGCATAGCTTACTAATAATGATGATAACAGAATGAATATCATTCTCTTCTCGCCAACTGTAGGAATAGGATGATATTTTAAGGAGGTCCCTTTATTATTTGAGCGGAAGGGGAGGGTCTCATTTTTAGAATATTTGCAGATATTAAATTAGTCTGAATGGGCACCTGACAGAGAAACGCATTCCCCTTCATGCTGCTTATTATTCCTGGAGTATAATTGTAACTTTGCGATGCTTTATGGAATACATTCCGTTTTGCAAAGCAAATGAAATTATAAAAACATATGTAAGTGACTATTGTAGTGAAGATTAATTTTAACGTAGACAACCTATTCATTGCTTTTCAACATGCTGATACTTCCTGTGGTTCTGAAAGTACTGTAGCTATAAACAAATAAAAATGTAAATAAGAAGAGAGCTAGGAATAATTTCCTCTACATTCCTACTTGATTCTTACAAGGATGGGGTTTTCAGAGCCATTTTTCTCTCTCTTGTTCCGTGAAGGGCATAGGATATAACAGGTGCATTCAGAACACCATACCAACCTCTACTGCTTGTATTACTATCTTACAAAAACTCCCCCTGTCTTCTTATGTTTTATACTTTATTAAATTATTTACAGAATTTGTAAAATTCAATGTAGTTATAACCCCCTCCCTCCCCCCATTCCTGGTGAAATAAAAATTACTATTGGAAAAAGATTTGCTGGAACACATTTTGGAGGAGGACTTCACTGTTTTTTATTGTAGTCCTTTACTGTTTATTGTAGTTCTTTAAGGTTTTTTTTTTTTTTTTAAACTTTTTTTAGATAGAATGTGGATCCCTTTTTGGCTCTAAAACATGTGAGTGTGAAATTGGTACCACATTTCCAGCACAAAACAATTATGATTTATTATTATATATGTGTATTACATATCGCACCATTATTGTGGTGTTTTTTCTTTTTTTTTCTCTTGTATATGGGGATAAATAATAAGAAAAGAGGAATAAATCAAGGACATTTTAGATATATCTTTGCCCCTTTTGGGGTATTCAGAAAAATATTTTTTAAGTGCTCCACTTACATGGACACTCTAGACTCCTAAAGCACTTTAGCTTGCTTAAGTGCTTTATGTTTTTACAAGTATGTCCTTATTTCTTTCTAATTTTACAAAAAGCGCAATGGAAATTAGCACTTTTAAAAACTAACATTGTTACACCCCCTAGCTGCTAATCAGACAAATGATCATCTTACTACCTGGTTTGGTTAGCTCATGGAGTCAAACTCAAGAGGCAGCAATGGCTTAGAGCTCCTGCCTTACAAAGACTTCTCATTGAGCTGCATTGGGTAGTCTGTAATTGGACAGCCACAGAAAGCCTGGGCGGGGTTAGAAGAGGAGGGCTTGCAAAAGTTTCGGACAAGAGATCTGTAGCTTTTACAAGCTGTTTTTAGATCTAAGAAAAACAAATGCTTAATAAAATACATGCATATCTTCATTGTGGCTATATTTATTACAGAGTAATTGTTATTTTTTTGGACTTGGGCGATGCTGTGCCCCTTTAAGGTTGGGTTTGGGTACTGATCATTGAACAGCTCATAAGCACCTGCTGGGAAAAATATATGGGATATAAGTGGAAATTAAATTGAAAAAAATGTTGAACTGTGATACTTGTGATACTGTAACTACTTCTTGGTCTCTTGTAGCAAACAAAGGTGATGCTTAAGTAAATCTCTTTTTTTGCATATTTTTTACTTGTCTGTCCTTCTTCTGTCTGTTAGGATTTGGCATTAAAGAACCTGTTACAAGCAATAGAAAGAGATTTATATTAACCCCCACCCTGTAACTAAAAGACACCAGTAATAGTCAAAGCACTGGCCTTCTATTTATTCTATTTAACAAGAGCAGAGGATGAGCACGCTTCTGTAACAGTGATCTCATTCATTCTCCTGGTGCCGTTCACATGAAACTATAGCTAAATAATTTCTTTGACATTTACATTGCTTGTAACCTCCATTTATTCTATACTAATGCACTTCAATAACTCACGTCTGTGATGCCAGCCCTATTTTTTTAGCCCACTCTTAATATTGATATGTATCATTTTCATTAAAGTACTGTTAACCGGATCCCCCATGTATAGATCAGTTTGGACTCTAAAATATCTGATTTTCAATTATAATGTATTTTAGATGAGTGATTTTGATCCTTAATGTTCACACAAGGACCAACATCTCAATGTTATATATGTCACAATCATAAAATTGTGCACATTAACATAAAGGTCTGCTCCCAGAGAAAATTACCACTGAAACTTTACTTTAGAAAAAAATTATAAATATAAAAAAAAAAATTAGGAAGAAATAAAAGAAAAATGCTCTAGCGATCATAAAGTGTATGCTATGAAAGTCTTTCAAAAACATAGCAAGCTAAATCAGGAGTCCTCTAGAGGTAAATCTCTAAAAGTTTTAGAACAGAAACATTCATAGTGTTTTAACATTCTAAAGGCTAGCAAAGCATCATGGGAGATGTTGTTATACTACAGCTAGTGATCTTTTTTTGGACACCCCTGAGCTTAATCATAAGCACAAGAAATGCCCACAAAGACCAAAATATGGAGTACACCACTTCTCATTCATACCAATTATGACAATAACAACCAGAGTGACTGCAGTATTTCATTCTGCAACAATTGTTCTTCAATTAAAAAACAATGTTTTAAAAAAAAAAAAAAAGGTAGTTTGCAAGACACCTTCAGCAAAAGATGAGTTTTCAGAAATAGTATTTCTTCCAAGAATAAGTCTTCCGTTTACGGGGCTCTTGACATAATAAAGTCCATCAAACTGATTTAATGCTTTTCTTGTAAGGTATGAAATAAGAAAAGCCTGCTTGCTGGGCTCGATAGGTAATGACATCTTTACATTGATTTTCAGATGGACGAGAACAAAAATATATACTACAAGTAGGGACTTCTAGAGTTTCAATATAGTAAAAATGTATAGAACAGCATTAATGTTGCTCTAATGGAAGGGAAATATACTAGCAAGAGGCTTCCTGGCTAATAAGGGCTGTAATAGAAATTGCAGGCCGTATGTTGAATGGTAATGCCTTGTGTATTGTTTACCTGATAAGGCATTCTGTTTATTTATGTACTTACTGCGTAGAGGTAGGCAATACAAATCCATAATGTCTGTAAGAAATGTTTTCAATGAAAATAAACCATTCTATGTAAAATTGTATTTGTGACAATAAAATATCTTATTAACATTATTTTTTGCATTGTAAAGAGGTACAAGCAAAATGACTGATCGGAGATAATTGTTCTACGATTTTCGTGTTATTTTGTTTTATCGGTTTGCTTTGACTGATCATTTCAGTTTCAATTTGGCTATTTATTAACCTGCACAAATTGGGAAGAATTACACATTTTGGTTGCTAATAGCTATTATGGCCTAAATTGTTTAAATATTAGGTTTTATTCACTAAAGTGTGAATTCTCACAGATTCAAAGTCAATTTAAAGTAATTTTATGCCAAATATAGTCTGAAAACTTAAAGGATCACTATAGGGTCAGGAACACAAATATGTATTCCTGACCCTATAGTGTGAACACCACCATCTAACCTGGGCCCCTCATGCCTCTATAAATATAGCAAAATCTTACTGTATTCAAGCCTGAATCTGTAGATCTGCATGCTGTCTGCCTCAGAAAAACAAGCAGTCTGCTGACGCCAGCAGAAGTGGTAGCCTGATCCAATCACAATGCTTCCCCATAGGATTTCCTGAGACTGACAAAGAGGCAGATCAGGGGCAGAGCAAGCATGATTCAAACACAGCCCTAGCCAATCAGCATCTCCTCATAGAGAGGAATTGTCAGTGTCTGCAGGCAGAGGGAGGAGACACTGAATGTTTGGATGCATTTTAGGCAGCCATGACCCAGGAAGGATCTCTAACAGCTATCTGGGGAGTGGCCAGTGAAGTTATCACTAGGCTGTAATGTAAACACTGCATTTTCTCTGAAAAGACAGTGCTTACAGCAAAAAGCCTGCAGGTAATGATTCTACTCACCAGAACAAATTCAATAAGCTGTAGTTGTTCTGGTGACTACAGTGTCCCTTTAACTAGGATGAAGATTTTTTCTAATATGTTTACTTTGGGATAAAATGTAACATTAGCTTTCTATTCACTTTACATTTCTTACAATTCTCACTACACTGAATAAACAAATGATTGGCCAGTAAGTCAATGCCCCTTGCTTGATAAATATTTTACCAGATCATTATTTACAGTAAGGAAATGTTTTTTTTCTTGAATTAAGGAATTCCTGCTTTCATCATTTCATATTGCTACCACGGCAATTATGTTACATTATTTTTAGAATTATAGATACCGGCTCCTTATTATTTTCTTGAAGACATGTCTGAGTGTCTACCAAAGATCAAGGTCTCCTTTCACTTTCCGGTCAAGCTATAGTACGGAATGGTCAACCTCTCATTCAAATATATTGACCTATCGTTGACAACTATTTCATAAACCAGCTTTACTGCACAAGAGGGACAAAGCTATTGACCTTTAAAGGTCAAGTTGACAGAGGAATTAATTAACATTTTCTGAAAGAGTCCACTGTCTCCATTATCATTAGCATTTTAGTAACTATCCTAAATTAAATTGCAAAGTCTGTCTGGAAAACAAAACTGATATCTCTAGAAGACTAACTTCTGATTAACATTTGGATTATTTTTATTGTTAGGAAGCAACAACAACAAAAAAATCCACAAAACAACTTTAAGTTAATTTACAGATCTATATAATATAGATCACTATATAGCGACCTTCGATCCTTGGATTTTCTTTAAAATGCATGTAAATATAATCAACTGTGCTTTAAGCTGATCAGTAGCTATGGAAATAGATTGATTGAACTAATGTACACAGTAAAATAATGTATAGAGGAGTTTAAGTGCAGGACTTATATTTTGTATCTGCTTTAGAACTTATCAGTAAGTGGAGACTTGCAGGAAGGAAACGTGTGTCCTCCATATCTTGTCCTTTCTTGGAAAATGTTCAGCATTAAACGGGAATTGCAACTTTCCTAGAATTTACACAATAGAATAAAATATTGACCATCATCTAGAATAATGTATGATCCCCTTTTTCATTAAATGTTAATTTTTTTTTAAATGTATATGAAAGATTTAGCACGTGACATCATAATCCAGTTCAGACAAGGCAAAGCAGGGCACACAAATGACTGACAGGTGCAAAGGACAGAACTTATAACAATTAACTGAGAGGGAGCTAAGATGGAGGCACCCAGTTGCAGGATAAAGAGGTGTTTGATTTCTACATTTTATTTTATATTTCACATTTCACGAGTACAAATTTGTTAAATATAGGGATAAGTAAACAGAATATTACAATTTCTGAGATGTGAATTTCCCCTTTAAGACTGTATCAGTTGCACCTTATTTAAGTACACACACAGGAAATGTTCCTATGATGACTACCGTATTTATCGGCGGATAACACGCACTTTTTCCCCCTGAAAATAGGGGGGAAATCGTGGGTGCGTGTTATACGCCGATATCCCATAATTACTTACCTGTCTTGAAGCGCTGGCCGGCTTCACAGTGCGCACCGCGGTACTGGAACTTCAATTTCAGGTTCCGGTTTCCGGCGGGACTGAAAGGAAGTGTGCACACTATTGTAATGTTGGGACAAGGGAAAGTGCATGGGAGGGGAAGGGGGGAGAATACTATGGGAGGGGAAGGGGGGAGAATACTATGGGAGGGGAAGGGGGGAGAATACTATGGGAGGGGAAGGGGGGACAATACTATGGGAGGGGAAGGGGGGACAATACTATGGGAGGGGAAGGGGGGACAATACTATGGGAGGGGAAGGGGGGACAATACTATGGGAGGGGAAGGGGGACAATACTATGGGAGGGGAAGGGGGACAATACTATGGGAGGGGAAGGGGGAGAATACTATGGGAGGGAAGGGGGGAGAATACTATGGGAGGGAAGGGGGGGAATACTATGGGAGGGAAGGGGGGAGAATACTATGGGAGGGGGAGAATACTATGGGAGGGAAGGGGGAGAATACTATGGGAGGGAAGGGGGAGAATACTATGGGAGGGAAGGGGGAGAATACTATGGGAGGGGGAGAATACTATGGAAAGGGGGGAGAATACTGTGGAAAGGGGGGGCACTATGGGATGAGAGGGGGACACTATGGGATGAGAGGGGGGAACACTATGGGAGAGGGTGGAGAATACTATGGGAGGGGGTGGAGAATACTATGGTAGGGGGGGGAGAATACTATGGAAAGGGGGAGAATACTATGGAAAGGGGGGAACGACACTATGGGATGAGGGGGGGGGAATACTATGGGAGGGGGGGAAATTTACTGGAATTTCCTTCTAAAAATGAGGTGCGTGTTATACGCCGATAAATACGGTATATAACTTATACAGTGTTATTCGCTACAGTGAGAATTCAAAGTGAATTTTAAATTCAAGATAATAGACAAAATGGGAGCATTCTGTAAGTCAGTTACATTTCCAGTTTGGGCTCTTTTGCCTTTATTAGATATTGCAACAAAAAACAAAGAATAGCAGAACTATGAAAATCGGTGTAAAATCTTAGATGAACTCAGTAGCTTGCCCTTTGGCTAATCCCCGCTAAGGTCTCAAACATGTTTTTTTCTCTCTTGTGCCATTACAAAGAGAACCTTTACCATTTGGATATCAGGGTGATCCCACCCATAAGGGCAGTCCAGAACCGAAATGCCGTCAAGTTCTCTCTGCACGAGAAATACAGCAAGTCAGACGATTGTTTCAGCCTTTTTTATGTCTCGTCAGCGAGGTATTCCTGACACCCCTCTAGACACAGTGAGCCCAGGGCTAAATTAGAAATTCACTTTGAATTCACAGTTTTGAAAATAACCCTGGTGGAGCGAGCTGTTGAGGAGGAGGAGTGACTCTTTTCTTCTGTGGGCAGTCAGATATCCATTACCTTATGGGCTGTATCTGAAGTAGAACTTTTTTTCGTCAGGTCTAGCGAAAATAATTTTGAGAAACTTGAGAAACGTATTAGTAAGTGTGTGATAGTGACTTTGAGTTTGTCAGTTTGGGAACTTTAAGGGCTTGTTTCCAATACTTTTTTTAAATCTACTCTTTATTGACTAGCTGCTGCTTGCTTATGTGCCCGTTGCTACTGTCAATGATTATCGTCTGTCTATTGTCTGCAAAATGAAACCACTAATAACAGGAATTTAACTGCTCATGCTACATAAATCTTGTTGCAACCTGACAGCTAACAGTTGCCATTACTTTTTATGGGAGAAGATAACTGCTACTTAGCGACAAGTTTCCTGCTGGTTTCCAACTATCACTTCAATTTAACTGCTAAACCTTAAAACAGAAGTTAACAGTAAACTCCCTATACATCCTACAGGAGCTCTGACAGGAAACCACTTGCTTTTACTTTAAACCAGTCACTGAGTAACAGCTATCTCCTCCTATTAATTCCTATGAAACACAATTTAGTGACTGGTTCTCAACTGGATTCCAATCATTTTGCGTCTCCTTTCTGCCTTTCACTAACACCTGATACACAGTCTCTCGGTCGACTCCCAACCTACAGGACTGTGCAGAGAGCACTGAGAGCATACTCTATGTATGGTCTTAATGCCCACTGCACAGCATAAATCTATCTAATTATGCTCTTGTACTGTGGTGCTCTGGGATGATGGAGCAGGACTCCAAAAGTGAAACTGTCCCATGAAAAGCAAGACAGTCGGGAGCCTGCTTATCCATGAGGAGTACATTTATTTCTCTTAAGATTAGGGTGGTGTATTTAAACCAGTTCATAAACATAGTTTAGATTGGTCACATATACTTTAGCTGTGTGTTCATACCAGCTTAAACACATGTGCAGCTTCTATCGGTCACATATTGAGAGGCTGTGTTTTCACACCAACTCATAGACAGTGGTTACATTGTTCACAAATACTGGGAATATTCTTAACATCAAGGGGATAATTATAGTTAATGATAAAGATAATGATAGTGACTTTGAGTTTGCCAGTTTGGAAACTTTTAGGGCTTGTTTCCAATACTTTTTTATTTTTTAAATCTACTTTTTATTGACTAGCTGCTGCTTGCTTAAGTGCTCATTGCTACTGTCTGTCAATGATTATTGGCTGTCTATTGTCTGCAAAATGTAGCCACTAATAACAGGAATTTAACTGCTCATGCTACGTAAATCTTGTTGCTACCTGACAGCTAACAGTTGCCATTACTTTCTTTGGGAGAAGATAACTGCCACTTAGCGACTGGTTTTCTGCTGGTTTCCAACACGCAGGATGTAAACCCACAGAAAACCCAAGCACGTACTACCGAACCTGAATGGTTGGGTTTAATGTAGGTAGAAAAGAATAGTCAAGGAATAGTCAAGTCAGGATACCAGAGAACAGTGGACCAATACGAGAATAGCCAGGTCAGGATACCAAAGATCAGTGGACGAATACGAGAATAGCCAGGTCAGGATACCAGAGATCAGTGGACCAATATGAGAATAGCCGGGTCAGGATACCAGAGATCAGTGGACCAATACGAGAATAGCCGGGTCAGGATACCAGAAATCAGAAAGTCAAAATTCAAGCTGAGTCAGGGAACCAGAGAACAGAGAAGTCTAAAACCAAGCCTAATCAAAGCACAGAGATAACAATACATTCACAATGAGAAACAAATAGCACTAAGGGGGACACAAGGAACCACAATAGGGCATGGAACAGAACAAAAGGCGCCCTTTTAATAAGGGAGTGCCCCAAAACGTTCTGGGTCAGTATTGATGATGTGGGACCACATTATTGACGTCAGCGTGTATGCGCCATGTCATTAAAAGAGGCGTGCTTCCAACGTCCGGCAGGGGACATGCCGAACACACTGTGAGAGCAGCCGGTCTCGGATCCTGTACCACGTGGGCGCGAAGGAGTAAGGTAAGAGATTGTGACAATAATACTAAATAAGTAAAGACTTTAGAAAGGACCAACCTTTTCACTGGTGGAAAGATCCACAACTAGACACAAGTGGTCTTTCTGCATTTCAAAAGATGATTTGATATCCATTATAAGTTATCCTCTGCCAACCACTCAATAGTTTTATGAAGTCAATTGCCTTTATACCAAATTAATCTGGCTCTCCCGGCAAATAGATGTAGTCAGCTCTAAGTTTAATTTGGAGTTGTTGGAGCGAGTTAGTTAGCAGATTTTACAATTTGTTTGATAACTTTGTGAAATAATACTTTATTCCGACTTGAATCATTTTGTATATTTTGTTTTTTTTATTTAACCATGAAAGCAAAATAATAAGCTTGTTACATGCAGATGTACCTGCCAGTTATATCAATATTTGTTTGCATTTAAAAACCATATGCTCTGCATTCTGTCTCCAGTGCTTTGGAAAGGAAATACTCACATTGTTGGCTATTAAAGTGTAGCTGAAATGTTTCTGAATTCATCTAATGCAAAGCATCTATATTTTTTAACTGCAAATGTTTTTTGTCCTCTCATATTATGCCAACCTTTTGATAAAATCTGGTGTATTCTGACCATGCCAGATGGAGGAATGTGTACCATAGAGATCAAACCATAAAGAGTTTGAATAATTATTATTAAAGGGACACTATAGTGACCAGAACAAGTACAGTTTAATGTAGTTGTTCTGGTGAGTATAGCATGTCCCTGCAAACTTTTTGCTTTAAACACTGCCTTTTCAGAGCCTCCTCAAATGGCCACTGGAGGTGCTTCCTGGGGCAGTGTTTCAGAGTCTCTGACGTTCAGAGTCTCCACACTCTGCATGGAGATGCTGAACTTTCCCCATAAGGATGCATTGAGTCAATGCATCTCTATGAGCAGATGCTGATTTGCCGGGCCAGTGTTTGGCCCTGCCCCACCTCCTTGACAATCTCTGCCAATCCAATGCTTTTCCTACGGTAAAGCAAAGGATTGGCTGTAATCATGAATTCTGATTATGTGAGCCAAGAAGGCCAATCAGGGGCTGGACTAGCACTGACAGACCTACACTACACTGGAAATAAGGTAAGTTTTCTTACCTTTTAAGGGAGGCAAAGGGGCGCACGCAAACTAAATGGTAGTTTTATACATGCCTGCTACAACGTATTGTAAGATCCTCTCTAACTCAGTGGGCAGACTAAACAGCAACCTGATACATCACGGTTGGATCAATGCTTGCAAACACCCACTGCTGTCCTGGGCACCAATTGCCATGACATCAGGACCTTGCTTCAGCACCACCCCTCAGCACCACCAAGACCTACCACTACCACAGTGCCCTGCCCTTCCTCACCTAAGGATGGTGGTCTTGACTACACAAACGTTACATTGGCAAAGAGCCAGGTGACCCCAGATGGTGAAGCACCTGCCGCAAAGCCGGACATTGAAAATCTGCTCTCTGATATCAAGTCCTTAATTGATGTCGATATTTAAGTAGTTAAGATGGAGGTACAAGCTGTCACGGCAAAGAATTCAAGCAGCAGAAAAGAATATTGTGACACTACATCAAGATGTGGCTACTACACGGTAGTCGTTTGCAATAATCCAGTCCCAGCTTAATGAGAAAGATCAGGAGAAGACAATAAGATGTATGTGCATTAGAATAGAAGTAATATTGGAAGCCAAAGGAACTGATTAGTTTACCAAGGGAGGCAGTATAGAGTGCCAGCATTGTAGGACTGAGGACAGAACCTTATGAATAACCAACATAAAGGGCTTGTGAAGGAGAAGGACCATAAAAGGAGACACTGAAAGAGCACTGAGAGAGGTGGGAGGACCAGGAAGAGCCGATGCTTGCAGACCGAGGTTGTGAAGGAGAACAAGATGTTGATAAACATCTGTCAAAAGCAGCAGAGAGGTCAAGGAGAATTAAAAAGGAGAAGTGACCACTTGATTTTTCAGCAATTAAGTAACTGGATACTTTGGTCAGGTCATCTGAAATAGTAATTCCAAAGTCTTATTACTCATTTTAAAAAAAAATAGTTAATCGCTGTTAAATCTATATTCTTCATTTGCATTTTTGAAAGCTAAACACATAATATAACATTTTATGATGTTAAATTTTAGATCCCAATAATTTATTTTCCCAATCATCCAACCCTTAATCCAACTATTAATCCAACCCATAGAACAAACCCTAATCTTACCCATAATCTACTAAATGTGGCCCCAGCTGAAAGAGGGGACCCTCAGCTATATAATAATACTTTGAGCTCCTTGGTACCAGCAGGAATTTAAACCTGTTAGTACTTGAATGCATGATGACCATCAACGGGCATGAAAGAATTGCAGTGAATGATGGCTTAGAGCTTAATGTGGTTATTAAGGGGTTAAATCAGCATAGTAACAAACTCTTGACTAGTCTATGGAAACCGTTTTTTGAACAAGATGTTTTTGTGTATAATAGTGTAAAATGTTTTGCTAAAATCTAGATAGGCTACATTTACTACTCCACCCAGGTCTATCAATGGATCTCCTTCCTACACTGAAGCCCTTCCCACCTCCCTATACCCAGTGTCAAGGTCACCATCTAGGCATGACAACAGTGACAGTTGTAATGGACCCAGATGCCCTGGGGGGCTCGGACTAGGGCTTCTATCAGGGCTATACAACCCCTTCAGAACCCCTTATCAAAGATCTCCCTTCTCTTTGAAGAGTTTGTGCAGCAGGAAGGGCCAAGTTCCGTCTTTCAGAGCGTTGCCATGGTTATCACTGCAATGCTCGATTCCATGTGATGCTGGGGCTTGGGAGAAGAGCCTCCACCCAAAGCCGCAGAGGTGAAGGCTGAAAGCCTCTAAAGCGCTGCCTGACCACAAGGGCGTATGCCATCCCTCTTGGATGCATGTAAGAAACAGGGAGGGGGGAATAAACTTAAAAAAAAAAAAAAAAAAGAATGAAACAAAATATTTTTTACAAAATAAATATAACAAGTTGCTGACCTCTCATCATCCCCAATCACTCAGCCCATATCCTACCCCAAAAACATTCTTACATTACACACACAGAATCACACAATGTATCCTTTACACACACGTATAGAAACACACAATGCTAAATGTTCCCTTTCTCCTTCCCTCCCCCTAAAAAAACACTTAAAAAGTGTAACAGTAACAGTAACCCTTTATGGTTTAAATTTATTTGAATTTCTAGCAATTCTCACTTTCGTAAACAACCCTGACAAGTTGTGGCAGGTGTGTGGCCTACCACTTGAAATGTGCACTTTCTAGTCTGTATTATGTATTACAAAGATCTATTGAGATGGCTTTATATATGTCTGCAAACGATATGTTGACATGGCGACAGAATATTGTATAACATGTGCACAGCACTCCTGTTGATAATACTGGGGAAGAGGTAGATTGGCTGAGAGGTGAGCATCCTTTCCAACATTATATTATTTTAATACAGTTCTTTGCTGAATCTTTAAGTGGATTATATCCAGAATGCATTAAAAAGGGGGTCAGTTCCAGCCTGGAATATCTATTTAATGAGAGCAATACAGGTGTAACGGAAACTATGAAAATGTATGTATATTAGCAACCACTTACTTGTAACCCAAGGTCTCTCCAGCTGTGAGTTATTTATGTCTATAATCTGTTTGTGAGCACATTTGTTTATACTAGACAGAAATCCCCCACTGCTTACAGTGACCAAATGGCTTTAAGTGACTAATAGAATCATAACGACCCATCTCGCCCCAGCGGGAGGGCCACAATTTACTCAGAAGATGTGCTACATACACACGTAATGCAGTCCTTAATTTATCCTTTTCTGTGTTTTATATTTCAATCTAATATCCAGTTTCCATTGAACTTCACAGTGTTTTTTGTTTAACACAGAAATGTCACAGAATAAAGAAATTAACAATAATCAAGGCAGCAACATCTCATGTTTATATAAAAAAAAATGAAAGAGTGACTTTACCGTTATACAAATCAAATTCTGCTTGTGCAGTATGTGTTTCATTTACTATTCATATTTATACTTCCCAGTATACTGTATTGTGTTTATCTGAACATGGCTGTGTATGTAAGTATCCAAATGAATTCCAGATATCCAAATGAATTCCAAGAAAAAGGCAGTTTATTGGAACCAGCAGCTACAAAGCGACGTTTCAACCCCTAAGGGTCTTTATCAAGCTTGATAAAGACCCTTAGGGGTTGAAACGTCGCTTTGTAGCTGCTGGTTCCAATAAACTGCCTTTTTCTTGGAATTCATTTGGAGTGCCTGGATTTATTTTCTATTTTGACTATTACATTTGGTCCACTTTGGTACTGGGACATATCCAGTTAAGCACCCTGGATTACTTGGCAAGGGGTGGAGTGCACTTCCATCAATTTTCTACAGATATCTGCAGTTAAGGTGAGGTAGTCTGCTACCTGTCGGTCGAGTCGTTCTCTGAGGGTGTACCCCGAAGGGCTGTGGCGATGCGTAGGACTTAAAAAGCTCTGCATGTCCTCCATCAACAACACATCTGTAAAGCGTCCTGTCCTTGCCGGCGTGGTCGTGGGAGGAGGAGGATTACTTTCACCTCTTCCCCTGTTAGATTCCCGTTGTGCTGTGACATCACCCTTATACGCTGTGTAAAGCATACTTTTTAATTTATTTTGGAACTGCTGCATCCTTTCCGATAATTCTGTAACATTTCAGGCACTTTCTGCTTATACTGGGGGTCTAGTAGCGTGGACAGCCAGTACAGGTCGTTCTCCTTCAGCCTTTTTATACGAGGGTCCCTCAACAGGCACGACAGCATGAAAGACCCCATTTGCACAAGGTTGGATGCCGAGCTACTCATGTCCCATTCCTCGTCCTCAGTGATCTCACTGAAGGTATGTTCTTCCCCCCAGCCACGTACAACACCACGGGTACCAGATAGGTGACAACGAGCACCCTGGGATGCCTGTTGTGGTTGGTCTTCCTCCTCCTCCTCCTCAAAGCCACATTCCTCCTCTGACTCCTCTTCCTCACAATCCACTTCCAGCGTTGCCGCAGGTCCAGCAAGCGATGCTGATAAGGCTGTTTCTGGTGGTGATGGTGACCACAACTCTTCCTCTTCCTCTTCACGCTCATCTACGGCCTGATCGAGCACTCTTCGCAGGGCACGCTCCAGGAAGAAAACAAATGGTATGATGTCGCTGATGGTGCCTTTGGTGTGACTGACTAGGTTTGTCACCTCCTCAAAAGGACGCATGAGCCTACAGGCATTGCGCATGAGCGTCCAGTAACATGGCAAAAAAATTCCCAGCTCCGCAGAGGCTGTCCTAGCACCCCGGTCATACAAATAGTCGTTAACGGCTTTTTCTTGTTGGAGCAGGCTGTCGAACATTAGGAGTGCTGAATTCCAACGTGTCGGGCTGTCGCAAATCAAGCGCCTCACTGGCATGTTGTTTCGCCGCTGGATATCTGAAAAGTGTGCCATAGCCGTGTAGGAACGCCTGAAATGGCCACACACCTTCCTGGCCTGCTTCAGGACGTCCTGTAAGCCTGGGTACTTATGCACAAAGCATTGTACGATCAGATTACACACATGTGCCATGCGCGGCACATGTGTCAACTTGCCCAAATTCAATGCCGCCAACAAATTTCTTTCGTTGTCACAAACCACTTTGCCGATCTCCAGTTGGTGCGGAGTCAGCCACTGATCCACCTGTGCGTTCAGGGCGGACAGGAGTGCTAGTCCGGTGTGACTCTCTGCTTTCAGGCAAGTCAACCGCAAGACGGCGTGACACTGCCGTATCCGGGATGTGGAATAGTACCTGGGGAGCAGGGGGGTGCCGTTGATGTGGAGCAAGATGCAGCAGAAGAGGACTCAGCCAAGGAGGTTATGGAAGAGGATGGAGTAGGAGGAGTAGAGGAGGAGGCAGCAGGCCTGCCTGCAAGTCGTGGCGGTGTCACCAACTCCTCTGCAGAGCCACGCATTCCATGCTTGGCAGCCGTCAGCAGGTTTACCCAGTGTACACAGTGTACACAGTGTAGGTGATATACCTGCCCTGACCATGCTTTGCAGACCAGGTATCAGTGGTCAGATGGACCCTTGCCCCAACACTGTGTGCCAGACATGCCATTACTTCCTTTTGCACAATCGAGTGCAGGTTGGGGATTGCCTTTTGTGCAAAGAAATTTCGTCCGGGTCCCAATAGCTACAAATTTTTGGAATACCTCAGACTCCACCAGCTTGTATGGTAAAAGCTGGCGGGCTAAGAGTTCAGACAAGCCAGCTGTCAGATGCCGGGCAAGGGGGTGACTTTGTGACATTGGCTTCTTACGCTCAAACATGTCCTTGACAGACACCTGACTGTGGGCAGATGAGCAGGAACTGCCCAAGGCGAGAGACGGAGTGGCGGATGGCTGAGAGGGGGCAAGGAGAACAGCAGTGGTTGACGTGGCTGAAGATGCTTGACCAGGAGGAGGATGGCGGCTTTGAGTTTGTGTGCTGCTTGTGTTGATCCCATAGGTGTTTGTGATGTGCGATCATGTGCCTTCACAAAGCAGTTGTACCTAGGTGGGTGTTGGACTTCCCATGACTCAGTTTCTTTTGGCACAGCTTGCAAATGGCATCGCTGTTGTCAGAGGCAGACACACCATAAAAATGCCACACTGCTGAGCTCTGCAATGACGGCTTTCTGGTGGTGGCAACCGCATGCGTTGATTGGCGTGCTGTCTGGCTAACCCCAGGTGCCGATGCATGCTGTCTGACTGTGCCACTAGCTCCTTGCGATGACCTCCCCCTGCTTCCAACTCATCTCTTCCTCCTCTCTGTCTCCCCATCTGAACTTTCACCCTGTTCTTCTTCTCTTCTAGCGGGCACCCACGCGACATCCACGGACGCATCGTCATCATCAACCGCCTCACTTGTATCTGACAACTCAGCAAAGGAAGCAGCAGTGGGTACAACATCATCATCATCATCACACCGTACGTCCATGTGTGTAATGCTGCCTGACTGACACATATCCCTGTTATCTACATCCTCTGGCAATAATGGTTGCGCATCACTCATTTCATCCAAATGATGTGTAAATAACTCCTCTGACAGATCAAGTGAAGCGGCTGTGGTGCTAGTGTTGGTGGTGGCGGCAGGCGGGCGAGAGGTGCCCGAAGCTAAGCTGGAGGAGGATGGTGCGTCAAGGTTCCGAGCGGAAGCTGTAGAAGATCGGGTGTCCTGTGTTAGCCAGTCAACTATGTCCTCAGAACTTTTCAAGTTCAGGGTACGTGGCCTCTGAACACTGGGCATTATTCTATGGCCAAAGGGAATCACAGCACCATGACCACGATGGCCCCTGTGGGGTGGCCTGCCTCTGCCTGTCATTTTTTTTTCGATTAGTGGTACTATGCGTGCAAGCTACTGTGACAACAGATATGAGTGGCACTGTGCACTGGCAGAAGTTGGCAGAGTAGACGCTGTAGGCCTGACACACACGCTTGCAGACAACTAACTGCTATTCAATCTATTACAGTCAAAATTGAATTTTTTTTTTTTTAAATGTACACTACTGTTACACCAGATATGAGTTGCACTGGTGCGACACTGTGCCCTGGCAGGCCCTGAAATACACACGTGTGAAGGAAACTGACTGCTATTATTTCACAGTCAAAAAAGTTTGTGTTTTTTTTAAATGCAAGCTATTGTGACAACAGATATGAGTGATGGCACTGGGCAAGTGGGCACAGTATACGCTGTTAGCCTGACACACACGCTGGCAGGCAACTGCAATTAGATTACACAGGGAAAAAAAGCAGACTGATGTTCTAGCCCTAAAAAGGGCTTTTTGGGGTGCTGTCCTTACAGCAGAGATCTGATGAGTCCTTCAGGACTGTAGTGGACACTGAATACACTAGCCTAGCTATTGATTTCCCTATTAAATCAGCAGCAGCTACACTGTCCCTCCTCTCACTAAGAATGCAGCTTCTGGAAGCAAATAACAAGCAGGAAGCCCCAACAAGCTCCACCACAGCCCCAACAAGCTCCACCACAGCTAAGCGAAGCAGTCCCCATTAAAATCCACCAACGCAAAAGGCATCAAAGATGGGACCGGAGGCACAAACAGAAATGCAGAGCCTGCCCCATGTCAAGCACTCGCCTCCACCTTAAGCCACCACAATCCCGCACCGGACGTGAAGCACCACCGGGACAGATCCGACCACCCGACAAAACAAGCTTCCACCACCTAAAGCTGCGAACCCGGCACTCAGCTAGAGACTTGCCTTTGTTGTTCCAGGTATCAGGGACTCCCAGGGTCTGCACTAGTGTTGTCGCGAACCCGAAATTTTCGGTTCACGAACGGCGAACGCGAACTTCCGCAAATGTTCGCGATCCGGCGAACCGCGCGAACCGCCATTGACTTCAATGGGCAGGCGAATTTTAAAACCAACAGGGACTCTTTCTGGCCACAATAGTGATGGAAAAGTTGTTTCAAGGGGACTAACACCTGGACTGTGGCATGCCAGAGGGGGATCCATGGCAAAACTCCCATGGAAAATTGCACAGTTGATGCAGAGTCTGCTTTTAATCCATAAAGGGCAGAAATCACCTAACATTGACACCTGTCCTCAAAACCCCTGATACACACTGACACAGAGCAGAATAGAGACTGTTCCCCCTACATAGGGTCACTTGGCAGATATGGATTGACACCTGTCCTCAAAACCCCTGATACACACTGACACAGAGCAGAATAGGGACTGTTCCCCCTACATAGGGTCACTTGGCAGATATGGATTGACACCTGTCCTCAAAACCCCTGATACACACTGACACAGAGCAGAATAGGGACTGTTCCCCCTACATAGGGTCACTTGGCAGATATGGATTGACACCTATCCTAATGATCCCTGATACACACTGACACAGAGCAGAATAGAGACTGTTCCCTGTCCACAGAGACCATGATACACACTGACACAGAGCAGAATAGAGACTGTTCACCGTCCACAGAGACCATGATACACACTGACACAGAGCAGAATAGGGACTGTTCCCCCTACATAGGGTCACTTGGCAGATATGGATTGACACCTGTCCTCAAAACCCCTGATACACACTGACACAGAGCAGAATAGAGACTGTTCCCTGTCCACAGAGACCATGATACACACTGACACAGAGCAGAATAGAGACTGTTCACCGTCCACAGAGACCATGATACACACTGACACAGAGCAGAATAGAGACTGTTCCCTGTCCACAGACACCATGATACACACTGACACAGAGTGTCCGCGTGAAATAGGGCCGTGAGTAATGACGTCACGGGTAGCCTGCCCATAGTATCGCATAGGGTGGAAGAGCTGATAGGACATCTGAAACGTATTGGGATGGAGATGCTTAATTGTTCTCCAAAATGCTTGACACCACCCCATAGTGAATCTCTGCAAACTTTAATACCATCAGAGGAGGAAGAATGTGGCAGCCCACTGGGATTATTCGAAAAATTTCAAATTGATGATTTTCCAGACCCTGGGGTTGACATTAGTCCAGATTTACATCTTGTGACCCATGAGGATGTTCCAGGCACTACTTGTGAAATAAAGACAGATAATAAAGTGAATGATCCTTCTCCTTGGGACTTGCACCCTGTCGTTGAAGGTGGAGTAGGCAATGGCAAGAGCATGCTGTGGGTAGTCAGTGCAAACACTCTCTTCCCGGTGAATAATGAGGAGACTAACTACGATGACGTTATTTGCGTTGAAAGTAATGATGCCAGAGATCTTTTGAAACCATATGGAAGGAACGAATTGGTTAAAAGAAAGGCAAGAGACCACCTGCATATAGACAAGAATACGCATAAGAGAAAGAAGAGAACAGGTGAAAAAGAGAAGCTGCAGACTGCCTATCTGCAAATAGTTGAGTTAGTCCTGAAGATGTCCGTGTTACCACAGTGCAGACTCTGTTTGATACACTACTGAGGAGAGTCAGAGAAACCCCAGATCTTCACGTATTGGATGAGTCGGTGCGTGGAGTTGCAGAGAACGTAGAACAAGAAATATTTAAACTTTTCCTGTGTACTGACAGCAGATATACATAGGGTCACTTGGCAGATATGGATTGACACCTGTCCTCAAAACCCCTGATACACACTGACACAGAGCAGAATAGAGACTGTTCCCTGTCCACAGAGACCATGATACACACTGACACAGAGCAGAATAGGGACTGTTACCCCTACATAGGGTCACTTGGCAGATATGGATTGACAAATCCATGACAAACAGCTACCACATGCAAGGAAGGCAGCAGGGGCGCAAATGACCCACTCCCGACGCGGGAAGGTAGTGACGACAAATAACAATACAGGACTCTTTAGAGGCCCTGTAATTGTAATCAGTCCACTTGAAATCCTTTAACTTTGATCAATTGGAGGGAAGTCTGGTGCAGAGCCACTGACCCATGCGCAGGGCCAGCCTTAGGCCTTTGGGCGCCCTGTGCAAGAAATCTTCACCCTGTCACACCCATGTGCAAGAAATCTTCACCCTGTCACACACACACACACAGGCAGACAGCCATACACACGCACACACACAACTGCGACTGACTAGGCTTGTCACCTCCTCAAAAGGACGCATGAGCCTACAGGCATTGCGCATGAGCGTCCAGTAACGTGGCAAAAAAATTCCCAGCTCCCCAGAGGCTGTCCTAGCACCCCGGTCATACAAATATTCATTAACAGCTTTTTCTTGTTGGAGCAGGCGGTCGAACATTAGGAGTGTTGAATTCCAACGTGTAGGGCTGTCGCAAATCAAGCGCCTCACTGGCATGTTGTTTCGCCGCTGGATATCGACAAAGTGAGCCATGGCCGTGTAGGAACGCCTGAAATGGCCACACACCTTCCTGGCCTGCTTCAGGACGTCCTGTAAGCCTGTGTACTTATGCACAAAGCGTTGTATGATCAGATTACACACATGTGACATGCACGGCACATGTGTCAACTTGCCCAACTTCAATGCCGCTATCAAATTTTTTCCGTTGTCACACACCACTTTGCCGATATCCAGTTGCTGCGGAGTCAGCCACTTTTCCACCTGTGCGTTCAGGGCGGACAGGAGTGCTTGTCCAGTGTGACTCTCTGCTTTCAAGCAAGTCAAACCCAAGACGGCGTTACACTGCCGTATCCGGGATGTGGAATAGTACCTGGGGAGCTGGGGGGGTGCCGTTGATGTGGAGCAAGAAGCAGCGGCACAAGAGAACTCAGCCGAGGAGGTTATGGAAGAGGATGGAGTAGGAGGAGAAGAGGAGGTGGCAGCAGGACTGCCTGCAATTCGTGGCGGTGTCACCAACTCCTCTGCAATGCCACGCATTCCTTGCTTGTCAGCCGTCAGCAGGTTTACCCAATGCGCAGTGTAGGTGATATACCTGCCCTGACCATGCTTTGCAGACCAGGTATCAGTGGTCAGATGGACCCTTGCCCCAACACTGTGTGCCAGACATGCCATGACTTCCTTTTGCACAATCGAGTACAAGTTGGGGATTGCCTTTTGTGAAAAGAAATTCCGTCCGGGTACCTTCCACTGCGGTGTCCCAATAGCTACAAATTTTTTGAACGCCTCAGACTCAACCAGATTGTATGGTAAAAGCTGGCGGGCTAATAGTTCGGACAAGCCAGCTGTCAGACGCTGGGCAAGGGGGTGACTTGGTGACATTGGCTTCTTACGCTCAAACATGTCCTTGACAGAAACACATGACTGTGGGCAGATGAGCGGGAACTGCTCAAGGCGGGAGACGGAGTGGCGGATGGTTGAGAGGGGGCAAGAAGGACAGCAGTGGTTGATGTGGCTGAAGATGCTGGACCAGGAGGAGGATGGCGGCTTAGAGTAGGCGTGCTGCTTGTACTCATGTGTTGATCCCATAGGCGTTTGTGATGTGAGATCATGTGCCTACGCAAAGCAGTTGTACCTAGGTGGGTGTTGGACCTCCCACGACTCAGTTTCCTTTGGCACAGGTTGCAAATGGCATCGCTGTTGTCAGAGGCAGACACACAAAAAAAATGCCACACTGCTGAGCTCTGCAATGACGGCATTCTGGTGGTGGACACAGCATGCGTTGATTGGCGTGCTGTCGGGCTGACCCCGGGTGCCGATGCATGCTGTCTGACTGTGCCACTAGCTCCTTGCGACGACCCCCCCCTGCTTCCAACTCGTCTCCTCCTCCTCCCTGTCTCCCCATCTGAACTTTTGCCCTGTTCTTCTTCTTGCCGAGCGGGCACCCACGTGACATCCATGGACGCATCGTCATCATCAACCGCTTCGCTTGTATCTGACAACTCAGAAAAGGAAGCAGCAGCGGGTACAACATCATCATCATCACACCGTACCTCCATGTGTTTAATGCTGCCTGCCTGAGACATATCCCTGTTATCTACATCCTCTAGCAATAATGGTTGCGCATCACTCATTTCTTCAAACGGGTGTGTGAATAACTCCTCTGACATACCAAGTAAAGCGGCTGTGGTGCTAGTTTTGGTGGTGGCGGCAGGCGGGTGAGTGCTATCTTGAGAGGTGCCTGAAGCTAAGCTGGAGGAGGATGGTGCGTCAAGGTTCCGAGCGGAGGCTGTACAAGATTGGGTGTCCTGTGTTAGCCAGTCCACTAAGTCCTCAGAACTTTTCAAGTTCAGGGTACGTGGTTTCTGAAAACTGGGCATTATTCTAGGGCAAAAGGGAATCACAGCACCACGACCACGACGGCCCCTGCGGGGTGGCCTGCCTCTGCCTGTCATTTTTTTGGGGATTAGTGGTACTATGCGTGCAAGCTACTGTGAGACTAGATATGATTGGCAATGTGCACTGGAACAGTTCTGCAGAGCACACGCTGAAGGAAGGACTGACAGAGCCGCTTGAAGACAAGTAACTGCTATTCAATCTATAACAGTGAAAAACAAATTTTGGTTTTAAAAGCACGCTATAGAGACACCAGATATGATTGGCAATGTGCACTGGAACAGTTCTGCAGAGCACACACTGTAGGCCTGAGACACCCGCTTGAAGACAAGTAACTGCTATTCAATCTATAACAGTGAAAAACAAATTTTGGTTTTAAAAGCATGCTATAGAGACACCAAATATGATTGGCAACTGTCAAAGCACGATGGAACAGGTCTACAGAGCACACGCTGAAGTAGGCCTGACACCCAGACGCTTGCAGACAACTAACTGATCTTCTATTACAGTGAAAAAAAATGATTTCTTTAAAATCTAAAGCTTAACCAATTGTTAAAACAGATATGAGTGGTGGCACTGGGCAAGTAGGCACAGTATCCAATGTGAACCTCACACAGAAGCTGGCAGGCAGGCAACTGCTCTTCTATTACAGTGGAAAAAAAATATTTATTTTAAATCTAAAGCTTAACCAATTGTTAAAACAGATATGAGTGGTGGCACTGGGCTAGTGGGCACAGTATCCAATGTGAACCTCACACAGAAGCTGGCAGGCAGGCAACTGCTCTTCTATTACAGTGGAAACAAAATTTTGGTTGTAAAAGCACGCTATAGAGACACAAGATATGAGTGGCAACTGTCAAAGCACGCTGGCAGGGTTGTGCAGGGCACACGCTGAAGGAAGGCCTGACAGAGCCGCTTGAAGGACACTGACTGTCTGCTATTAGCTTACACTGGAAACCTTTTTTCTTTGTAAAAGCACGCTAAAGAGACACCAGATATGATTGGCAACTGTCAAAGCACGCTGGCACAGGTCTGCAGAGCACACGCTGAAGTAGGCCTGACACCCAGATGCTTGCAGACAACTAACTGATCTTCTATTACAGTGAAAAAAAAAGATTTCTTTAAAATCTAAAGCTTAACCAATTGTTAAAACAGATATGAGTGGTGGCACTGGGCAAGTAGGCACAGTATCCAATGTGAACCTCACACAGAAGCTGGCAGGCAGGCAACTGCTCTTCTATTACAGTGGAAAAAAATTATTTATTTTAAATCTAAAGCTTAACCAATTGTTAAAACAGATATGAGTGGTGGCACTGGGCTAGTGGGCACAGTATCCAATGTGAACCTCACACAGAAGCTGTCAGGCAGGCAACTGCTCTTCTATTACAGTGGAAACAAAATTTTGGTTGTAAAAGCACGCTATAGAGACACAAGATATGAGTGGCAACTGTCAAAGCACGCTGGCAGGGTTGTGCAGGGCACACGCTGAAGGAAGGCCTGACAGAGCCGCTTGAAGGGCACTGACTGTCTGCTATTAGCTTAAACTGGAAACCTTTTTTCTTTGTAAAAGCACGCTAAAGAGACACCAGATATGATTGGCAACTGTCAAAGCACGCTGGCACAGGTCTGCAGAGCACACGCTGAAGTAGGCCTGACACCCAGATGCTTGCAGACAACTAACTGCTCTTCTATTACAGTGAAAAAAAATGATTTATTTTAAATGTAAAGCTTAACCAATTGTTAAAACAGATATGAGTGGTGGCACTGGGCAAGTAGGCACAGTATCCAATGTGAACCTCACACAGAAGCTGGCAGGCAGGCAACTGCTCTTCTATTACAGTGGAAAAAAAATATTTATTTTAAATCTAAAGCTTAACCAATTGTTAAAACAGATATGAGTGGTGGCACTGGGCTAGTGGGCACAGTATCCAATGTGAACCTCACACAGAAGCTGGCAGGCAGGCAACTGCTCTTCTATTACAGTGGAAACAAAATTTTGGTTGTAAAAGCACGCTATAGAGACACAAGATATGAGTGGCAACTGTCAAAGCACGCTGGCAGGGTTGTGCAGGGCACACGCTGAAGGAAGGCCTGACAGAGCCGCTTGAAGGACACTGACTGTCTGCTATTAGCTTACACTGGAAACCTTTTTTCTTTGTAAAAGCACGCTAAAGAGACACCAGATATGATTGGCAACTGTCAAAGCACGCTGGCACAGGTCTGCAGAGCACACGCTGAAGTAGGCCTGACACCCAGACGCTTGCAGACAACTAACTGATCTTCTATTACAGTGAAAAAAAATGATTTCTTTAAAATCTAAAGCTTAAGCTATTGTTAAAACAGATATGAGTGGTGGCACTGACTGTGCAAATGGGCAAGGCATCCAACCTGACACAGAAGCTGGCAGGCAGGCAACTGCTCTTCTATTACAGTGAAATTTTTTTATTTATTTTAAATCTAAAGCTTAACCAATTGTTAAAACAGATATGAGTGGTGGCACTGGGCTAGTGGGCACAGTATCCAATGTGAACCTCACACAGAAGCTGGCAGGCAGGCAACTGCTCTTCTATTACAGTGAAAAAAATTATTTATTTAAAATCTAAAGCTTAACCAATTTTTAAAACAGATATGAGTGGTGGCACTGACTGTGCAAATGGGCAAGGCATCCAACCTGACACAGAAGCTGGCAGGCAGGCAACTGCTCTTCTATTACAGTGAAAAAAAATTATTTATTTTAAATCTAAAGCTTAACCAATTGTTAAAACAGATATGAGTGGTGGCACTGACTGTGCAAATGGGCAAGGCATCCAACCTCACACAGAAGCTGGCAGGCAGGCAACTGCTCTTCTATTACAGTGAAAAAAAAATGTTTATTTTAAATGTAAAGCTTAACCTATTGTTAAAACAGATATGAGAGGTGGCACTGGGCAAATAGGCACAGTATCCAATGTGAACCTCACACAGAAGCTGGCAGGCAGGCACCTGCAATTACATTACACAGGAAAAAAAAAAAAAAGCAGCCTGATGTTCTAGCCCTAAAAAGGGCTTTTTGGGGTGCTGTCCTTACAGCAGAGATCAGATGAGTCCTATAGGATTGTAGTGGACACTGAATACCCTAGCCTAGCTATCAATTTCCCTATCTAATCAGCAGCAGCTAAACTTTCCCTCCTCTCACTAAGCATGCATCTTCCGAATGAATCGAAAATGGATGCTGGGAGGGAGGTTGGAGGGTGTGGAAGGGAGGGAGTGCTGCTGATTGGCTGGAATGTGTCTGCTGACCGAGAGGCACAGGGTCAAAGTTTGCCCAATGATGACAAATAGGGGGCGGATCGAACTGCGCATGTGTCCGCCCGCCGCGGCGAACGCGAACACGCTTAGTTCGCCGGGAACTGTTCGCCAGCGGACAGTTCGGTACATCACTAGTCTGCACCTGGTGCCCAGAAGGGATCGGAGGAGCACAAGCAGTAAACAGCAGCCTGCCAAGGATGTCCCACTATAGCCGATCCTCCACACCATGCCTTTGATCACATGAACTGCTCTCTGCACATTAACTAATCGTAAAGTAGCAAGCGTTTAAACATGTCATTATTTCACCTCCTAAAGAGTTTATTGTCGTAGTTCCTTACATGCCTTTACCTTAACCGTTCACGTATTATGTTATTCACTAGTCTCATCTCATGGGGCGACTCACACTTGATTTATAACTAGTGGTGGAGCTGCTAATATAAATACACAGTTGATAACGTGCAAGCTACACCCTAAACATGACAGCCATCTTTCACAACAATGTACTGCTATATACTCATACCCTCAGTGCAACTAGCCATGATATACGCACGTTCAGCCTAGCAGGCTCAAATATAACATACTTCTGACAAAAAAAAAAAAGAATGCAGCTTCCGAATGAATCTAAAATGGATGCTGTCCAGGAGGTGGGAGGGTCTGGGAGGGAGGGTCTGCTGCTGATTGGCTGGAATGTGTCTGCTGACTGTGAGGTACAGGGTCAAAGTTTACTCAATGATGACGAATAGGGGGCAGACTGAACATCGCATATGTTCGCCCGCCGTGGCGAACGCGAACAAGCTATGTTCGCCAGGAACTATTCACCAGCGAACTATTCGGGACATCTCTATAGTTAAGCTGTGACTATATAATTAGGGAGCTCTTTAATATTGGCTATTTAGGCCTAATACCTTCTTCAATTCACTAGGGCACACTAGAGAGTAAACATCAATGTGTTAACATTAGAATTGGCCAAAAGTAGACATTGCATCTGTAACGGCTACCCAGGTAGTGAGAGGGTATCTGCCGTTGGAGACGTCCTTTTCCCTGCAAGCTGCTGTGTAGAAGTCAGGCTGTTATAATCCCATCCACGATATCCAGAGAGAGAGTCAGGTTCAGCTGTAAACAGAGCAGAGTAACATTCCCAAATAATCCCCTTTTAAGAACGAGACAAGGCTACGTTTTGAAGGGTCAAGAAGAACTGAGGTCTGGAATACCCAGCCTGCTTTTTATTACAGTTACATATAAAAAGAACACACCCAGGGGGAGGAATTAAATCACCAATCAGATACAGGGTACAACCCACACATCCCCTCCCCTCAGATAAACAGTTAACATAATTAACGTGTACAGTAATTTACCCAGGTTCTGGATGTACCCCAAAAACAGGGGGTACAGCTTTAAGTCTGGTATCCCCAGATATCCCTCGTCCAGGGGAACAATATATCCGAAATTCAGTCTATTCGGACAAATGGTTCGGGAGTTATAGGGTTCCAAAGTCTTGACCGACCGCACAGACCAACTAGCCGAAAATAGTTCCATAAGTTTTGGCCTTGCGGTCGGTCCCCGTTCGTATGGTGAAAAGGTATGAAATTCGTGCCATCCAGTCGAATCTCGGTGGTCGCTATAATCCCCATAGTCTGTTAAGTCTTTCTACCGAACAGCAGGGCGTTCGGTAGCTCTGGCACGAATCCCTGGTGTTAGGGAGGTCTCAGTGGTGTTCGCCTGTTTGCGTAGCCGTTTTTAGTTCCAGACGGTGGCTGGCAAACACCGCTGTTCGTGCACAAGATGGCCGCGAACACGTGCAAAGTCCCGAAATGGCGGCCACCTATACTTTACACAGTGGATTCGTGCGGACCCATACGAACGGTGGAAATGGAACGAACAGAGGATATACAATACAATTTCCTTTGATTATTATACAGATGTCAGGAGACTGGTAAGGATCTGTTACAGCATCTTTTCTCAAACTTCATCTCCCATTATCCTTTGCGAGCATTAAGTCTGACTCAACAGCATGGGATCACCCATGCTGCAACAGGTGAGGGTCTACCTATCATCCTATCAAACCTACAGGTATCAGTATGCTAGTAGGTTTGAGTAATTAAGTTGTTAAATAAAATCCTCCCATTAAAACTGCATAAAAGATTTAACATTATCCCTGAGTTTATTGCATCTTCAATATATCGGGAGCAGGGAATTAAAGAGATTTCACAGTGTATAAACGACTTTAATCAATGGAGCTGAATCTACAATACAGTCCCTAAATCTAATTAAAAGGGTAGCTTTGTGTCAAAGTGTAATTAGTAATTTACACCTCACTGAAAGGTGCAGCAGAGAAGGCATTATCTTGATATAAGCTCCTCTCATTTGCATTCTAAATGACTTCTGATCTCACGTAGGTTTCCATCATGTTTATACTGATAGGTACTTCCAGGCAGAACTTATCCCGTGCCCCAACCTGCCCTGATTGACTGGGAATAAATCATTGCGCTTATGAAATGTTAATTGGAAATATGCCTCTCGGTCTCTGAGGTGTAACGGCAAGATCTGACTTGTTTGTGTAGTCTGTGTGTTCAAAGGAAAGGAGTTAAATGAAAAATACGGAATAATGATCATGGATTGTGGAGTATTTTTATTGTTGGCTTATGGCTGATGCAAATCAAGGGTTTTTGCCATTTTGTGTTGTGTTAAAGTGATACACCATATCTGTAACTAGAGAAGTACTGTCTTATTTGTAACACTTTGATTCACAAACATAAAACAGTACATATATTTATATTTATAAAATATTTTACCAGGAAAGATACATTGAAATTTCTCTCGTTTTCAAGTATGTCCTGGGTCCACAAAACATTGCATTGTTACATTAGTGTACAATAAAATACAAAAACGATATTAATACACAATATATACAAAATTTAACATAGAACAGGTAGGAAATACATATCTTAATCGAATGAACAATGGTTCTGATTTAAACAAGTTCCATTTCAATGATTGGTGCAGTAAGAAAACTCTAGATGGGGATTGTGTCTTACTTAGCCTCAGGGCCGTCTTTAACATTGATTGGACCCTGGGCAAGCATTTGTTTGGGCCCCCTGGATCCTGCCATCCCTCGCCCTCCCCCGAAACTTTCACTCTCTGGCATGCAATCACGCCCTCCACCCCAACACAGTGGCAGAACTAATGTAGACAGGGCCCTGGTGCAAGACATTGTTTTGAGCCTCCCCTCTAGCGCAAGAGCAGAGAAACAATAGATCCTCATCTGTTGTACAATTCCCACGATGCTATGCCAGCTGGGGATCTACCATTTGACCATTCTTGCAGGGCTGTATTTGTGAGCAGTGTTTGTGCATTTGAATGTGAGCATGTTGTTGTATACAGTATGTGTGTGCATGTAGGGTGTAGTATTGGTGTTTAAGTGTAGGGATGTGTTTCTATATACTTTTTGAGTTTGAATTAAGGGGTGTGTCTGTATGTAATGTTTGCAGGGGTGTGGTTGCATGTTGTGTTTGATTGCCTTCATGAATGATACTCATTCACAGATATACATACACATTAGCACACTGATACATGCAAACATCTGGACAAATGCACACACTGACAAAGACTGGCGTATACACACACAGCCATACATAAATACACGTGCACACACAGAGATAAAGACACTGGCACATCCACACACAGAGATACACACTTACGCACACTGACACAGATATATACACAAATGCATGTGTATTTGTGTGCAGTGTTGGCGTAGGAATGCTGAGATGTATGCATTGTCACACAGATGCACTCTCACACAAACAGTGATACACACAGGAACACAGATACACATTCAGTGGTGTATTTGTGTGCATTGTTAATGTTGGAATGCAGGATTGTATTCGTGTGCAATGTTAGATGGGATGTATGCATTGCCACACGCACAGATACACACTTACACATACTGACATTCATACACACACAGGTGCATATACACACTGACACAAAGGTACATGTACACTGACACAAACACAGCCAGATAAACACACACTGACACACAGCCAGATACACACACACATTCAGATACAAACACAGCCAGATACACACACAGTGAGATACACACACACACAGTGAGATACACACACACACAGTGAGATACACACACACACAGTGATACACACACACACAGTGATATACACACACACACAGTGAGATATACACAGGGAGATACACAGTCAGACACACACACAGTCAGATACACACACAGTCAGATACACACACACAGCCAGATACACACACACACAGCCAGATACACACACACACACATTGAGATACACACACAAACACACATAGTCAGATATACACACAGTGAGATATACACACACACACAGTCAGATATATACACACACACACAGTCAGATATACACACACAGTCAGATGTACACACACACACACAGTCAGATACACACATATACGCACAGTCAGATATACACACAGATACACACACAGTCAGATACACACACAGTCAGATACACACATACACTCAGATACACACACAGTCAGATACACACACACTCAGATACACACACACACACTCAGATACACACACAGCCAGATACACATACACACATACAGTCAGATACACACACACACACACAGTGAGATACACACACAAACACACATAGTCAGATATACACACAGTGAGCTATACACACACACACAGTGAGATATACACACACACAGTCAGATGTACACACACAGTCAGATGTACACACACACACACAGTCAGATGTACACACACACACACAGTCAGATGTACACACACACACAGTCAGATGTACACACACAGTCAGATACACACATACAGTCAGATAAACATACATACACATACACACACACACACACACACAGAGTCAGATACACACACACAGTCAGATACACACATATACACACAGTCAGATATACACACAGATACACACACAGTCAGATACACACACACAGTCAGATACACACATACACTCAGACACACACACAGTCAGATACACACACACTCAGATACACACACACTCAGATACACACACACTCAGATACACACACAGCCAGATACACATACACACATACAGTCAGACACACACACACACACAGTGAGATACACACACAAACACACATAGTCAGATATACACACAGTGAGCTATACACACACACACAGTGAGATATACACACACACAGTCAGCTATACACACACACAGTCAGATGTACACACAGTCAGATGTACACACACACACACACACAGTCAGATGTACACACACACAGTCAGATGTACACACACACACAGTCAGATGTACACACACACAGAGTCAGATGTACACACAACGTCAGATACACACATACAGTCAGATAAACATACATACACACACACAAACAGAGTCAGATACACACACACAGTCAGATACACACATATACACACAGTCAGATATACACACAGATACACACACAGTCAGATACACACACAGTCAGATACACACACACTCAGATACACACACAGCCAGATACACATACACACATACAGTCAGATACACACACACACACACACACACACACACACACACAGTGAGATATACACAGGGAGATACACAGTGAGATACACAGTCAGACACACACACACACACACACACACACAGTCAGATACACACACAGTCAGGTACACACACACCCACACAGCCAGATACACACACACACACACATTGAGATACACACACAAACAAACATAGTCAGATATACACACAGTGAGATATACACACACACAGTCAGATATACACACACACACAGTCAGATGTACACACACAGTCAGATGTACACACACACACAGTCAGATGTACACACACACACACAGTCAGATGTACACACACACACAGTCAGATGTACACACACACACACACACAGAGTCAGATGTACACACACAGTCAGATACACACATACAGTCAGATAAACATACATACACACACACACACACACACACAGAGTCAGATACACACACACACAGTCAGATACACACATATACACACAGTCAGATTTACACACAGATACACACACAGTCAGATACACACACACAGTCAGATACACACATACACTCAGATACACACACAGTCAGATACACACACACTCAGATACACACACACTCAGATACACACACACTCAGATACACACACAGCCAGATACACATACACACATACAGTCAGATACACACACACACACACACACACACACACAGTGAGATACACACAAAAACACACATAGTCAGATATACACACAGTGAGCTATACACACACACACAGTGAGATATACACACACACAGTCAGATATACACACACACAGTCAGATGTACACACAGTCAGATGTACACACACACAGTCAGATGTACACACACACAGTCAGATGTACACACACACACAGTCAGATGTACACACACACACAGTCAGATGTACACACACCGTCAGATGCACACATACAGTCAGATAAACATACATACACACACACACACACACACACACATAGTCAGATACACACACACACACAGTCAGATACACACATATACACACAGTCAGATATACACACAGATACACACACAGTCAGATACACACACAGCCAGATACACATACACACAGACAGTCAGACACACACACACACACACACACACAGTGAGATACACACACAAACACACATAGTCAGATATACACACAGTGAGATATACACACACACAGTGAGATATACACACACACAAAGTCAGATGTACACACACAGTCAGATGTACACACACACACAGTCAGATGTACACACACACACACACACAGTCAGATGTACACACACACACACAGTCAGATGTACACACACACAGTCAGATGTACACACACACACAGTCAGATGTACACACACAGTCAGATACACACATAAAGTCAGATAAACATACATACACACACACACACACACACACACACACACAGAGTCAGATACACACACACACAGTCAGATACACACATATATACACAGTCAGATATACACACAGATACACACACAGTCAGATACACACATACACTCAGATACACACACAGTCAGATACACACACACTCAGCTACACACACAGCCAGATACACATACAAACATACAGTCAGATACACACACACACACACACACACACACACACAGTCGGATACACATACATACACACACACACTCAGATACACACACAAACACACATAGTCAGATATACACACAGTGAGATACACACACACTCAGATACACACACACTCAGATACACACACACTCAGATACACACACAGCCAGATACACATACATACACACATACAGTCAGATACACACACACACACACAGTTGGATACACATACATACACACACACACAGTCAGATACACACACAAACACACATAGTCAGATATACACACAGTGAGCTATACACACACACACAGTGAGATATACACACACACAGTCAGATATACACACACACAGTCAGATGTACACACAGTCAGATGTACACACACACAGTCAGATGTACACACACACAGTCAGATGTACACACACACACAGTCAGATGTACACACACACACAGTCAGATGTACACACACCGTCAGATGCACACATACAGTCAGATAAACATACATACACACACACACACACACACAGAGTCAGATACACACACACACACAGTCAGATACACACATATACACACAGTCAGATATACACACAGATACACACACAGTCAGATACACACACAGCCAGATACACATACACACAGACAGTCAGACACACACACACACACACACACACAGTGAGATACACACACAAACACACATAGTCAGATATACACACAGTGAGATATACACACACACAGTGAGATATACACACACACAAAGTCAGATGTACACACACAGTCAGATGTACACACACACACAGTCAGATGTACACACACACACACACACAGTCAGATGTACACACACACACACACACAGTCAGATGTACACACACACAGTCAGATGTACACACACACACAGTCAGATGTACACACACAGTCAGATACACACATAAAGTCAGATAAACATACATACACACACACACACACACACACACACAGAGTCAGATACACACACACACAGTCAGATACACACATATATACACAGTCAGATATACACACAGATACACACACAGTCAGATACACACATACACTCAGATACACACACAGTCAGATACACACACACTCAGCTACACACACAGCCAGATACACATACACACATACAGTCAGATACACACACACACACACACACACACAGTCGGATACACATACATACACACACACACTCAGATACACACACAAACACACATAGTCAGATATACACACAGTGAGATACACACACACTCAGATACACACACACTCAGATACACACACACTCAGATACACACACAGCCAGATACACATACATACACACATACAGTCAGATACACACACACACACACAGTTGGATACACATACATACACACACACACAGTCAGATACACACACAAACACACATAGTCAGATATACACACAGTGAGATACACACACACACACAGTCAGATACACACACAGTCAGATACACACACACTCAGATACACACACACACAGATACACACACACACACACACACACACTCAGATACACACACAAACACACATAGTCAGATATACACACAGTGAGATACACACACACACAGTCAGATACACACACTCAGATACACACACACACACAGTCAGATACACATACATACACACACAGTCAGATACACACACAAACACACATAGTCAGATATACACACAGTGAGATACACATACACACACACAGTCAGACATACACACACACAGTCAGATGTACGCACACACAGTCAGATGTACACACACAGTCAGATATACACACACAGTCAGATACACACACGTACAGCCAGATACACACACACATACACACACACACACACACACACACACACACAGTTATATGAATTCACATAGTTTAGCCACCCTCCTTACCTTTACTGTAGTCCAGTGGGAGCTGGATGGCTGAGATTGATGGGAGTCTTCTTCTATGTCTGTACCTCCTCCTTCTCTCCATGTATGTCTAATCCTCCCCAGGCACCCTGTTAAATGGGAGGAAGTGACCTCACAACACTTCCTCCCAGCAGGCTGGAAGACAGGGGCTCAGTCAGGAGCTCTCTTAAAGGGCTAGGGGCCCCTGATTACATCACCTGCTGCAGCCCACTGGGATATTTCTCAGTATCCCGGTGGGCTGTTCAGACCTGGCTGCGGGCAGGGGGCCCACAGGGCAGCTGCTTTGGGCCCCCCAGGAGCAACTGGGCCTGGGGCAGCTGCCCTGTTTGCCCCTTGTTAAAGACGGCCCTGCTTAGTCTTACCTTCCAGCTCTTGAACTGTTAAAGGAACACTTTATTGTTAGGGATACAAACCTGCATTCCGCTATACACTATAGCGTACCTGTCCCTAACCGATTAGGTCCCCACCACCATCCAGTGAATAAATGGTTAAAAACACTTTTTTCACTTACCTCTTTCCAGCACTGAGGCTCTCACGGTGCTGGTTATGTCTCCTCTTACAGCGACGTCACATGTGCGCGTGTTAAAGCCCCTTATTGGATAGCATAGAATCAATGTTTCCCTCTGTTGAATTTGAAGATGTTACACATCCTTATGCAAAAGGTAAGGATGTCCAACATCGTTTCACTAAGTTAAGCACCAGGAAGAGCCTCTAGTGGCTTTCTGGAAGACAGCCACTAGAGGAGAGTTTAACCCTTTCTAAAAACCTGCAATATTTTACATTGCAGGGTTAAACTTGAAGTGAATTTTAAATTTTAAATTAAAATAGCTTTTTCGGAAAAAAAATATTCAAGTCACTTTTGTTTTTAATTAGACTATTTAGACAAAGTTTGAAATTCTCTTGGAATTTCCAACAATACCCACATTACCAAACAACCCTGCATATGTTTTACTGTTTAAGCCAAATGAGAAAATCAAACCAGACCTTTTGTAGAATAATTGATTATTTTTTTAAGAAACTGCCTATTTGCATATGTTAAAAGGAGAGTCAAGGTACATCAAAGGGACACTTCACTGCCCCCCCCCCAAAAAAAAAAAGAAATACAGTTTAGTAGATAAACCCCCCAATTAAAAATGTTCCACTAACAGCTCACCTTTGACAGTGTATTATTTTGCCTATAGAAAACTATAGGGTTTTAAATATACTCCCTAATGAAAGTATATTTCTTATAAAAGTCCCCCCCCCCCCCCCCCCCCCACCCCCCTTTCCTAAGTTTCTATAGTTCCTATGCTTGTGGCTCTGAGTGAGTAGCAACAATTTGAACACTTTATAAAAAATGCAGCTGGAGGAAGTCCCATACCATAGATTAATAGTATATATTTACCATCTACAACCCTGGATGGGGATCACATATCTATATTCTCTTAGCTGTAATGCAACTCTCCCCCATCCATGTCTTTCTGACATTCACATGATTTGTGTTTTATTTCCACAATGTATATCTAGAGACCTGTCATGTGTAAATCCACTCATTGATTGTTCTCTATCTATCAAACAGCTACTGTTAACACATTTAAAGGAAATCCATTGGCAAAAGATCAACTCAAGCTTTCCTGGGAGTATAGGCTGTTTCATGAAGTTTGGTGATGTTGGAAAATCAATGTGGTTGCAAAGGCTAAGTGTATTTTCTGAAAGTGCGTATCAACACAGTTTTAAATGGTTAAAAGGCTCTGTGATCTGATAAGAAACTGACTTTTACTCTGTAGTATTATCTAAGAAAATCATTAGACCTCTCTGGTCACTGAGAAGATGAATTCTACTGTTCCTTTGATCATAACATGTGCTCACACTATGGTCCAACGAACTTTGTGGAGGAATAGTTAGAATTTCCATCCTTGAGTAAAAGAACTGGTATCACTTAATTTTTTTTTTATAAATGACCAACCTTGTCTCAATGTACAACTGTGATGGTAAATGTGCTCATCAGGTCCTCTGTGCAGTGGTAATCAGAAGTACATAGTGAAAAGGTGAAATTCTTGATCACAGTTAGCAGTCTTGAACAGTAAATTATATAAATTTTAACTATTATTTGCCGAATTGTTCTCAAACTACAGTTAGTTATGGTGGTCTGAGCTCGTAACATAAACATTATAGCAAACAGGGAATTTTCCTCCGACAAAACACCTTAATTAAAATGACTCTGTACGATTGCATTCCGCTGGCCGCTGGGTGCAGGGGTAGGTAATATTCACTTACCTAAACCGATCCCTTGTGGGTGCCACCATCTTTTTCCATGAGGTCCTCTTCAGCTCCTGGTGCTTCATATGCCGGGAGCGCCTGTCGGAGCTGTACTCTCTCGCATGCGCAAGAGCACAACACTGATGTCAATGGAGGATCATGTAAGCCACTCCATAGAAAAATCCTTTTTCCCCTCAGCCGCCTCAAGGTTTGACAGAAGGTAGCTCCACCTTTTGGCAAGCATAGGAATAATGCACAGGACAAAGCAGTCATGCTTTCTCTTATAGTATGCTTTGACTGGGTTGGAATCTAATGCCTCGTTTCCACTGAGCGGATCGGTTCGGTTCAGTTCGGTACGGTTCGCTATTTTGGGTGTTTCCATTATGAAAGTGGTCCATATAAGCGAACCGTACCAATCCATTCAGGGTCCTGCTTCAGATGTAGAACGGTTCGGTTAGGGCGGAACTACTATACAATCCATTGATTGGTGGACAGGAAGAGCATTTTTTCTAAACCCTGCATGGCCCTGAAGGTCTGACTTGCAGTGGAAACGCTCACCAGAATGGGCTGGTCCATTCTAAACCTTCCATACTGTACCAACCCGAACCGATCCGCTCAGTGGAAACGAGGCATTAGTGAAATTCCAACACAGACTTTTGAGCATTTAATAAAGAATGTTATATTTATAAAATGCTTATTGAGGGGGAGGGGGTGGGCAGAGTTGTTTTGAGCATCTTCATTTAATGGTCTCTCACAAAAGGAATCCCGTGTATTTCCAAGTATCCCCTGTGAACAAAGGTTACATTAGATCACTTTCTGAAAGGTTGTGTAAGTTTTCACAAGATAAAGAACAACGGTGGATTAAAAGACACTTGGTTTCAAGGAACGCTAAAGCCCTCCTATGTGTGCCTAAAATATATATTTTTTTAAAATGCTTTTTACTTACCTTTTTCCAGTGTCAATGCTCCCTCAGCGCTACTGACCTCTCCTCTTCCCACAATGTTAAGGAGGAGGCATAGGAGCATTGGGAACTTTGTGGCGAGTGTTGCTCGCTCATCCAAGTTTCCCTACAGAAAAGCATTAAAACAATGCTCTCCTATGGGGGCTGCAACATCACATTGTAGTGGAAGTGCATCCAGTACCTTTCAGTGTAACAGCCGCTGGAGGTGTGTTAGAAGCTATGATGGCAATGTTTTACATTGAGTGGTTAAAATGACAGGACCACTGCACCCAGAATTTCATTGAGATTTAGTTGCCTGGGTGACTTTGGTGGTCCTTTAAGATCATTATCCGTATTCACTGGAACTATACAACAAGACTAAATTATTCTATTTTTTTGTTATTGTTTTTATAGTGCTTCTCTGCCAAAATGATGCAATGTTTTTACACAGGCATCGATAGCCACAAAGGAGCACTCAGATATTGACCATGACGTTCAGTTTAAGGTTTACATAGTAAAATATGCATCATGAAGTGCCTTAATTTGTTAATATGAAGACCCTTTAAGTTGGCTAAATGGAGAATTTCAGCTGATAGTTTGAAATTAAAGACAGTTATTGCATCTTCCATTACACTTCCACACAGTTTTTGACGATTTGAACATGAGAAGAAAATCAATGACATCTGATGAGCTAACATCACTACGAACACTCTCCGGCAAGCCTTTCATCTGTATCAAATGCCAGCTTTTATCCCCCCCCTTCCCCCCACCCACACACACTCTAATCTAAATGCACCCAAATCCTTACAAGATGGTTTTTATACTTGTTGTGTCAGCAACAATGAAGACAAAGCTTTGAAATAGAAGAATCAATGGGTTTAATATGGATGCAATAATTTGATCAGGAAAAAAATAACATATAAAAATAAATGTATATATGCAATAATAGTATACTTCTAAAGTGTAACACACACAGTGTTAAATAAAATATATCACAATGTTGAAAGATCATCGGAAGCGGGGGATATTGGACATATTTTATAATAAAAAATGACAAGGGGGGTCGTGTCCTAGCGGCGCATGGAAGTGGACATGTAAGGAGCTCTCTTGACCAGTGGTTAATAAAAGCATGTTACACAGGCGAAAACCTTGCCAGACAACCTACCTATCTGAGGAAAGAGTTTTTGTGCGAGATGGCGACAAAATCGCTTAAAAAATGAAAGCAGAAAACGCTACACTCAAATCTTACCTTGCTGCAGGCCTTGGATCTCGGAGACCAAGATGGTGCCGACAGTCCTAATTCCCCAGCATACAGCTCCGACGCAGGCGATAGCCGTCAAGGCTTTACCCGACCCACAAGCCCATCAACAGATGCATCCATGCGGTTGCTGATGCAAGAGCTGAAAGCATTGTTTAAGACTCACTTACAGCAAATGGCTTCAGACATCTGTGCCGATATCCAACATATCAGGGAGTGCACGGCGCGTATGGCAAACCGTACAGAGGAACTTGTGGATGCGCACAATTCAATGGCTGAGGCCTACACCTCGCTTGCCCAAAAGCTTAGCTCTTTGAAAGAAAAGTTGGCGGACCACGAGGACAGAAATAGGAGGAACAACATCTGCATACGCAGAATCCCGGAATCAGTCAAGCAGCCTGACCTCTGCCGGTATGTTCAAGATTTGTTTAAAACCCTTATACCAACTTTGAGTGACTCTAAACTGATACTAGACCACACACACAGGCTCCCTAAGCCTAAAAACCTACCTCCTAATATAGCAAGAGATGTAGTTACGAGGGTCCATTATTTCACGGTCAAAGACTGCCTGATGCAAGCCTCCAGACTGCATACCTCGTGGCCGGACCCATGCGCCAACATTCAATTGTTTACTGATCTCTCCCCTGCCACAATGTTTAAAAGGTGCATGTTTGCGCCCATCACAACAGCCCTACTTGCCACAAACATCCAATATAAGTGGGTTTTTCCTGCTAAACTGCTGGTGAAGCGAAATGGAGTTGATAAGCCCATATTCACACCGGTGGACAGGAAAAAATTGCTTTAAGAGTGGAATATTCCTGTATGTCCTGAAGTAACCCAGAATTCCTCGGCAAAACTTACACCTAAAGCGTTACCTAAAGACTGGCTCCAGATGTCTTGTCCTTTCCATTAAAGTTTGACCCATTCTGAAGACTCTTTTTTAAGATCTCTTAGATCTCAGCATTTTCACTCACCAGGGTACCCTCAAGGCTCTAACTGTAGCCTACGTTGTCCGTTGTTCTTTAACCCATCTATGCCATACTTGTATGGTGAATGGAAATCTGTATATAGTATCTGTATTGTTTGTTGATTCCCTTATTACCTCATTGAGTATGTTCTTATTAAGCTGCATCTGCCATCTAGTTTTATGTCTAAAGCCACGAATGCCACATGGTGTTTCTTGGCCAGGGGTGCTTACCAGGCTAAATCACCTTATGTTGTAAGATGGTACTGAAGATCTTCTCATTAAATGGTAAAGGGCTCAATTCTCCTAATAAGCACATATTGGCTATGAGAGATGCTAAACGTAGTGGAGCCATGTCACGTTCTTCCAAGAGATGCATTTTAAATGGGGTAGCAGACCTTGCTTTAACTTCCCTTGGTTCCCACATGATTATCATGCCTGCTACTCAGCCAAAAAACGCGGCGTTTCTATTTTAATTAGTAGGGATACTGCATTTTCCTTGATAAGAAAAATGAGTGACAAAAAGGGGCGCTAGCTAATACTACAATTCCTTCTTAATAACATCCCGTATACCCTAGTTAACATTTATGGTACCAACGACAATCATTATGTATTTCTTCTTAATGTACTGGCTTTAACTAATATGTATGGTAATGGCAAGGTAATCTTTGGTAGCGGCACAAACTTTTTGTTAGACAGCTCAGCCGACTCCTCCACCTCCACTACACTCTCTTCCCGCAATCTACGGCAGAGATCAATGCTATCAGCACGTGTCTGTGCCACAATCTCATCTCACCACCTAGTGGACCTATGGCCCATACAACATCCAACAGAAATTGATTATACCTGCCACACGGCAGCTCATAACAGTTATTCCCGAATAAACCGCTTCCTCATCCCCACCACTATGCTGCCCAAAATTGAAGAATCACATATTGGCCTTATCTCGTGGTTGGACCATGCTCCGATCACGCTAAGTATCACAGAAAACTTTTCTAACAGGAGGCAAAGTTCATGGAGGCTCAATGACTTCCTTCTCACTGATCCCTCCATAGTTTCTCAAATCTCCACAGAACTTCAACACTATTTTTTAGAAAATAAGGTACCTGACTCCCCAACTGAGCAAATTTGGCTAGCACATAAAGAAACTAAGGCTAACTAAACACACCTTGCTTATTGCTGAAATCACGACACTAACACACTCAAATAAATGTGACCCAAATTCTAATACATATACCAAATTTCTTGATCTCCAATCTCAACTTCCAGACATGGAGCTCGCCAAAATGTATTTTTTTGCTTCAAAAATCCAAACAAAAGTTGTTTTGCTAACGGGAATAGGGCGGGTGCCAAACTAGCTTTACAACTGAAACAACGATCTGTCGCCTGCAGGATTGCGTTCCTAGACAATGGAAATGGTAAAAAAAAATTAGATCCTCAAGCTATTGTTAATCAGTTTGCTACTTATTACAGTAGTTTGTATAACTTGATGACCCACAGTCAATACAACTAACACACCTTGAAATTGACAAATTTCGGATGGATCTCAACCTACCCTGGCTGTCTGAGGATGACTTTGACCTCCTACAGAAACCCTTTTCTTTAGAAGAGCTAACAAAAGTAATCTCTTACCTCGCCGTACGCAAATCTCCTGGCCCAGATGGCCTCTGTAACGCATACTACCGAACATTCTCCCACATCTTACCTCCACATCTACTGGCTCTCCTTAATGACTGCGTCACTGCGGGTGCCCTTCCAGCAGAAATGCTCATGGCGTATATATTCACCCTTCCTAAACCGGGCAATTCTCCAACTCAGTGCGAAAACTTTAGGCCAATTTCTTTGCTTAATGAAGATGTGAAGATCTACGCCAAACTCTTTAGTAATAGACTTGCCCCACTACTCCATAAGCCTATACATAATGACCAATCAGGTTTTATACGCGGCCGCCACACAATAAAGATACTCAATATAGTGACAGTCTTGGAGATCCTGGGTACTGGAGGCCTTCTCCTTGCACTAGATGCAGAGAAGGCCTTTGACCGGCTTAACTGGCCTTTTATGGGCCAAGTAAGGCTAAATTGAATTTCCCACAAGACACAATCCGAGGCATTATGGTCTCTCTCCGGCTGCTATCCTATCAACACCCTTCTCCATCACGAATGGCACGTGCCAGGTTTGCCCTCTGTCACCCCTCTTGTACATATTGTCCCTTGAGCCCTTGGTATGTAAAACTCGCAACCATACTCTCATCAAAGGCATTCCCATACACAGGGAATACAGTTTAGCACTATTCGCGGATGACATCTTCATAGCCCTATCTGATCCTCAGGGTTCTCTTCCACCATTACTAGATCTCCTGCAACAGTTTGGGAATGTCTCTCACTACTGTTTGAATCACGACAAAACTCAAGCCCTTCCCATCAATCTACCCCTAGACCTGACTAACTCCCTACGCTCTACTTATTCCTTTGATTGGAGATCAACTTTCCTTACATACTTAGGGGTTAAAATTGGGCCCACAATGCCTGTCATATTTAAACTAAACTATAACCCTTGGCATCACTATGCACACACTGCCTCATGTGATTCAATGGGTGGATATGGTGAAGGCACAATATACAGACCAGTCACTCATAGACTATATGTGGTCACTGAAACATCTTAGGAAGCATGATTCGCTTCCAACCACTCAGATAACTTTGACAATCTGGGATGACTTTCTCTTGGCCATGGGTTACAAAACTAAATTCCATGCCAAATTCCCCCCTATAAGCTTTAAGGGCTACATCACCGGATATACCTCTCAAGTACTAGCTCACAACAGAGGTGACACAAATTTTCCAACTCATAGGAGATGGTGCAGTTAAACCATTCCCAGTGCTACAGATGCAATGGCGGATACCCAAGCAAGTGACTGCTATTGTGATATTGGCAGCACGTAATCTCATTGCAACTTATTGGAAATCTCCAAAATGCCCTTCCCTGCCCCAGCTAATTGACAAGATATCTCAATTCCACATATTCAAACGCAATGGCGCTCACCTCTAGCAAGAAAACACAAATGTTTAATGATGCCTGGAAGGAATGGGAGAGGAAATATGGTCGGGGTGTTTTTGGCAGAACCAATAGTGCAGCATGTTAAACTTAGGCCCTCCCTGCCTGCCCAGACAGGTCTCATTGACACACTCAAAATGTCGGTATTTCTGAGCTCTTCTAAAATGTCACTGCCATGCTAGTACAGTCGGCTGTACGCACGCACCACCGGCATCACTGCTTGGCAATGACAGATATCATCTAGCTTAACATACTCTCCAACCTCAATCATAGTATAGTTTTATAATTCCTAGCCCCATCCTTGTTTTCCCTGTTATTCCAGCTTTCCCTGTATAATTCTTAGGGCAAGTTCCCTGTTCATTAACAATGCACATTATACAAATACTTGGCAGATGACAGTGCCCTCATACTGGTTATTTCTTGCACTCACTGTTTACACTAGCCACAGAAGGTAACACACTCCCTTTCGGGCTTTTGGCCAACCTATGATTATTACCACAAATGTTCCTTTGAATGACTAAGCAGGCGACTCGGGTTCTGTCTCCATTAAGGATTCAGGTTGACGGATTCCGAACTGTGAGGTGTACATGTACGCAGATAAGTGAAACTATTGTTGATGTATGATGTCCACATAAGCTTCCTTTTGTACCCACATTCTCTTTTATCATTGAAAATCAATAAAACTGCAAATTGAAAATAAAAATGACAAAGGAATATGATAGAAAAACAAACTAAAATATTCATTTCTAAGAAAGGGGTGTGCTAGTAAAAGTAGTTTATTGTGGGAAAACAAATTCTACCATACACAAATAAATAAAATAATTAACGGATATCCGATTATCACTTCTATACTCTGAAAAGGACATGAAGACTAATTATTATTATTATTATTATTATTATTGCCATTTATATAGCGCCAACAGATTCCGTAGCGCTTTACAATATTATGAGAGGGGATTTAATTATAAATAGGACAATTACAAATAAACTTACAGGAACAATAGGTTAAAGAGGACCCTGCTCAATCGAGCTTACATTCTATAGGAGGTGGGGTGTGAAACACATTAGGGCAGGAATTTGCAATCAAATGAGGTGGGCTGCCCTTTAGGAGAGGGCAAGAGACAGGTATGTGAGGTAGGGTTTAGTATTGGAGGCCATAAGCTTTCCTAAAGAGATGGGTTTTAAGGCACTTCTTAAAAGATGCAAGACTAGGGGAGAGTCTGATGGCGGTAGGCAGGCTATTCCATAGGAAGGGAGCCGCCCGTGAGAAGTCCTGCAAGCGCGAGTTGGCCATATGGGTGCAGACAACGGACAGGAGGTCGTCACGGGCAGAGTGGAGAGACCGAGAAGGGACATACCTATGGATCTGTGAGGAGATATAAGAGGGGCTAGAGTTGTTCAGTGCTTTATAGGTTTGAGTTAGTACCTTGAATTGACTCCTATAGCATTCAGGAAGCCAATGTAAGGACTGGCAGAGGGGTGAGGTGTGAGAGAAACGACTAGAGAGGAAAATCAGTCTAGCAGCAGCGTTCATTACGGACTGTAGGGGTGCAGTACGGCTTTTGGGAAGACCAATCAGGAGAGGGTTACAATAATCCATGCGGGAAATTACTAGAGCATGGACAAGCTCCTTGGTAGTAGCTGGTGCAAGAAAGGGGCGGATGCGGGCTATGTTTTTAAGATGGAATCTACAGGATTTGGCAACAAGCTGGATTGAGGCTCAAAGGTTAGACCAGAGTCAAGTATGACGCCAAGACAGCGCGCTTGCAAGGCTGGACTGATGTTGGTACCACAAACTTGAAGGGAGAGCGAAAGAGGAGGATCAGTATTAGGAGGAGGAAAGACAAGGAGCTCAGTTTTTGAGAGATTTAGTTTCAGAAAGCGGGAGGACATCCATTCAGAGATGGAAGAAAGGCAAACAGTGACACGTTGCAGGACGGCAGGGGAGAGGTCCGGGGAGGAGAGATATAGCTGGGTGTCATCAGCGTACAGGTGGTAGTGGAATCCAAAAGAGGTAATACGTTTGCCAAGAGAGGCAGTATAAAGAGAAAATAGAAAGGGACCAAGGACGGAGCCTTGGGGGACTCCAACCAAGACAGGGCGAGGGGAGGAGTTATCATTAGAAAAAGAGACACTGAATGAGCGTTGGGAGAGATAAGAGGAAAACCACGAGAGGACAGAGTCACAGAGACCAAGCGATTGAAGAGTTTGAAGAAGGAGAGCATGATCAACGGTGTCAAAGGCCGCTGAGAGGTCAAGAAGAATTAGTATGGAGTAGTGGCCTTTGGATTTAGCTGCGATTAGGTCGTTAGTAACTTTGATAAGGGCAGTCTCTGTAGAGTGGAGAGGGCGGAAGCCAGATTGAAGGGGGTCAAGGAGAGAGTTGGAATTGAGGAAATGAGACACACGGGTAAAGACAAGTCTTTCCAGAAGCTTTGAGGAAAATGGGAGCAGGGATATGGGGTGGTTAGAGAGGGTGGACGGGTCGAGGGAAGGTTTTTTTAGTATAGGTACTACAGTGGCATGTTTAAGGTCAGCAGGGATGATGCCAGAAGAGAGCGAGCAGTTGAAGATGTGTGTTAGAGAAGGCTTGAGACAAGTGGAGAGAGATCTGATAAGGTGAGATGGGACAGGATCGAGCGGGAAAGTGGTGGGGCGAGAGGAGCAAAGAAGAGCAGCCACCTCTTGGTCAGTAGCTGGGGAGAATGTCTGAAGGGTAGGAAAGGCATGATCTATGTGTGATTGAGAAACAGAAAGGTAAGGAGGGGAGAATTCTTTCCTTAGCTGTTCAATCTTGTCAGTGAAGTAACATGCAAAGTTATCAGCAGTAAGGTTAGTTTTGGGGGTGGCCACAGCAGGGCAAAGAAGAGAATTAAAGGTGTCAAAGAGACGCCTGGGGTTGCGGGAACATGAACCAATGAGAGAGGAAAAATAGGACTGTTTGGCAAGGGCAAGGGCTGCACTGTATGAACACAATATGAATCTATAATGGAGAAAGTCTGATTGGGTTCGAGACTTCCTCCAGGAGCGTTCAGCACAACGGGAGCATCTTTGCAGGTAGCGCGTTGATTTAGTATTCCATGGTTGGGGGCGGGTCCTCCTTGAGGTGCTTGTTTGGAGTGGCGCTGCAGTGTTCAAGGCAGATGTAAGAGTAGAGTTATATATGGAGATGGCCAGTGAAGGACAGGAGAGGGAAGGGATTGACAGCAGTTGTGAATCAATGTCAGCTGACAACTGTTGGAGATCAAGAGAATTAAGGTCCCTCCTGAGTTGAGGGGGGTTAGGCTGAGGTTGTTGGGTGAGGGGGTACGTGAGAGCAAATGATAAGAGGTGGTGATCAGAGAGTGGATATGGAGTGTTGCAGATATTAGATACTGTACATGCATAAGTTAAGATTAGGTCAAGGGTATTGCCAGCTACATGGGTGGGAGAATTTGCCCACTGCGATAGCCCGAGGGAGGAAGTAATTGAAAATAGTTTAGTGGCTGCAGAGGTCAAAGGTGGGTTTATAGGAATATTGAAGTCCCCGAGAATTAGGGATGGAATGTTAGAAGAGAGGAAATAGGGTAGCCAGGCAGCAAAGTGGTCAAGGAAGAGAAGAGGGGAACCAGGGGGTAAATAACAGCAATGTTAGCAGAGAAGGGTTTGAAAAGGCGAATTGAGTGTATTTCAAATGACGGGAAAGAGAGGGAAGGGGGGGTGGGAAGAGGTTTAAAAGAGCAGTGAGGGGAGAGGAGAAACCCAACACCACCACCTTTACATTCAGAGTTTCTTGGGTTGTGGGTTAGTTGGAGACCACCGAAGGACAAAGATGCAGGGGTGGCAGTGTCAGAGGGGGAGAGCCAGGTTTCTGTTAAGGCTAGTAAATCTATTGAACGAGAGATGAAGAAGTCATGGACAGCAGTGGATTTAGTTATATTGCAAACAGAGCGTGCGTTCTAGAGGGCAGTATTGAAGGAGGATTTAGAGGAACATGAGGCGGGTCCTCCTTGAGGTGCTTGTTTGGAGTGGCGCTGCAGTGTTCAAGGCAGATGTAAGAGTAGAGTTATATATGGAGATGGCCAGTGAAGGACAGGAGAGGGAAGGGATTGACAGCAGTTGTGAATCAATGTCAGCTGACAACTGTTGGAGATCAAGAGAATTAAGGTCCCTCCTGAGTTGAGGGGGGTTAGGCTGAGGTTGTTGGGTGAGGGGGTACGTGAGAGCAAATGATAAGAGGTGGTGATCAGAGAGTGGATATGGAGTGTTGCAGATATTAGATACTGTACATGCATAAGTTAAGATTAGGTCAAGGGTATTGCCAGCTACATGGGTGGGAGAATTTGCCCACTGCGATAGCCCGAGGGAGGAAGTAATTGAAAATAGTTTAGTGGCTGCAGAGGTCAAAGGTGGGTTTATAGGAATATTGAAGTCCCCGAGAATTAGGGATGGAATGTTAGAAGAGAGGAAATAGGGTAGCCAGGCAGCAAAGTGGTCAAGGAAGAGAAGAGGGGAACCAGGGGGTAAATAACAGCAATGTTAGCAGAGAAGGGTTTGAAAAGGCGAATTGAGTGTATTTCAAATGACGGGAAAGAGAGGGAAGGGGGGGTGGGAAGAGGTTTAAAAGAGCAGTGAGGGGAGAGGAGAAACCCAACACCACCACCTTTACATTCAGAGTTTCTTGGGTTGTGGGTTAGTTGGAGACCACCGAAGGACAAAGATGCAGGGGTGGCAGTGTCAGAGGGGGAGAGCCAGGTTTCTGTTAAGGCTAGTAAATCTATTGAACGAGAGATGAAGAAGTCATGGACAGCAGTGGATTTAGTTATATTGCAAACAGAGTGTGCGTTCCAGAGGGCAGTATTGAAGGAGGATTTAGAGGAACATGAGATGGGTATGAGATTAGTGTGGATCCTTGGGTTAGTATGTGCTGAGTTTGTTGAGAGGGGACCGGGGTTTGGAGAGACATCACCAGCTGCTAGGAGCAGAAGGATAGAAAGGAAGTGAAGGTGGGAGTAGGATTTGAAAGTGTTGTAGGAGGGTATGTATGTAGAGGATTTGGGAGGAAGTCTGTATGGGTATAAAGCACTATTATTCCCCTTTTGATGAAGAACACAGCTACATATTTCCTGCACTGTCCCTCTAAATGTTAATAAAGGGCCACAAAAAGAAAAAAAAAACCTAAAAACAGAAATGGGAAACACCACCCAGAATATACATTGCTGAAAGGAACACTCAAATCCCCCACCGCCCTTCAGATTGCTTCAGAGGTTAACAGTTTCAATCTACGAGAAAAATTGCGAGGTCTTGATTGGTGGAGATCTCCTGGAGTTGAGATGAGGACACCGTATCACAACTGGTCCAGAGGTAAGTAACCTCTTTATTACAGGAAAGGGAATGAGGCTGTAAATTAAATCTACTTAACTATGCAGTGTTAATAACAAATGTATCAACGTATAAGGCTGGAATGTAACTTTAACATTAGTGCTGCTGCAATGATTGTAAATTTTGCAAAAATGCAGAAAAAAGTGGTCAATATTTTTCAACATTGGACATAGCTTCATGTACCTCTTTGATGTAAGCAAATCCAATTGTTATAATTTCAGCTAGGTTTTCACAAATACTCTTAAAGGAATTCTATACATATACAAATATGAACCCTTTATTTAAAACCCTTTATTTACTCACCAGTGTCACTTGGCACTGGGTCGGCGATCCGCCTCCACCAACTTCATCCGACGGGGGAGCCTAATGTGTCTACATGAACACATTAGGCCCTCCTCATAGGTAAGCATTGTTTAAATTTTTTCCTATGGGGATTTCACTGATGCTGGATGTCCTCATGCGGGGTGTGAGGACTCCAGCGTCATTTAGGGGACTGGAGTCCATTAGAATCCAAGAAGTACATCTAGCGGCTGTCTGATTGACAGCCACTAGACACAGTCTTAGTCCTGCGAGGTAATTATTGCAGTTTCCCGAAAAATGTTATGTTTTATATTGCAGCACTACATGGGACAAGGACACTGCATCCACACCACTTCAAGGAGATTAAGTGGTCTGGGTGCCTATGGTGTCCCTTTAAAAGATTTAAAAATCATTTTCTCTGTGTCATTTTTTTTCTTTCTGTGCACTTTGTTCAAAGAAGACAATTCCATTTAGAACAAAAACAGACATTTATTTTCTGTAATACTCCATTGTTCGCAATCACAAAGAGATCATAATGTAGGTAAGATATTACATGTTGCATAATCAATCAGTTTTTTTAGGTGAACGTGGCTTAAGTAGCTAAAGACTACTTCGAAAATTAAGGTGAGATTCAACGAGCAGGTAGAATAAATCTTTATTCTGGCAATAAAAATCTTAATAAAGCAAAGTTGTTGTCAGGATCCTATCCTGACAAGCAAAGTTATGTTTCATTTTTTCTATTTTATTTCTACAAATTCCAGTTTTCCACCACTAGCGGCCTCCCTAATCACTAGTCTAACCACAGTTCCTCTTACCTGCATAGCATGATTACTAAATCTGTGAAAAGAGGTCACACCCTGCTTAACAAATGGCCCTGCTTTACATTGAATGAATGCAGTTTATCTTCAACCTGGATAAAGTCTGATCCTGGCTCCTACTGAGAAAACCTGCTTTATTCTGAATAACATTGAACCCATCCTGATTTATGGGTACAACCTGCTTCATTTCCAATCTGCTTACTACCAATAAGCTTGGGAACAAACCTGATTTACAATACTTACCTGCTTAAATCCACACTGGACTTTGATACCTTCTTGTTTTGTTTCAAACCTACTTTACACCTACCTTGTCTACGTAACCAACCTGCACAACACAAACATTCCTGTTATTTTGCAACTATACTGAAAGACTCTGTCACAATTATCTAAAATCTGCAGTACTTCATCCAAACCAAAGAGGTTGATCACCTAACACGTCTATGTTAATGAAATATCAAAAATTGTCTATTAAATGACCTACAAGAGATGTCAACCTTCTAAAACTGACTGCATTTTATGTACCCATTTGGCCTCTGAAGAATGGGCAGCATAGGTTTTAAAAACAACATAATTATGAAAGAGTAAGCCTAGGATAGTGTAGTACCTGGACATACTATTGCACAGTTCCCACTGTTGTAATGTCACAACCTGCTGCCGCTACCAACAAATTCAATCTATTAAAAACTTCCATATGTGCAGCTCCATTCCTTGCTCTTTAAATATTAGTACGTACAATGTACTAGTCATTCAAACATTGTCGCAGGAAGTAACATTTGATGGCAAACATTAGACATTTCTTTCAGTCATCAGTGCAACAGTTCGTGAGAGACAGTCAGGTTGATGAAGAGAGACTTGATTGAGTGTCTAAGAATCCATAAATGGTAACTGTCATATTTTTTATATAATAATCTTTTCATCAAAGAGGCCAACAGGCTGGATCTCTTACACATGTACACATTTATCTGTGCTCTCCTGGGGCCCAAAGACCATGTGGAGTTGATGTTTGGTGTCACGATATCACCTCACAAGACTGGAAATAGTCACATAATCACCAACTCTCAATGTCTATACTTAAATTGTAAGTGGAGTGCTAGACGCTCGTTTTTTTTTTCAATAGAATGTTAAAGATGGTGCTGTTGTGAAAGAAGACCTGGCTTGACCATCTCAACAGAAAAAAGGTAAGCTGCAGTAAATGTTGGGGGTGGGAGGCTACAGTAAGGGGTTCAAATGCTGAGGGAGGGAGGGGGGATTTTGTGACAGGGCTACTTTAAAAGTCCTGTATTTATCTTCAATGCAGTTCACAGCTTGGATGACTGTTCTGTAACAACATTTTACAGTTACAAACTTGCATTATTGATACTTGTTAATGTGGGTCCAGGTGTCAACAAATGAAATAATGTTCTCCTAATAGACTGGTTAAAAGCTCTGTATACATTCAGACTATCAATTTGAGTAAATATATCAATGTTATCCGAGCACATTCTACATAAAGAGGACAGGAATTTGTGAATAATCAATGCAGAAGCCACAAATTATAACACAAGCACTTTCAAGGATAAGATCTGAGTGAAAAATTACCCAGAATAAACCTAATGCTAAGTTTTATTATTATGGTGAACTACTGTAATTACTTATTTAAGTTGATCTAAAAAATGAGACTTGTGATTTTTTTTAAATGGGCATATGCCATTTCACTGGCTTAACAGCGTTAAACATTAATCAAGCATATCAACATTTTGGAAGCTGTGTGTAAAAAAACATTTGGGGCATTTTGTTTGAAAATCAAAAAGGGAACATACTTGATATTTTCATTTTACTACTTTTGTCTCAAACATCCTCATTTTGCGGGTTTAAAGGGACGTTATCACCACTAAATAAAATATTGAAAATCACCTGTTAACTAGCACCATTTTCTTTTGTGTTTATATTAACGGAAGACTATATTGGTAATCCTATAGCTGTGAAAACATATTTTAGGTCTCTGGCCACCCCATCAGCAAAGTATAAGGTGATTTTACTCACATTTATTCCAGCGCCACACAAGTGTCCTTGCAGATTGCACCACCCAGGCTATGCTTCAATGGCTGAGATCATCAAACTTGACGATCTCAGCCAATCCGGAGGCTATGCTGTATGCGTGGCAAAAAGTTACGATGTGCAAATCAGCATCTCCTCATAGAGATGCAATGAATCAATGCATTTCTATGAGGATTCTTCCGTACCTCCAGAGTGTGGAAACACTGTACGTAAGTGTTCCACAATAAGCACTGACCAAGGAAACACCTCTAGTGGCCATCTGAGTGACTGTCACGGCCCACTAGAGGTGTTACTAGGCAGTAATCTAAATAGTTAATTTTCTCTGAAAAGGCAGTGTTTAAATTAATAAGTCTGCAGGAACAGGCTGTAGGCACCAGAACAACTACATTAAGCTGTAGTTGTTCTTGTGACTATAATGTCCCTTTAAATAATTTTCAGATTACATGATTCCAGGCAATGCTTGGACACACATTGCATTAAGGATGAGAAATAGAAACTTTTGTTTAATTTCTCCTCTTCTCTTTATGCTTTCCCTATGTTGGCTGCCAGGTGCAGGGACAGAGAGTATTTCAATGACTGACAGGAAGTATGAGATATGGGACTTTTATTTTTTACAACTTCCAAATACATATTTATTAAAGGAAAACTCCAGGCACCATAACTACAACAGCTCACATGTGTTTTTGTACTTTAACTGCAAGTGGATAATCTGAAAGTAGTCATTGGGTAAAAAAAAACAATAAGGTTGGTGACCTGTTATTAGTGGTATCGCTAGAGGGACGGGCAATTACCCCATAGGTAGTGATGTCCCGAACTGTTCGCTGGCGAATAGTTCCCAGCGAACATCGCTTATTCGCGTTCGCCACGGATGGCGAACACATGCGCTGTTCGGTCCGGCCCCTATTCGTCATCATTGAGTAAATGCCCAGTGCCACCACCCACTCTCTGGTGTCACAATAGCTTACATTTAAACAAAAAAAACCGTTTGGACTGTAATATAATAGCAGTCAGTTTCCTTCACTAGTGTGCGTTTCAGGGTCTGCCAGGGCACAGTGTCACACCAGTGCAACTCATATCTGATGTAACAGTAGTGTACATTTAAAAAAAAAAAAAAAAATTTGACTGTAATAGATTGAATAACAGTTAGTTGTCTGCCAGCGTGTGTGTCAGGCTCACAGCGTATACTGTGCCCACTTGCCCAGTGCCACCACTCACTCACTGGTGTCCCAATAGCTTGCATTTAAAATAAACTAAACTTTTTTTTTTTTTTTTTTTTTTTAAATTCTTTATTTTTATTGTGCAAGGTAATACATCAGGCTTACTTAGCCACAACAGCAGTCGTAAGCGTTAACATACAATGATGCAAACATGGCATAGGAAATACGGCACAAATTTTAGTTTTTGTTGAGATAAAACATAGATAACATATTGACATAACACTTAAGGGCTTTCCTGTCTGGTATGCACTCTTTCTTTAAGAAGGTTGTGGCGAAACCAACCTCGCCACTGGGCCCAGGAAAAGCCTGTTTGCTATCCTCCTACCTACTGACTATGGCCCCTGGGTTATTTGGGGCATATTGTACTGTATATTGCTGCTACTGGCCCTTTTAACAGCATCTATGGACATATTGGGACTTTTGGGACTACTGTCCCTTTAAGACTGTGAAGCATATTCAAGTGTACTGCCTGTAATATTATATATGTATTTATAGATGTGTTAAGTGTATCCTGGGTGATTTGTATGCAACATTCATCTGATTGTTCGGTAGAATCACTCCATTCAGTATATTGAGTGAAACTACCGAACAACCAGACCACCCAGGAATGAGTGTGCCTCCAATTACCGTTTGCAACAATGTTGCAAACAGGTAATTGGCAATCAGTGCAGTGTGGTCTTTGTCCTCTGGGTGGCCGCCATTCGGGAAACAAACACGTGGCGGCGGCCATCTTAAACTACCGAACAGCGGTGTTTTGCGGTCGAGTGTCTGGAACTAAAATCGGACACTTGACTAGGCAAACACCGCTGAGACCTCCATACTTCCAGAAATTCGTATGGAAACTACCGAATGACCAGCCGTTCGGTAGAAAGAGCCCCATAAACAAGGGAATTCATTCAAACCCTCTCCAGGCTCTATAACACAGGCAATTCGCCTGTTTTCATTCCCTTGTTTGTGACCGACCGCAGGGCCAAAATGCATGGAACTGTTTTCGGATACTTTACCCATGCGGTCGGTCAAATCTTTGGAACCCCATATCTCACGAACCATTCATCCGAATTACTTGAATTTTGGATATGTTGTCCCCCTGAATAAGGGCTATCCAGCGATGCTGGATTTAAAGGTGTACCCCCGGGTTTTGGGGTACATCCAGCACTTGGCTGAAAAAGTGTACCGGATAATTGAGTTTAATGTTATCTGAGGGGAGGGGATGTGTGGGCTGAACCATGTATGTGATTGGTTATTTTATGCCTCCCCCTGGGTGTGGCCTGTATGTGGATTAGTGTAATAAAAGCCAGGCTGGATGAGCCAGTCGAGAGTTCCTGTTTTACCCTCAAAGTGATGTGTCGTCTCATTATTGGGGGGAAGGATTTATTGAGTGCTGTTCCAGTTGACTGCTAGGAGTACAAGCCTATTCGTATGGTTCCTATTCAATGGTCTACAGCATTCATATGCTTGGGAGAATTTAAAAGGTTTCTCGGATTCGGTGATTGTGGTGTCTGCCAGAGTGCTTGGAGTCCTCAGGAAGCACTAGGAGCATCCATTAACGGAGGTACTCAGTCGGGGTGCCAGGTGATCCGTTACATTGGTGGCAGCGGTGGGATGGCGTCCTAGTGTGAGGTAAAGCAGCTCGGAGACACAGTTTGTTTGGATTTACAAATTGAGGGCAACGCTAGCAGTCGTGCAGCGCCCCTGGGAGCAGACAAGTATGGAAGGTTCTGGCTCTGGAGATGATTGGCTGGCCGAGGTGAGGCAGCGAGTGGCTGAGTATGGGGATGATATACCCATGGAGACACGCCGGGTGATCTGGAACCAGGTCATGGCTGAGCGAAACACAAGGCTGGACCGAGAATTCCGGTTGGCGAAAGAGAGGAAGTATGCTCAGCAGCAGGAGCGTTACAGCAGCCGAGTAGAGGCTGCATCCGAGGAGGTTAGCCGTCTTTCCCTGAGGCGGCGGGAGGAACCCGAAGTGGGGGTCCTCATAGACTGGTCCTGTGAGGAACCACAACAGGCAGGTAGAGATGGGACCAAGGTCTCTCCACCGGGCCCACCGGGATGCTGGGCAGCCGGCCCAGATCCCCAGCAGCAGCCAGAGTTGCCAGGTGGGGAAGCAGGTGGCCCTTACTCACAAATGTTGAGGGGCCTCACGGATTGGTCCTGGGAAGACCCACAGATGGCAGGTGGAGATGGGACTGCGGTCTCTCTACCGGCCCTACAGGGATGCTGGGCAGTCGGCCCAGATCCCCAGCGGCAGTGTGCGTTACAGGGAGCTGAAAGTGCCGTTCTTGCTCCCCAGCGGCAGTCTACGGTGCAGGGAGAGGAGCCTGTTATCCCCTCTCCCCAGCGGTTGAAGGTGTGTAAGGGAGAGGAGTTTGTTACCCCCTCTCCCCACCGACAACCTAACCCACCAAGGGGAGACAGTAAACCCCTCACCAGCGCAGATGGGACCGTGGTCTCTGTGCCCAAGTTACAGGGAGCTGAAGGGGCCATCCTTGCTCCCCAGCGGCAGGTTACAGTTCAGAGAGAGGAGCTTGTTACACCCTCTCTCCAGCGGCAGCCTAACCCACCAAGGGGAGACCGTAAGCCCCACACCAGCGCAGATTGGACCGTGGTCTCTGCGCCCAAGTTACAGGGAGCTGAAGGGGCCGTCCTCCCTCCCCAGCGGCAGTGTGATTTGTTGGGAATTGGGAGCCCAGTCTCCATTCCCCAGCGGCAGTGTGAATTGCAGGGAATTGGGAGCCCAGTCTCCATTCCCCAGCGGCAGGCTGAGTTACAGGGGGGCAGAGGTAGTTGGTCCTATCCCCCAGCAGCAGAGTGATATGCCGGGAATGCAGTGTGAAGTGCAGGGAGAGGAGAGCAGCGTCCTCCCTCCCCAGCGGAAGGCTGAGTTACAGGGGGCAGAGGTAGTTGGTCCTACCCCCCAGCAGCAGCGTGATTTTTTGGGAATAGAGAGCCCAGTCTCTATTCCCCAGCAGCAGGACACTGAATTGGGAGGAGAGACAGTTGGTCTCCCTCCACAAAGACTGAAAGTAGGCATGGGAGAGGAGATTGTTACCACCTCTCCCCAGCGGCGGATCATCAATGGGCAGAGTGTTCTAATGGGAGAGGAGCTGGTTACCACCTCTCCCCAGCGGCAGCTTAATGTACCAGGGGGAGACTGTAAGCCCCACACCTGTGCAGATGGGACCGTGGTCTCTGCACTTCCAGCACAGGGGGTAGGGACGGTCGGTCCTGCCCCCCCACAACAGGGCTGTTTAGCCAAAGGGGAGACAGTCTGTCTCCAGCAGCAGAGCTGTGTAACTAAAGGGGAGACAGTCGGTCTCCAGCAGCAGAGCTGCGCAGCTAAAGGGGAGACAGTCGGTCTCCAGCAACCAGGCTCCAACCAGACTACTCCTGTAGTAGTGCTGGCACCAGGGCAGAGTACCGCTGGTCTCTGCCCACTCAGCAACCCACCAAAACAGCCTACCAGTCCCCCACACAGCCGGGGTGAGGCACCTGGACCTGGACAAGTTTTTCCATTACTCAGGTGTAGTAACCATTTATTGTGGGTGGGCTGTACTGCTGTTTCTGTTTTGTGGGTGGGCTGCTGGACTAACAAGGGCACTGACCGGCAAGAGGTCAGGTACCCTGTTAGTCTGTTTGGAAAAGGGGAGAAATGTGGCGAAACCAACCTCGCCACTGGGCCCTGGAGAAGCCTGTTTGCTATCCTCCTACCTACTGACTATGGCCCCTGGGTTATTTGGGGCATATTGTACTGTATATTGCTGCTACTGGCCCTTTTAACAGCATCTATGGACATATTGGGACTTTTGGGACTACTGTCCCTTTAAGACTGTGAAGCATATTCGAGTGTACTGCCTGTAATATTATATATGTATTTATAGATGTGTTAAGTGTATCCTGGGTGATTTGTATGCAACATTCATCTGATTGTTCGGTAGAATCACTCCATTCAGTATATTGAGTGAAACTACCGAACAACCAGACCACCCAGGAATGAGTGTGCCTCCAATTACCGTTTGCAACAATGTTGCAAACAGGTAATTGGCAATCAGTGCAGTGTGGTCTTTGTCCTCTGGGTGGCCGCCATTCGGGAAACAAACACGTGGCGGCGGCCATCTTAAACTACCGAACAGCGGTGTTTTGCCGTCGAGTGTCTGGAACTAAAATCGGACACTTGACTAGGCAAACACCGCTGAGACCTCCATACTTCCAGAAATTCGTATGGAAACTACCGAATGACCCGCCGTTCGGTAGAAAGAGCCCCATAAACAAGGGAATTCATTCAAACCCTCTCCAGGCTCTATAACACAGGCAATTCGCCTGTTTTCATTCCCTTGTTTGTGACCGACCGCAGGGCCAAAATGCATGGAACTGTTTTCGGATACTTTACCCATGCGGTCGGTCAAATCTTTGGAACCCCATATCTCACGAACCATTCATCCGAATTACTTGAATTTTGGATATGTTGTCCCCCTGAATAAGGGCTATCCAGCGATGCTGGATTTAAAGGTGTACCCCCGGGTTTTGGGGTACATCCAGAACTTGGCTGAAAAAGTGTACCGGATAATTGAGTTTAATGTTATCTGAGGGGAGGGGATGTGTGGGCTGAACCATGTATGTGATTGGTTATTTTATGCCTCCCCCTGGGTGTGGCCTGTATGTGGATTAGTGTAATAAAAGCCAGGCTGGATGAGCCAGTCGAGAGTTCCTGTTTTACCCTCAAAGTGATGTGTCGTCTCATTATTGGGGGGAAGGATTTATTGAGTGCTGTTCCAGTTGACTGCTAGGAGTACAAGCCTATTCGTATGGTTCCTATTCAATGGTCTACAGCATTCATATGCTTGGGAGAATTTAAAAGGTTTCTCGGATTCGGTGATTGTGGTGTCTGCCAGAGTGCTTGGAGTCCTCAGGAAGCACTAGGAGCATCCATTAACGGAGGTACTCAGTCGGGGTGCCAGGTGATCCGTTACAAAGGTAATACAATAAAAGTTGACTGTTGCTAGGTTAAGGTGAGTGGGTACATGCTAGTGAGGCTATACACATTAAGCTTTGTTATGGTAAGATCCAGTAGTACGGTTTGCGAGCGTAGTCATGCAAAGAGTTAACAATAAAAATAAATTGAGACAATTAAGCATATACTTAGAGGGCGCGTGCATGCCAATGTCCGGGTACCCCCTGTCGTTTATCATAGCGATAAGATAACTCGGTAACGTTATTCTGAGTAAACATCTGCTAGTAAAATTTTTATTTAAATAAGCTAAGCGTCGTGTGTGTAATCTCGTTACCTCTACTGGGCATTTTCCCTACCAAGAAATACAGTATGGGTTTGTTTATAGTGAGGAGAGTTCAGGCCTAGGTAGTGGGCCCGTGAGAAGGGGTCACTAAGGCAGATAGGATCTGGCTGTTAGTGCTCAGGCATGCTAAGACATTGTTTGGTGTGCCCGATTTATAAAAGCCTGCTCAGTTAAAGCAATCTGCACATACTTAGGCATTTATAGGCCAGAATGAAAGTAAAAATAAATCATGTAGAACTACATATAAAAACAAAAGCTGAACGATTGCCATGGACCTGTGTGAAGGAAAAGTAATGAAATTGAGTTAGTGGCCAGTACGGCCTAGCAGTCCTCTGGGAGCTCTCAAGTGGTGGCTACAGTCTGTGCAGCGCTGGCGGGTCCCCCCGGAACGAAGGGCTTGGAGGTAGCCGGATTCCATCTGTGTGGCTTGTAGGTTGTGTGGCGTCGCTGTATGGCATCCGTTGGTAATCCCAAGGCAGGGAGGTGGGTCTCCGCTTCCTGTAGGTCCGCTATGAGATAAGTGGCGTCTCCGTGGTATATTTGCAATTTGTGCAGTGAGCGCCACCTATATTTAACATCCCGTTCGCGGAGCAAGGCGGTAAAAGGCCTCAAAGTGGAGCGCCAGGCCATAGTCCCCTTGGAAAAGTCTGAAAAGAATGATAATGACATGTCCTCAAAGCTATATGGTGCGGTACCCCTGCTTGCGGCCATTACTGTTTCTTTGTCTTGTCGTTTCTGGAATCTTATTATCAGGTCCCTGGTTGCTGATGGTGGGGCCGTTGGTGGCTTAGGGAGCCTAAACACGCCGTCAAGGCCTATCCCTTTGGCCTGTTTTGGCGGCAGTATCGTAGTTAATAGGCGCCGCACAAGGTGAGGGAGCTCAGAGTCCGGGACGGAGTCGACGATGCCCCTAACCTTAAGATTCTGGGCGCGTCGGGAGTCCTCCATAGCAGCCATGGCCTGCTCCATTTTCACTTGTTTCTGGTGTAATATATTCATCTCCTGTCGGAGTGCGGCCATTTGCCCAGTGTGCGTGTTGGTGGTCTGTTCCGCTATTTCCATGCGATCAGTGAGGCCCTTTATGTCCCTCCTCATGCCTGCCACGTCCTCCTGGATATTCTGGCGGAGCTCCGCCAGCAGCTCCCTCATTTCAGCTTTGGTGACTGGGGCCGAGTCAAGTGGCATGGCAGGTTTCGGATCGGGTTTCTCCGGTGCCCTTGTCATGGGCTGGTATAGTTCCTCTGGCTCAGAGAGTAAGTCGTCGGAGTCCTCGATGCCCTCCATGTAGGCGGCCATTTCTGGTTCGTGTGCGCCATGTGCTCGCCTCCACAAGTCTCCTATGCTGGCGCCTGGCCGAGGTAGGTCAGGCTTAGGCTTCTTACTTTTCCTACCCATGTTTGCTTCCTACGTGGATAGGTAGGGTGACTTTGTTTGGGGGGTGATTTTTCAATATTTAGGGTTTTAAAGTCGATTTCGCCGGGAGCTCTCTGAGGATGCGACTTGTCGGTTCAGTAGCTGGCTCCGCCCCCTAAACTAAACTTTTTTGACTGTAATATAATAGCATTCATTTTCCTTCACTAGTGTGCGTTTCAGGGCCTGCCCAGTGCAACCACTCACTCACTGGTGTCACAATAGCTTGCATTTAAAAAAAACAAAACTTTTTGGACTGTAATATAATAGCAGTCAGTTTCCTTCACGAGTGTGCGTTTCAGGGCCTGCCAGGGCACAGTGTCACACCAGTGCAACTCATATCTGGTGTAACAGTAGTGTACATTTTTTAAAAAAAAATACAATTTTGACTGTAATAGATTGAATAGCAGTTAGTTGTCTGCCAGCGTGTGTGTCAGGCTCACAGCGTATACTGTGCCCACTTGCCCAGTGCCACCACTCACTCACTGGTGTCACAATAGCTTGCATTTAACAAAAAAAAACTTTTTGGACTGTAATATAATAGCAGTCAGTTTCCTTCGCGAGTGTGCGTTTCAGGGCCTGCCAGTGCCACCACTCACTCATATCTGGTGTCCCAATAGCTTGCATTTAAAAAAAACTAAACTTTTTAGGCTGTAATATAATAGCAGTCAGTTTCCTTCACGAGTGTGCGTTTCAGGGCCTGCCGGGGCACAGTGTCACACCAGTGTTACTTATATCTGGTGTAACAGTAGTGTACATTTGAAAAAAAAATGCAACTTTGACTGTAATAGATTGAATAGCAGTTAGTTGTCTGCCAGCGTGTGTGTCAGGCTCACAGCGTATACTGTGCCCACTTGCCCAGTGCCACCACTCATATCTAGTGTCACAATAGCTTGCATTTAAAAAAAACTAAACTTTTTTGACTGTAATATAATAGCAGTCAGTTTCCTTCACTAGTGTGCGTTTCAGGGCCTGCCCAGTGCCACAACTCACTCATATCTGGTGTCACAATAGCTTGCATTTAATAAAAAATAAACTTTTTGGACTGTAATATAATAGCAGTCAGTTTCCTTCACGACTGTGCATTTCAGGGCCTGCCAGGGCACAGTGTCACACCAGTGCCACTCATATCTGTTGTCACAGTAGCTTGCACGCATAGTACCACTAATCGAAATGACAGGCAGAGGCAGGCCACCCCGCAGGGGCCGTCGTGGTCGTGGTTCTGTGATTCCCTTTGGCCCTAGAATAATGCCCACGTACCCTGAACTTGAAAAGTTCTGAGGACATAGTTGACTGGCTAACACAGGACACCCAATCTTCTACAGCTTCCGCTCGGAACCTCGACGCACCATCCTCCTCCAGCTTCGCTTCGGGCACCTCTCAAGTTACCACTTGCCCGCCTGCTGCCACCACCAACACTAGCACCACAGCCGCTTCACTTGGTATGTCAGAGGAGTTATTTACACATCAGTTGGAAGAAATGAGTGATGCGCAACCATTATTGCCAGAGGATGTAGATAACAGGGATATGTCTCAGTCAGGCAGCATTACACACGTACGGTGTGATGATGATGTTGAACCCACTGCTGCTTCCTTTGCTGAGTTGTCAGATACAAGTGAAGCGGTTGATGATGACGATGTGTCCGTGGATGTCACGTGGGTGCCCGCTAGAAGAGAAGAAGAACAGGGGGAAAGTTCAGATTGGGAGACAGAGAGGAGGAGGAAGAGACGAGTTGGAAGCAGGGGGAGGTCGTCGCAAGGAGCTAGTGGCACAGTCAGACAGCATGCATCGGCACCCGGGGTCAGCCAGACAGCACGCCAATCAACGCATGCTGTTGCCACCACCAGAATGCCGTCATTGCAGAGCCCAGCAGTGTGGCATTTTTTTGGTGTGTCTGCCTCTGTCAACAGCGATGCCATTTGCAACCTGTGCCAAAAGAAACTGAGTCGTGGGAAGTCCAACACCCACCTAGGTACAACAGCTTTGCGAAGGCACATGATCGCACATCACAAACGCCTATGGGATCAACACATGAGTACAAGCAGCACACAAACTCAAAGCCGCCATCCTCCTCCTGGTCCAGCATCTTCAGCCACGTCAACCACTGCTGTCCTCCTTGCCCCCTCTCAACCATCTGCCCCTCCGTCTCTCGCCTTGAGCAGTTCCTGCTCATCTGCCCACAATCAGGTGTCTGTCAAGGACATGTTTGAGCGTAAGAAGCCAATGTCACAAAGTCACCCCGTTTCCCGGCATCTGACAGCTGGCTTGACTGAACTCTTAGCCCGCCAGCTTTTACGATACAAGCTGGTGGAGACTGGGCATTCAAAAAATTTTTAGCTATTGGGACACCGCAGTGGAAGGTACCCGGACGAAATTTCTTTGCACAAAAGGCAATCCCCAACCTGTACTCGATTGTGCAAAAGGAAGTAATGGCATGTCTGGCACACAGTGTTGGGGCAAGGGTCCATCTGACCACTGATACCTGGTGTGCAAAGCATGGTCAAGGCAGGTATATCACCTACACTGCGCATTGGGTAAACCTGCTGACGGCTGCCAAGCATGGAATGCGTGGCTCTGCAGAGGAGTTGGTGACACCGCCACGACTTGCAGGCAGGCCTGCTGCCACCTCCTCTACTCCTCCTACTCCATCCTCTTCCATAACCTCCTCAGCTGAGTCCTCTTCTGCTGCTGTGTCTTGCTCCACATCAACGGCACCCCCAGCTCCCCAGGTACTGTTCCACATCTCGGATACGGCAGTGTCACGCCGTCTTGGGGTTGACTTGCCTGAAAGCAGAGAGTCACACCGGACCAGCATTCCTGTCCGCCCTGAACGCACAGGTGGATCAGTGGCTGACTCCGCACCAACTGGAGATCGGCAAAGTGGTTTGTGACAACGGAAGAAATTTGTTGGCGGCATTGCATTTGGGCAAGTTGACACATGTGCCGTGCATTGCACATGTGTGTAATCTGATCATACAACGCTTTGTGCATAAGTACCCAGGCTTACAGGACATCCTTAAGCAGGCCAGGAAGCTGTGTGGCCATTTCAGGCTTTCCTACACGGCCATGGCGCACTTTTCCGATAGCAAGCGGCGAAACAACATGCCAGTGAGGCGCTTGATATGCGACAGCCCAACACGTTGGAATTCAACACTCCTAATGTTCGACCACCTGCTCCAACAAGAAAAAGCCGTTAACGAGTATTTGTATGACCGGGGTGCTAGGACAGCCTCTGCGGAGCTGGGAATTTTTTTGCCACGTTACTGGACGCTCATGCGCAATGCCTGTAGGCTCATGCGTCCTTATTAGGAGGTGACAAACCTAGTCAGTCGCACTGAAGGCACCATCAGCGACATCATACCATTTGTTTTCTTCCTGGAGCGTGCCCTGTGAAGAGTGCTGGATCAGGCCATAGATGAGCGTGAAGAGGAAGAGTTGTGGTCACCATCACCACCAGAAACAGCCTTATCAGCTTCGCTTGCTGGACCTGCGGCAATGCAGGAAGAGGATTGTGAGGAAGAGGAGTCAGAGGAGGAATGTGGCTTTGAGGAGGAGGAGGAAGACCAACCACAACAGGCATCCCAGGGTGCTTGTTGTCACCTATCTGGTACCCGTGGTGTTGTACGTGGCTGGGGGGAAGAACATACCTTCATTGAGATCACTGAGGAGGAGGAACGGGAAATGAGTAGCTCGGCATCCAACCTTGTGCAAATGGGGTCTTTCATGCTGTCGTGCCTGTTGAGGGACCCTCGTATAAAAAGGCTGAAGGAGAACGACCCGTACTGGGTGTCCAACCTACTAGACCCCCGGTATAAGCAGAAAGTGGCTGAAATGTTACCAAATTACAAGTTGGAAAGGATGCAGCATTTGCAAAATAAATAAAGTAATCCTCCTCCTCTTACGACCACGCCGGCAAGGACAGGACGCTTTAAAGACATGTTGTTGATGGAGGACATGCGGAGCTTTTTGAGTCCTACGCATCGCCACAGCCCTTCAGGATCCACCCTCAGAGAACGACTCGACCGACAGGTAACAGACTACCTCGCCTTAACTGCAGATATCGACACTCTGAGGAGCGATGAACCCCTTGACTGTGCAGGCTTGACCTGTGGCCAGAGCTATCCCAATTTGCGATAGAACTTCTGGCCTGCCCCGCTTCAAGTGTCCTGTCAGAAAGGACCTTCAGTGCAGCAGGAGGTATTGTCACTAAGAAGAGAAGTCGCCTAGGTAAAAAAAGTCTAGATTACCTCACCTTTATTAAGATGAATGAGGGATGGATCCCGAAGGGACTGACAGTGGGCGATACATTCGACTAAAAAAGTCCTGATGAGATGAGCTGCCTTGGGCTAAAAATGGTGACCCTAGGTAGGTGGAACAGTCCCTATTCTGCTCTGTGTCAGTGTGTATCAGAGTCCCTGAGGACAGGTGTCAATCCATATCTGCCAAGTGACCCTATGTAGGGGGAACAGTCCCTATTCTGCTCTGTGTCAGTGTGTATCAGAGTCCCTGAGGACAGGTGTCAATCCATATCTGCCAAGTGAGCCTATGTAGGGGGAACAGTCCCTATTCTGCTCTGTGAATTATTTGTAAATTAAGTTACTGACACCACAGTGGAAATGATTAGTGCCTCTCCTCCCAGTTTTGACCGGGTATCTTATGTGCCCCCTCCCCTATATACCGTTCCTAGAGTTGCCACTGCTGCAGGTCAGTGTCAGTGTGTATCAGGGATCCTTAGGATAGGTGTCAATCCATATCTGCCAAGTGACCCTATGTAGGGGGAACAGTCCCTATTCTGCTCTGTGTCAGTGTGTATCAGGGTCCCTGAGGACAGGTGTCAATCCATATCTGCCAAGTGACCCTATGTAGGGGGAACAGTCCCTATTCTGCTCTGTGAATTATTTGTAAATTAAGTTACTGACACCACAGTGGAAATGATTAGTGCCTCTCCTCCCAGTTTTGACCGGGTATCTTATGTGCCCCCTCCCCTATATACTGTTCCTAGAGTTGCCACTGCTGCAGGTAGTAGATACTGGATATCGTCTATAGTTACAGGTTTGGAAACTAGGACAAGGTTAGACACAAGCCTTAGTAGTTTCACTAGAAGCTCATTATAAATTCAGCAGAAGGAGCATTTATTAATTTCTGGTTTTCTGAAGGATTGAAATACTGTAATTTGTCTCCCATTTTTCAAATGCTTCTAGCTCTATTGGATTGCAACCACTACATCCATTATGGTGCATCTCATTATGCGAGCATCGTGCACATAAATAAAGGGACTTTGTACTTATAAAGATTTATAAACTACAGTTGCTCCCCAATACAATAAGCTGACACTGGTACGCATATTTTCAGCCTGAGTTTTTTTCTATTTTTTCTATTTTTTTCTATTACGGTGAAATAGCTCAGTGGGCTAATGCATCAGCAGAATCTGATCTAACCCTTGGATTGCATGTTCAAATCCCAGCATGGTTGACTCAGCCCTTCATCCTTCTGAGGTAGATAAAATGAGTACCATTAAATTGGGTGATAGTAACATCCCCAGGATGTACTTGGAAACCAGAGTGGGTGATAGTAACATCCCCAGGATGTACTTGGAAACCAGAGTAATCTGAATGTACCTTTCCTGGTTAAATACTTTGTTATTATATAGCGCCAACAGATTACGTAGCTCATATAAACATTAAAAGCTCAATATTTCACCACGTATGTTTCAGCAGCATGAGTGTATTCATCTCTAAAACTGGTAAAATTGTCTTAAAACATTGGTCTGTGTATTCTTATTTCTTCATCAAGGTTACTGGGAATTATTAATATGCCTAAATAAAAGAAACTGTTAGAAAGGTAAATCCTGGACATCCAGAATTTTTTTTAGGAATCAAGGTTATAATTTATTTATAATCAAACCATTTTGTAAAGTAATATAAAAAAGAATGAACCAAATAAATGAGATATTTATATGTCACATCAATTTGTTGGTTAAAGTTAACTTGCTGATGTGCTTTATGTGTGAAGAGCGTGTCCTATTTTGAATTTTTTTTAAAAAATGCAGATATTAATAGAAATTTGATACATTCATCTGCTTACACTCCCTGGCTGTCAATCATTCAACTGATTATGTTACTTCCTGGTTGTGTAGCTCAGTGAAACTAAACGAAAGAGGCAGACCAGAGCACCTGCCTTTCACAGACTTCTCACTGAGCTGCATTGCGAAGTCTGTGATTGGACAGCCACAGAAACTCTGGGCTGGGTTAAAAGAGGAGGGCTAGCAAAGGCTGCAAACAAGAGATCTGCAACTTTTGCAAACTTTTTTAAATATAAACCCAATAAAAAAATGCATCAATTAATGTATGCACATTGTTATTGGTGGCATATCTACTAAATAGTGATACTTGTTTTTTGTATAATTGTATTTGAGCAGTGGAGTGTCCCTCAAATTTTTATTTTTTATTTTTTTTGGCTATAAAACTTAGAAAGATAAAGCATCTGTGCACTGTAAAGTGTAACCATTGTATTTTCTATCAATTAGTTTTATAATGAGAAGTCTCTGTGAACGTATCACATTTGACAAGTTTAACTAGACTCTAATGATTTTTATTACAGCCCAAATCATGATGTGCTGTGTTTTTTTTTTTTTTACCACTGTCAAAAATTATTTCTGAAATATAATTACATTACTGGTTTATTATTCCTGTGGCAGAATATGGAGCTAGTTGATTGACAGCTCAGTTAAGACTGTCACATCTATATGTATGAATTTGAAGCCATAGAATAAAAAGAGGATTACAGTATGAATTGTAGTTAACCCCCACCATATTAGGCACTAGTGGGAATTATAGATTGTTAGAACAGAGCAGGCTTCCTATCCCTAATAGTTATTTAAAGTGTTTAAAGCTTTTACATTTTCCCTTGAGGTTAAATTGTTGCTAGGTTGTATTGCTTGAAATGCAGAGAGAGAATTAAGAAAATTATACATACAGCTTAGTAACTAGTTGCAGTGTGAGACAGTTCTCCTTTTATTGTTCAGAAAACACTTAAAGTGAACCTGTCATGGTAGGTTCATTCTAACTGATGTATTTACTAAAAAGAGAATTCTAAGTGAGTTTCAAATTTAAAGGGACACCATAGTCACCAGAAAAACTACAGCTTATTGTAGTTGTGCTGGTGAGTATAGTCAGTCCTTGCAGGCTTTTATACTTTAAACACTGCCTTTTTAGAGAAAAAGCACTGACGTTCAGTGTCTTCACTCTCTGCATGGAGACACTGAACTTTCCTCATACAAATCCATTGATTCAATGCTTCTCTATGAGGAGATGATGATTGGCCAGGCCGGCATTTGGCTATGCCCCGCCTCCTTGACAATCTCAGCCAATCCAATGCTTTCCCTATGGTTTGTGGTCCTGACCCTATAGTGCTCCTTTAAGGCAAGAATAGCTGATCTGAAGTATAGCTGACTTACAAAATGATTCCACTTTCCCCATTTTGAGCCCGAATTTAAAACTCACATTGCATTTTCACTTTAGTGAATAACCCTGTAAGTAATACATATACTTAACACTCATGAATGAGATATTTAATTACTGTAAGAGATGTTATTTAAATATTGACCTAATCTCCAGTACGACTCACAATATTCTACCAGGTCTAGGTGTTACATTGAGGGTGAGCTAACTGGCCCTTTCACCCACATCACATGCACAAGAGTGATTGATAAAAAAAAATTATATGACCACCTTACGCTCCAATTTATGGGAAATCATAAAAATGTAGTGGCTCGATAAAAACCTCTACCCATATTCTCCTGAACCCCAAGTAGAGAGAAATCATTGCCAACCAAGGTCCTTCATAAAGCCCCTACGCCTTCTCTTGGCCCTTAGCATATGGGGTGGAGGGTGATGCATAATAGCAGGAGTCCTACATTCAGGATAACCTGCACAATTGTAGTTACAAAGGAAAGGTTTGAGACAACTTGGCACAACTCACTACAAATGAAATAATTACAATTATTCTATTTTATTAATATATTATGTCAGGTTGTACATTGTGTTAAAGGGACACTATAGGCACCCAGAACACTTCAGTTCATTGAAGTTGTCTGGGTGCACTGTCCCAGGTCCTTAACCCTGAGCAGGTAATTATTGCAGTTTTCTTAAAAACTGCAATAATTACCTTCTAAGGTTAAACCCACCTCTAGTGGCTGTTTACTAGACACTAAGGGGACTCCCAGGCTGTTAGGCTACTTTTGGTTGCCTAAGTGATGTTGGACGTCCTCACGCTATGCATGAGGACATCCAGTGTCACCCAAAAACCCCATAGGAAAGCACTGGATAATATTTTCCTATGGGGAAAACCTAATGTGACGCGCTTGCGCATTAGGTCTCCCCCGCCTGTTGATGTCAGTGTAGGAGGAGTAAAGACGGACGCAGGTAAGTTGCAAAAGGAGTGGGCTTGACAGAGGGGGAAGCTATAGTGCCAGGAAACAAGTTTCTTTTCCTGCCATTATAGCTTCCTTTTAAGCAGATCCAGTTGTTTATTTATAAACGAGCATCCAATCTTAAAAATAAATTGGCTCCTAGCCTTCTTCCCATACATCCTGCACCCACTTCCAATAGTTCTTTTCTTCAACCTCTAAAGGGCTTTTACTGTTGTGGACATTGTTCCACGTGTAAACATCAAAAAAGAAAAATAACAAACTTTACAAGTTCTCAAACTAAGAAAACATATTTAATTAAGAAACATATTCAGTGTTCCACTACTTTTGTGATTTATTTACTTCAATGTGGATGTGGAGCCCAATATGTAGGCCGCACCACTAGAAAACTCCACATCAGATTTTTGGAGCACTTTAATAACATCAAAAAAAGTAAACTTGATCACAGCGTTTCAAAACATTGTAGTACCTGTCCTCTCTTTCAGTGGGAACACCTTCAAGCCTTTGGTATAGAACATATCACATTAGGATGTAGAGGAGGAGACAAACTCCAAGAATTAATTCGCCAGGAAGCGTTTTGGATATACACTCTTAAAACATTACATTGTGGCCTTAATGCTGAAATAGACCTGCAAGGTCTGATTTAATTAGACATAGGAACTATTTACTGATTATTCAGATTTTTTCCTTTTTTCTCTCATTTTGTGTATTTTTATTTACTTGGGATTTATTATTAATCAATGTTCATACTTAGGTATTGATATCATTTTTTATATTATATATGTTTATATTGTGATTATAGTCACATATCTATTATCTGTACTGACAGGTTTATTCTTTATATCATACTATGCTGAATATCATAATATATATTGAGATTGTAGGCACCTATTATCTGTACTGACAGGTTTATTCTGTATATTATACTATGTTGTTGAATATCATAACATTATGGTTCTGTATATGGATTTACTGACTGGTACTTAGATATCTACATTCCAGTGTGTCTGCCTAATAAATGTCCATCGTCTTGTTCATATTTATTTATGTCTCTTTGTAGATATATTTATATGCCTATTATTTTTATACCGTTCTCACTATGTAGTTTAAATATTAGTATTTTTTCGTTTCATACTCTATTAATCTTTGTGGCGACATTTCGCAGTTTTTTTCGTTTTTTTCGTTCTGTACTTTACTAATCTTTGTGGCGACATTTCGCCGGTTGTGTATGCATTTTTCTCTATCATTTAGGTCTTCACGCATGCGCATTTATGCGCCGGCTTCTCACGAGCGCTTAGAACTCTTTCTACTTCTACGCATGCGCAATTCAGACGGATGGACGTCACAGGAAGTACGTCCTTGCGTTCCAGCCTGGAACGCACGCTGCCGGTGAACGGCATTTAAGAAGATTGAAATCGGTATATGAAGTCCTTCCACACTCGAATTCGTACATATCCCTGAAGAAGTCCTTTACTTACCACGGACGAAACGCGTTGGATATTGAACTTTTTGCATTGTTTCTTATTTTATTTGTTTTATATCCATTTATTGTTCCTGTACTCTGCTGCTCTAATTGGATCTGTGCCTGGTATTTCTACTCTGCCTTCCAGTTCCACTGAGAGTGGAGACATGCTTACCACTACTTTATGTCTGTAAGTGTAACCAATAAATTCCTTTTTGATATTTTTATACATACTTCACCATGTATGGCTCTTTTTATCCATTTCTTTGAAGACACCTCTATGTTTGGATCTACTATCAAGTCCAATACTGCATATACCCCAGGGGAGTGAGAGGCCTGATTTACACTTTTGTTTGTGAGTGCATTACTTACTCCATATTTCACTATTATATCTTTACTGTGTTGCGCTATTATATACACTTTTTATCATTCCAGATTTTATTATATTCTTATATAGAATATTCAAATTTTGGATATATTCCTCAGGTTGTATTTCAACTATATGTCTATTTGAATGTGGTTTCCACTTTGTTGCTATTTGTCTGGGTGCACTGTCCCAGGTCCTTAACCCTGAGCAGGTAATTATTGCAGTTTTCTTAAAAACTGCAATAATTACCTTCTAAGGTTAAACCCACCTCTAGTGGCTGTATACTAGACACTAAGGGGACTTCTAGGCTGTTAGGCTACTTTTGGTTGCCTAAGTGATGTTGGACGTCCTCACGCTATGCATGAGGACATCCAGTGTCACCCAAAAACCCCATAGGAAAGCACTGGATAATATTTTCTTATGGGGAACACCTAATGTGACGTGCTTGTACATTAGGTCTCCCCCGCCTGTTGATGTCAGTGTGGGAGGAGTAAAGACGGACGCAGGTAAGTTGCAAAAGGAGTGGGCTTGACAGAGGGGGAAGCTATAGTGCCAGGAAACAAGTTTCTTTTCCTGCCATTATAGCTTCCTTTTAAGCAGATCCAGTTGTTTATTTACACCAGTGCTCCCCACCATTATTGTTTAGAATTATTCAGAAGTCAGAAAACACAGCAAATAAAAACAGCATAAGCACTAAGCTGCACACGTTATACAATATAGCCCACATGTTCAGTAATCCATAAAGTGTGTAATTAGTGTTTAACAAAATGTTGCATTATGTGTTTCAATAAAGACTTGGCCCTCAATTTAAAGCGCTACTTTCACGACTCCACTACATCTAATTGCCCCCCTAGTAACACCCAAATGCCCCTAGGCCCCCCATATTACCTTTTATTTCAACTTTATTTTGTGCCCGGACCTAGGTCCTGGGCGTCCCCATCTTTGTGTTCGCAGATGAAGGCTCTGTGCGACACATCATCTGCCCACACTAGATAGCGCTATGAAATTACCGCGCATGCCCAGTTAAACACTTGGGCATTTGCTATTGTCCGAAATTTGGCAAACAGAAATTTTGTCTATTCATTTATTCGTCAGAAAGATGAATGAATTAATAGAAATTTCACATGAACAAACAGATACCGAATGTCGGTGTTCATTCATTCTGTTTCTTACAAGGAGGAAGCGACCGGCTCGCAGCTCCCTCCGTGTAATATGTAAAAATAGATGCGGCAGGAGCAGTTCTCCCCGCCACTTCCTATCCCACCTATGTCCTCCCCTCACTCTACAGGGGTCAATATGACCCCATATAAGCATAAGGGAGATTGAAATCTCCCGAATGCCACTACTCTCTATGCCGCGAGTAAGGGCATGTCTAATAAATAGTGAGAAGCCACAGGCTCAAATAAAGTGCCCTTTTGTGGGTCACCTATTCAAATAAATAACAGGGGAACATAGTGTGTCTCCCAAGCCACCACCTGAACCCCATGAGTGGGGGCTATACAACTAAATGGTGATCCCCATTGAGCCCCACCCATGAACGGTGGATGGGGGCCCCAAGTGTCAATAAGGGGGAGGACCTATATGACTATAAGGAGAGAGGACCTAACACATAAGAGGCGGGTGGGGGCCCTAAATGACAATGGGGAGACTTATTGTCATCCCCCCACCACCATTAGCTGCGGGTTGTTGTCATAAATGACAATGTGGGTTGAAGACCTACTGTCTCACCCGCCACCCCCACCCATGGACTACAGGTGGGGGCTAAATGCAAAAATACCTCCCTACCCCAGGTGACAAGGGGTCCCAAAGCCCCTAGTCACCTGCTCCTCCCCCCAAAAAATAAAGCCCTACCTACCCCCCTCACCCTAAAAATAGTGAGAGGGGAACAATAAAGCTAAATACCTGTAAATAAAAAAAGAATACTTACCATTTGATGTCTTCTTTTTTCTAAAACCTTATTTTTTCAGCCCCAAAAAAGGCCAAATTAAAATCCATAAAGCTCGTCGAACTTATAAAATAAAAAAGGCCCGAGCGCAAAAAAAAACAAAACTGAACTGAACACTGAAAAAGGAAAAATCGTCTTCACCCAGCGAGGGTACCACACAGACTGAGCTCCGCAGGGCGGGGAAAGGCTTATAAAGTCTTCCTACACCCTGCAATTTGACTCAGAGTGCTCTGATTGGTTGGTTGAAGCCAACCAATAAGAGTGCTCTTATAGGTAAAAAGTGAGCCTTACCTGATTGGTAACCTGTAAGGCTCAAGATTTACCTGTCAGAGCACTCTTATTGGCTGGCTTAAACAAACCAATCAGTACCACAGGCTGCTCACTGTTGAGTAGACAGGCCCCTACTCACGGCATAGCAAGTAGGGGCAGTCTCCCTTATTTACTAATACTAAGTAATTTTTACTAAGTATAAGTAAAGTTGTCTGAAAGAGAAATTTTGGTCTTTCAGCTTTTGGTAGATAGCTCGCTTATACTGTGGGAATTAGGGGGCTATCTACTAAGCAGCTGCAAGATGCAGCCGTGGCACGGATCGGAATTTCATTCATTCAAATGAAATTTAAAACCGAATTAAAAGTAACAAATGTCATCCTAACACAAATGAACAAATTATATTCATTCTGTTAGGACGAAATTCGGTAGTTTCGCTGGTGTCCTGTCTATAGGAATACTGATTCGGTAGTTTCACTGGTGTTCTGTTCGGGAATACTGAAAGGATTCATCGGGAGAACTCGGAGGTAAGGGTGAGTATTGCTGGAAAATTTATTTGAACACAGGAAGTAGGTCAAAGCTAGTCAAGCGTAGGAAAAGTACATAAGACAAAGTAGTCCCTAAGCAAACTAGATCAGACAGGAAGAAAATAAGAACAGATACTAAGAGAGGAAGAGAAAGCGATTGGGGAAAGGTAAATTCAGCGTGAAAGGATTCATCGGGAGAACTCGGAGGTAAGGGTGAGTATTGCTGGAAAATTTATTTGACCACAGGAAGTAGGTCAAAGCTAGTCAAGCGTAGGAAAAGTACATAAGACAAAGTAGTCCCTAAGAAAACTAGATCAGACAGGAAGAAAAGAAGAACAGATACTAAGAGAGGAAGAGAAAATTGGGGAAAGGTAAATTCAGCGTGACTGTGCGGCTTCAATTCTTTTGGACCTGCTTTTCAAATGGTCACACTCTGTTTTCTTGTCTGTTTTTTATTTTTGTAGATAAATCATTTGAAAAGCATTTTTGCAAACAGATTGTCAAATATACTATATCTATTATTTATTCTACCTTTGAAAATAATAACAATAAGTCAGATTTCATGTTACATTGGGAAAGGGACTTAGGCGTGGCCTTCGGTCTGGACGATTGGAATGGTTTTATTTTATCATTAAAAGGTACTACACAGGGGGCGGGGCCTGACCGAAATGCAGCACAGTGAACAGGTAGCTGTGGGCCCTACTGCTGATGCCAAGATCGGGAGTTTCGAGGCCCTTGAAGGCTACGCGAAACTTTGGGGCCTGCGGCCTACTCGGGAGGGGAGCGGGATGGACGGCCGCCGTCCTGTCTCCAACTCTGGCAGCCACATAGCAGCACTGGGACACTCGTCACAGGCCCCATCCCCCCCCCCTATGGGCCGGCGGGGGTTATCCTGGTCCCCACTGGAGTGATCTGACACCACCGATCACCGACCCCACTGCACCTCCCATGCCATCGGAACCCTGAAACTCACCATAAAATGTCCGCCTCGCGGTCTGCTCTGGGTGCAGATTGAACACTAAAGTGAGGTGCCTCCAGACACATACATCCCCAGACGTCCTCATTACACCAGCACCTGACGGATCTAATGGACGCCCAAGCCGTAGCACTCAGAGACTGGGACCGGTCCCCATGAACGCCTGCAAGGACGTTTCTCACACCTCAGCCCAACGCATGCACAGAGCATCCCACCCAAGACCTCCACAGCTAAGCTATCAGCAGCACGGAGGTGGAAACCGCCAAGGAGCAGACCTCAACCCTGCATCACACCTTGCCAGCCATGGAAACCCAAGTTCCTGACAACCGAAAAGCACAGCCTCAAACCTGGGACTCTAAACCCAGTACGCTCCAGTACAGACGGGGACATTGCTCGAACGAAACGAGGCATAGGGTGAATGTTCTTGTCCCACTACCATCCTTGATAAGGGGACCCCCTGGGGAATCACCATAGCATGATGTACCTTACACATAGCCTGTTATATGCCTCTAACATGTTGACTCTTCGTTTAGCCTTAAAACCAGCTACCATATAGTTGATACTCCTGATTACAAGCAAAGTTTTCACTTACCCTTGCACCCTCTCAGGATCTAAGCTTGGACCTTTAGTTAGCCTGCACTAGAAATGTATAAGTCTATGCCTAGACAGAATGTCAATATCTTCCACAATAGATCAAGTATAGTGCCAGTATATATATTGTTCCTCCTGTAGTCTCTCAGGTCCTAAGCTCAGACTTATGATTCAGCCTGTTTACTTAAACCATAAAAAATGTGTAGTTCTTCATTTGTCATGACACTGTATTTACCTGTGATTTTGCAATATGTTTGTCATGCTGTCGTGGCATCACAAGCAAACATGTTACTCCATGCACTAAGAAAAATAAAGAATAATAAAAAAAAGGTACTACACAGTGCGTCTCTTATTATGAATCCCATTATAAATTATTATTCAGATGGTATTTAACCCTCTTAAAATTATTGAGATTCAAACGATCAAATTCAAATAAATGTTGGAGGCATTGTGGACAAGTAAGTGTTATAAGGCCATATTATTTGGACATGCCCATTAATAAAACAATATTGGAACTCCATTCATAGAAATATTAATACAATCACAGATTCAATTATAAACCTAACCACTGAAATTTGCCTATGCAAAATACCTCCCCCAAATTTATCCAAAATCAAATTGATTATACTAATTAATTTATTGATTGCAGCTAATTCTTTAATACCGAAATATTGGAAATCATCAACTATCTCATCCATTAAAGAGGTTTCAAATTTAACAATAGAAAACCCAAAATGTGAATTGATTTTTAGGCAAGACCTATTAAAAATATAAATTTACATCATGAATGGACAATGTGGGAAGAGGACATAGTAAAGAAATATAATATGAGGTGATGTCCCCCGGTCGACCAACCTGTATTTGTTTTTATTTTATTTGTTTTTAGTTATTATTATTATTCTTCTACATTTTTTCATCTTCTATACGTATACGTGTGTGGTTTCATATCAGCTTTTATGTTTTAACTAAAAATATATGTATAATATTGGTGTATATTTTGTTATCCTTACTATATATTATGGATGTACATATCATTATTGTTATTTCCCTCATGTTGTAATCTATTTCGCACAAAAAAAAAATCATTTCTGTAAATTGTTATGTATTTTAAAATTCAACAAAAATTATTTGAAAGGAAAATGTAGTCATAAGCCCCATTTAATTTCATGCTAAAATTCGCTGGTAAGATTGGACTCTGGAGTGTTCAATTCAGAATGTGCTGAAAGTCCTGAATTATGAAACTCAGGAGAACTAATGGGCAACTCTGATTCAGCAAGTACCCCAAAGCATTGCAGTGCAAACTTATACCCATAGATGTACAAATATATTTGACTCAGAATAGCTCAAAGGAAATGTAGACCTGCAAGCCTCCACAAAATTTAGATAATGAAAAGTTACAGAATTTAGTTTGATGGATATTTTAATGTTCGCCTACGGACATGCAGATGCATCCCCATCCAACTTTGCCAGATTGGCATATATAGGTTTATAGAGTAAAACTATTATTTAGTAAGAAAAAAAAACTTCTTAAGATGACTAAAACCAGCAGGACCCTGCATAACTAACTCTAATCTAACCGGCACCTTGGACCAAGCTGGGTGCTTCGAATCTTCCTTTAAAATCTGGCTCATGCAGCATAACAGAATATGTTGGCACATTAAAGGTACATTAGCGTATTATATGGCTATTTCTATCATCCTTTTCGTACCTTGATTAAAATATTTTATGGATATCTGGCATCTGATGCTATAGTAACAATACCAGTAAAAATGCAGCCTTTCAATACCTGTTTCAAGCCATTAAAGTAATTGTATTTCTATGCACATGTATCATTTACAATACAAGGTCGTATGTTACCATTTAATTAAGATGGGCTGATCCTGCCCAGAAAAAGCCTGGTGAGTTTCAGTTAAAGAATATATTATATTTTAACCTTACTTCTTATTAAAGACATCCAGCTGAATCCCACACCCCTTCCAGTAAAACCGTTACTGATACTTTCTGACATTCCAATTTGTATTGGATTTTAAATGGGGATTTAATATTATTCAAACTGTATTACACTTATTGGCATTTAGTTCTGATTCTGAGCCCAGGACTTGTAATCTCTCACTTCTCGAGCTGCAATGGATTACTACTCCCATGACACTTAGCTAGTCTATACCTGTAGAACATAGACAGCCAATGCTTACAGGATTATTCACTAAAGTGAGAATTGTGTGGATTTTAAAGTTAAAGGGACACTATAGTCACCTGAACAACTTTAGCTTAATGAAGCAGTTTTGGTGTATAGAACATGCCCCTGCAGCCTCACTGCTCAATCCTCTGCCATTTAGGAGTTAAATCCCTTTGTTTATGAACCCTAGTCACACCTCCCTGCATGTGACTTGCACAGCCTTCCATAAACACTTCCTGTAAAGAGAGCCCTATTTAGGCTTTCTTTATTGCAAGTTCTGTTTAATTAAGATTTTCTTATCCCCTGCTATGTTAATAGCTTGCTAGACCCTGCAAGAGCCTCCTGTATGTGATTAAAGTTCAATTTAGAGATTGAGATACAATTATTTAAGGTAAATTACATCTGTTTGAAAGTGAAACCAGTTTTTTTTTTCATGCAGGCTCTATCAATCATAGCCAGGGGAGGTGTGGCTAGGGCTGCATAAACAGAAACAAAGTGATTTAACTCCTAAATGACAGTGAATTGAGCAGTGAAATTGCAGGGGAATGATCTATACACTAAAACTGCTTTATTTAGCTAAAGTAATTTAGGTGACTATAGTGTTCCTTTAATTCAAAATTAATGTCAAATGTCAAAGGCTACTACAAGCACCATAACCATTTCAGTTATTTTAAGTGGTCATAGTGCTTGGAGTCTGGATGTGCACAGCACTTTGTACTTCCAAACCCTGCAGATATTTGTGCCAGAGGTGGGGGTGAGGGGAGGGGGGGGGAGGTAAGTTGGTAGGTGGGGCTAGATATTGATTTTAACGCTATAGGGTCAAGAATATTTGATTGTGTTCCTGACCCTATAGTGTTCCTTTGTTCCTAAAAGTGTTCCTTTTAAAAGTGTTCCTTTTAAATATAGTCTATTTTTCCTACTTTCAAATTTGTGGTTTAAAATTTAACCTGTATGTATGCCCTTAACTAAAAAGGGTGGCAGGTCAGCTTTAAGGATGGCATATAAAGTATTTTTATAATAATTTCTGATCTCTAAATCTGCTAAGTTGCTTCCCTATTCTTGGAAGGTGCATACAATAAACATTCAGAGCCCATATTTGAATACTATGCTCCGAGTCTATCCTCCCCCACGTTAATAAAGAAAAGCACATACATGTAACATCATATTTCCTTGTTCTGACTCATTGTGTCCCACAAGGGACTGTGAAGGAGCATAGCTGTGGGATGTATAGCCTACGCAATTTAAATGTTTCATTTATTTGTTTATCCTTTATAAAAACATTGAAATGCTGGGGTAATAAATAATATGTTATCTGGCAACACTTCAGGCATGTTCAGAAATATTTCCATAAGAAGCAGAAATGTCATTTTTTATCATGTACAGTGAAGTTGACAAAAACAGATGGATAAAAAATGGGCAAATACCTTGCTTATGGTATTTGCAAGAAAATTGATAATAAATGTCATTAACCGTAATGGAGCATTCTAAAAACGGCACCCAGAATATACACATAATGTCTGTATGTTTGCATAACGATTACATTTAGTAAGTTTAGTTAAATAATATATCTATACTACACAGGGCTTTGGTATCCTGAAAAGAATGCCTGTAGTGTACTTAGTATGCTCAAATTTTTTTTCACTAGCTATCTGATGGCTAGAACGCACCTACAAAGTTTGTTCTACAAACATTGCTGTAGCGTGTTGGAGAAGGGGTTACTGCATAGAGTCTCTCTGCAGAAATGTAGAGGCAGCAGAACTGAGAATATATGTGTTTCTTTGAATGTTGGAAAAACAGAACTAGAACATAAGAAGTGTAAACAGGGCTTTATAGAACGTTGAGACAAGCTTATAGGTTGACGCTGTGAATCGTCACCTCATCAGTTTTAGCTGTTTAGCTGTGTTTCTAAGTATTCCAAAGGCGCATGCTTATGCGTCTACCCGTTTCGAACACTGGCAGCAGCTTTTTATGCATCCCCATTTTTTTTCTTTTTGTGGAATCTTAAATCATACATTGAGTCTGGCATTCGTGTTTTAATGTCCTTGGTGTTGCTAGATCCATATAGCATATATAGTGTAACTAACATTATTGTATAATATTTATATTTCTCTTTTTTTTTTATGTGCAAGAAGCCGAGTTTAATTAATTCAGCAGCATGTACCATTTTACTCTAGCTTTTCATGATATATTCCCAGACATCGATCTCTATGCTTAGGTAGACTGGAGCTAATCCTTTATGACATAATACTTTAATTTTTACAAGTACACTTATTAAATTGATATGCTTATAAATACAGTCTCATGACAGCTATAGAATGCTGTATATTTCTGATACTACACAAAGTGTATCGCTCATTGCTAGAACAATAAAATCAATACTTAGTACATTGGGAAATAGTTTTAACTTACATTTAAGTACCCCGGAGAATCAGAGAGGACATAAATCTGTTAGAAAGGCCATTTATCATACATGGAGTGTAATATACTAAAAGCTTCTCTATCAGATGTACCAGGGTTATAACTAAATCTCACTTTCATGCAATATAATAGATAGATAACTGGGTATTAGATAGATAGATAGATAGACAGATAGACAGACAGACAGACAGATAGATAGATAGATAGGCAGATAGATAGACGGACAGATAGACGGACAGGCAGTGTTTATACAGCCTTGTCACACCTCCCTGCATGTGATTTTGAGAACGTTTAAACTTTCTCTATTGTACATTCTGTTTAATTTAGAATTTCTTATCAAATGCGCAGTTAATAACCCACTAATGCATGTTGGAGCCTCCTGTGTGTGATAACAGTTTATTTAACAGAGCAGGAGATAAAAAGCAAATTGTCTTCTAAATAAAAATTACAAATAAAATTTCACCTCAGCCAGGTGAGGTGCTGCATAGACATAAGCAAATGTGTTTTAATTTCTATAGGCAAGACTAATGAGCAGTGAGACTACAGGGGCATAGCCTATACACCAAAACTGCTTCATTAAGCTAAACGTTGTTTTGATGCCTATGGTATCCTTTTAGGCTCTGCCACTCTGTGGTCAGGTAGTACACCTTTATTAACTTTCTTACTATATACTTTGGTGAGGAACAGATATATACTTTGCTGAAAGATCTGGCATTCGTAATAGTTTGTATAAAAAAAAAATATATATATTTTTTACAAATATTTACTTTTATTAATTGTAACACAACTGGTGTTACAACTAATAAACTAATCTGCCCTTATAAGGGGAAAGTCTCAGACACACAGGATGTATTTATGTTTTTCAAGTTACTGCTCACAGAAAGCAGTATATCATTGTTTTTTGACATTTTGGGATTTTTAAGATTCCTAGCAGGCAGAGAACCCCAGATCACAAAGCACACTTCAGAAGTGAACGAGGCACTCCATTTTACTGAGATACTAGACTAACAAGCAATGTTTAGATTTATCACTGACATTTTCCAGCATTTGTAACATCTATTTTTTCTCTCTCTCTCACACTGTCTCTCACACACACACACACACACATACACACAGCCTAGATATCCGTATTAAACATATCACCAGACTACTAATCAACGCAAATCGCCCCTCTACTCTCCAGTGCATTTTTTAAAAATACTTTGAGAATGTTGAGAGCACTCTGCTGTAAAATCATTGTCTTTATAATAATTTTATTACAAATGAAAAATGTAAAGTACCTGAAAGAAATTATGCACTGTCTGTCCAATCTCTTATAGAAACATTTTTATGTTGATTCTTTTTATAGTTTCTGCATTTATTTTAAAGGGTGAAGTATTTTTTATGTTTCTTTTTCTAGAATTGTATATTCGTTCACAGGGTTTTTAACAATAGTGAGAATTCAAAGTGAATTTAAAATCTATGGTTAACTAAATTTAGAGAAATGCCCTATCCAAATAGGTTTCTTATGAGGTTTAAACATACACTTTAATATGAATGATAAAAAACAACATTTTATCAAAATTCTATTAAAAAGGGATACAAAGGTATACAGTTCATGGTTAACTATGGACAAACTGGGAACATATGTCTCCTGTGTTTCCAGACTGTGGTGAGGCTAAGGTTGCAAGTACGACTGGACCCTCTGTGTTCTGCCTGTCACAATGGTCCCAAGAGCTGGCCAGCTGGCCACTTTAAGGAGCCCCACATAGGGTGGGCGTCTATGTGCTGTGGCAGAGTAGGCACCTGCTTACCTGCATGGCAAGTGCCTACTCTGCCAAAATGTATATTGTAAAGTGGTACAGAGGTGGGCAGTGAGGTCTGTGTCTGTCAGTAATAGTGTGTGTTTGTTAAACAGTGTGTGCCAAAGAGTATGTGTGTGGGTCAGTGAGATGTGTGTGCTTAAAAGGATTAACATGTTTTACTAAATTGCACTCAATGAATGTGATTTGTAGAAATATGCATGTATATATACACGTGCATGTACTATTAATAAATGTGTGTTATATTAAAGTGTTTATGAAATATGTGTATATTAAAGAGTGTAAATTCCATCTGTACATTGTGCTGGCAGAAATGTTAGCAAATGTATAGATTTTAATTTAAAGCTCTTTAAAAATATGGTTCCTCAACATTAGACTCTGGCAGTTTGAGTGACAGGCTGTTACTCACAGAGTATGGCACTATGGGATGCACTGCCATATATGGGCTGTCAGCAGCAATGTATTTGCCGAGAGACAAACAAGGCATTTGCCTTGGGCGGCACTTTCCAGGGGGTGGTAAAAAAACGCTGCCTCCAAATGCCCAGGATAATGCCTCGTTAGCCTCATTTTAAGGGTGTCTGTCAGTGAGTGTTTGTGTGTGTGTGTCTAAATCATTGCGTGTGTGTGTGTGACAGTGTGTATGTTTGTCTGTCAGTGTGTGTGTCTGTCTGTCAGTAAGTGAGTGTATATCTATTAGTGTGTATGTCTGTCAGTGAATGTGTATATGTCTGTCAGGGTGTGTCTGTAAGTGTGTGTTTATCTGTCAGTATGTGTCTGAGTGATTTTGTGTGACTGTCAGTGAATGTGTCTGTCAGTGAATGTGTGTGTGTCTGTGATTGAGTGAGTGTGTGTCTGTCAGTGAATGTGGGTGGGTGGGTGTCAGTGAATGTGTGTGTCTAAATCATTGTGTATGTCGGTGTGTGTCTGTGAGTGAGTGTCTGTGTTTGTCAGTAGTTGTGTGTATGTCAGTGTGTGTGTCTGTGAGTGAGTGAGTGAGTGAGTGTGTGTATGTCAGTGAGTGTGTGTGTGTCTGTGAGTGAGTCAGTGATTGTGTTTCTGTCAGATTGTGTCAAATCAGTGAGTGTGTGTGTATGTCAGTGTATCTAAGAGTGTGTGTCTGTCAGTCAAAGTGTGTGTTAGTCTTTAACAGGAAGAGGTGTGGCCTTGACATGAAGGAGTGGGGCAAATTTAAATTAGGGGGTGTGTGACTTCCGTCATGCCTAGGGCAGCACAAAAAATACACCACTGGCTGTCAGTAACACAAGCAACTTAGCATTAGCATGGGGGGACTGTTAGTGTACCCAAGCAGGGCTAATCACCCTACGTTGACACACAGCCAAACCTTATATACAATTAAACTCAGACAACTCCTCACAATCACATTTAGCTAGCCACACAAATACACACAATCACACTCAACCTGCACACATAATTGCACTCAGCCAATCTGCCACATATTGAATCACCCTCAGCCAACCATCAAACAATCCCACTCAGCCACCAAGCACATCCCACTCAGGGATATTACTTAGGAAGTGACATAAGGGGGGCTTATTTGATACTTGCACCAGGGTCCTGTGTTTCCTAGTTACACTCCTACTTCTAGTTCAGCTACTTTGGTTTTAAATTTGAAATTCACTTTGAATCTTTACTTTATTGAATAACCCTATCGGTCTTTCATCAGGCCACAATACATATTTTTGGAAAATCTTTATGTCGCCAACACAACCAACTGGCAATGTTTCAGACCTCCTAAGTCTTTATCAAGGCTTGTTGGTTGTTGTTTTTTGTGAAATAAAGTTGTATTGACAATTCTACAGTATGCCTGCGATGCCCTCCATGAATTGGAATAAATGGACATGGAGGGAGTTTAAGGCTGACAATACCTAGGCTGTAATCTACATCGCTGTGGGCATCTCAACTTATCATATAATGAATAATGAAGTGATAAACAGCCAGATTCATACACACATACGCACCAATTCAGAAACACAAACACAAAATCGGCTACGAAAATAAAAATATCCTCTGAATATTACAGAATATAACTGTGATGTCAGAGGGTTAATATACAGAACAGTACGGAAACATCAATATTCTTAAAAGCTGAAAAGGACTGAGCTGCCCATCAGTTTAACTAGAACTTTCAATGAACGTAATCAAAGGAAAATAAATGAAACAGCTCCTTCCAAATCCGCTCATTATGTTGGTAAAGTGGAGACGACGTGCTATGCTGAGATTTATATATAAAAAAACAATATGCAGTGAGTTCAAAGATTTAAATAGCTATTAATCAGCCGTCCCTCGGTTCAGTCTTGTTATGATCTATGAGCCGTGTCACCCTTTTTGCCTAACTGTCCTGCAGAAAGTGACCTTGTGGCCTTGCTGTTACTTTTAATTAAGTACAATGGTTTTTAAGAGCAAACAAAAGCATGATTTAAACCCCACTGCTGCAAAACAATACAAAAGTAACAGGAAAATGAAATGCTGTTTAAATCAATCAAGAGGATTGGTAACACATGGTTTCTATCACAACCTGACTCAGCGTGAGAGTGTTTAAATGTTTTGTAGAGTGTGACGGAGCAGCATGAATCTCAAATGATGTTTGATGTATCGTGCAATGGCAGCTACCTGTTACATGTAATTTAATTCACAATCAATTTAGACAGATTTTCTGAGATATACACAGCATATGTCCCAGGATGCACTGCTCTATGTATAACACGTTCCCATCAGAATTCGTGCACATCCCCCAAACATCTGTACACCTAGTGAAGAAAACCGTTTGCCAGAAATCTGTCTGGATATAAAATCTCTGGCGTACAGTGTGGAGACTGCGAAAAGCACGACGATAGACATTCCACTAGAGACGTGCAACATTCTATAGGAGGGACGCACTATATGAGAAGGTCACTTGTCTGTTTTTTTAATCAGAGTAAGAAACTGTAGTGAATTGACAATCAGATTGCAAAATAGAAGGCCAGAATCAATGACACAAAATAAGGCTACAATATATTTCAGACGAAAAAAAAAAAATATTTTTTTTTCCCTAAAATTAGAAATTTGAATGACCGTTCACCACAATGCACTATTCTTTGAAAATAGAATTACTGTAGCTACATTTACACCATAAAATATGTTTTTTTGTGGAAGCACTGTCATCTGTAAAGCAAGGAATCATCTGCCAGAACTATGGATTTAATTATTTCAAGTGAGGACCATGTATCCCTGGATACATATCAATTCTTCTTGCTGTTGGACAGCGCACAAAAATTGCTGCATTGCAATGCACATACCACAGGAGGAAAACTAACTAATCAGCTATGGAGAGATGCTGAAGGAATTGCCTGGATTAATTAACCGATTTCCTTATTGCTAAACACAAATGATAAATTCCACAGAAGAACTCTTTTAATGCACCGCTCATAATAAACAAAAAAACAAAAAATAAGTGCCAAGGAATGTATCTGGCAAATGTAATTTTAAAAAGTGTTCCCGGCTGAAGGATACAGAGTACAGTGGTTTGCAAATCTGTTCACGAATATATCACTAGTCATCCTTTTTTTATATAACTCAATAGGTCATTTTTTTATATATATCTCATTTAATTACAGTAGGTCATTGTTGAGACCAAAAAAAAAAAAAAAGAGTAAAAAGCTTTCTTCTTGTGAAGTGTCCCCAGATTGAGTATGGATAGCAATAAAATTATTTTTGGGAAGCCTGAAGTATATTTTTTATTTTTGCTTAAGTTTGCCTACAACTAAGAGATACAGTGATTTTAGTTAAACAAAGGACACACAAATATCATACTGTACTTTGTCTTGCTTTTGTTGTAAAGTAAGGTGGCTTACTTTAAGTGGTTAAACCGTTTATGAACTGTTTATTATTAAAGTCTCCTCTCCAGCTCTGGATCACTCTGCCCCCTCCAACATGCACTTGCTGAATATATTGATCTCTAAGCTGATTGGCTTAGAGCGGTCAGCTCCAGTTCACAAAATGGCTTGAGAAAAATATGTATTTTTCTCAAGCCAATTTTATGACTTAACCCCTAAAGGTAATCCAGCACTGATACACATATATTGACATACACTCGTTGACACACACACTCACTGGCACACACACACTGTTTAACCAAAACACACTTTACATAACAGACACATGATCTCACTGATACACATGCACTAACATATACTCACAGACAGACATAAAATAATTGGCACACAAACTGTTTAACCAATAGACCTTCACTGACAGACACACACATTCTCACTGACAGACACATACTGACATACAGTCACTGACAGTAATGCTTACTAACAGACACACACACTCAGATACACATACACTGATATACACACTCACTAACAGGCACACACACACACACACGCCCAGTGACATACACTCTCACTGACTTGAGACCCACTAACATATACACACTATCACCAACTTTACACACACTGAAAGACACACACACTCACTGACAAACAGACACTAATAAACAGACACACACACTCTCATTTATTTGACACACACTTACAGACACACACTCACTGACACATACACTCTCAATGATTTTACCTACACTGACAGACACACACATTCACTGAAAGATACACACTGACATACACGCACTCTTATTTATTTGACACACACTAACAGACACACACACTCACTGAAAGACACACACACATGCTGACACCCACATGCTGATACACAAACAATTACAGGCACACACACACACTGATTTGACACATACATTCACTGACACACAGACACACTAACAGAAACACACACTGGCAGACACACAATCTCACTGATTTGACACGCACACTCACTAACAGACACACAATCACTGATTTGACACACACACTCATTGACACACTGTCAAACACACACTCACTGACACTCTCAATGACACACTCACATCATATCATGGTTCCTGACATCACCTCAGAGCTGGAAGAGCAAGAACATTGTGACTCTCTTGCCATCAATGCACAGGCACCCCAGTACATGGTATATTTTGGCAGAATAGGCATCTGCAGTCCAGCTGAGCAGGTACCTACTCTGCATTAGTGGATATCCACCCACCTCGGGGGAGGGGTTTAAGGTGGTCAACCAAACAACACATGGGTCCACTGTGACAGGTGAAATAGAGGGGGCTTTTTCACACTCATGACCTCCTTGACCACTGTAGTTCTGCCACTGATGTAAACTGTGATCCAAAAATATAAAAAAAATTGTCAATCTTTGTTTTGTTGAAGCAACATGAGTACATTACAGAGAGAAAATATATCTGCAATTACATGTCTCATAAGCTGTATACAATGACAGCGATACAATCTCCCATGAGTGACTGCTTCTTTTTTATGTAAATGAAGTAGCGTGGTCTAACTATTCTCAGGTTTGAACTGGTATGTGTAATATGTCAGTGGAGTAGTGATACATATGCTCTAACATAACTGAGTGTTTAGACTGACATAAGTTGCCAATATGAGTGAAATAAATGTGCTAAACTAACTTAGAACATAACATGCTTCTACAAGATGGTTAAAATCTATAAGCTAAGGGAACCACAGTGATACATCTCAAATAAAAAAAAGAAAAAGAAGGAAATAATTAGCTATATTTAGCCTGATCCATAGCTTCCCCCTCCCACCCCGATGCTGTTAGCTTTCACCCGATACCCGTTCTGGCTATCTGAGTCACGTATAGGAACAGTGTCCCGGCAATCCAAGACTGGCTACTCCGCCTGCCCCAGGCCACTTTAGGAGCCCATGTGTAGGGCCCACTGCTTTAGTCTCTCCTGCTACCGGGAGCAAGGTCTCGTGAAGTTGTGGAAACTGCTTTAGGTTGATGCTGCTCCTTCCGAGAAGGTTGGTTAGGCACTAGGATCTCCCCTTCTTTGGACCCTTGGCCCAGTAAGGCAATAGCGGGTTTTGGACAGCTTGGGTCATGAGTAATACCTTCAAGTGTTGTCAGTTTCTGATGCTTGTCAGCCATGAGGTATGAAGGGTCAGAAGGTAAGTTGTCATCCTTCTGCTGCTCTCTCGCAGCCTTTGCCAATTTGCAACACAGCTTCTGCCAAAATTCACTGAAGAGAGCATCCAGCCATATCTCAAAGTTTTCCAGAAGGCCTCTTGCTACTGTAGCAGTTTCAGCTGCAGCCATCTTGGGTTCGGCATCGTGGCAAAGTTTGAGCACCATGAGCGGGTAAGTTGCGCGGTTCCTTTCACTGCCTAGAAGTCAAGCCTGTATGTTTGTTCCAAGATAAACCCCACCGGCAACGGGGAGGAAACAGGGGTTATCTAGTTTGACAGCCAGCAGGGAGATCGGCCTCTCTCAAGCTCGCACCCACTAGTAGGCTGCAATTTGTCATCGGGTGCAGCTTGCCCTGCAGAGCACGAAAACTCCACCGGTTGGGACTCGGGGTAACACCAATACTCTCCGGCACTAAAATCAGTGATTTGTCGGAATACACATTGGTAAGGCAGCTTACTAGTGGGTTCATGCTTAGTACGACCAGTCAGCTTGGCAGCTAGGCCCCGTTCCACATATTAACTTTTAAACACATTTCAGACAATTCCAGTAGAGGCTCGTCTTTTTTAAGAAAAAAAAATATGGGCGGGAGTTTAGGATTACTAGGTTTTCCTTTTCTGGGTGAAGGAGGTAAGAAAAAAAAAGGGGGGGGGGGAGTAGATTAATATATTTCAGTTTCTGCCCATGTGTGACAAAATAAAAAAGTATCTGTTTATTCTGTAATAGGTTTCAGTAAAGCAAGGCACCTATCCCAGATTGGTGGCTGTCTGGAAAATAATTCTTGAGAGTTCTTCCATTCCATTCCTTTGTGAATGTCAAAAAAATTGACAAATTTGAAATCAAATTTCATTAGGTCTTGCAGATGCCTAGTCTCCTTTAAGAAGTAATTTCAGTTATAGGACTTGGCCCATATATATTTGCACAGTGTAAGGTTCAATGCCCATGTGTAGTACAGCAAGTGCTTTATTTTGTTGGATATTTTTGTTTTATTTGTGGATATTTTTTTGTATTTCTGACCTCCTAAATTTTGGTAATCTGGTTATTCTGACCTAGTTATAATAGTCTAGTTCTGCTACTTCTAATTTCCAATTGTAAGTGCCAAGCCCGGCCATCTAAAGTCTGGTAATGTGCCTTTTCTATTCTTCATAACATTTGTTAGGGGGTGGCTTATACAGGTGATACTCGAAAAATTTGAATATCGTGCAAAAGTTCATTTATTTCAGTAATGCAACACAAAAGGGCGAACTAATATATGAGATAGACGCATTACATGCAAAGCAAGATAGTTCAAGCCGTGATTTGTCATAAGTGTGATGATTATGGCTTATCAGGCTCGCTTGATAAAGGCATTCTTGCTGAAACGTTGGGGGTGCTTTGGTGACTGACTCCGTCCCTGCTTCTCACTAGGTCTGGTATGCTTTATGTATTTTTTCTATATGTACTTATATTTGTGGGATTGTATTGTATTGGTATCTCACTGAACTACTTATTGTACTGATATTTTGCTACTTTTACATTACGCGTTTGGCGTTTATAGATACACCCAGAATTGTTCTAGGTGTTACTTTATAATATGATATGACTTTATATCTTGGTTTCCCATGTAATGAGATATTCCAGTATTGTGTACCCACTGAATAAATTTTTTTTTGTATATATATATATATACTTATGGTTGTGCTCCTTACTATATTTGTATTTGTATATATTTGGGCTTTTGGGGATAGAGCCTTTTGTTAGTGAGCACCCAATTTCTTATTTCTATAGAATCTCCATTTGGGGCTAGTTTATATTTAATATTGTAGTGTGCCTACATTATTTCATTTTTTACTCCTTTTTCAGCATGACAAGGTCTGTGCAACAATCTATTTGTTCGGGTAATTGTGGAAGAACTGACCCGAACAGAGCCAAAATCTCCGATCCTACTGAAAACCTTCAGAATGAAAGTGAACATCTTCTATACTTCCATACTGCTACATTTTCAATATCTAAAAATGTTATTTTCATAATTCTTTCATTGTGTACTGTCTATGTATTTCCTAATTACTCTTTGTAGATTGTATTGTATTGCAAGCTAACAATATTTAAACATCTTCTTTTTCTTAAGGTTTCAGTTGTTTTGAATTCATTGCATACTTATTTTGTGCCTACTCATCTGAAATCTTTATGTCCGTCCTACCCGTGAAATCTTTTGTGATTCCGATTTAATGTATTTTGTCCCAAGTTCAGTTTTCATTCATCTTCAAGCAGTAATTACTCTGGCAGACTTACTGAGAGAATTTGATTCTCTCTACATATCCTTTTTATACTCAGTAGACTTTCAACTTCTTTGATGCACGGAATACCTAGAGGGAAATATATTAATTGTTACAACTGTAAGAAACATGTCATGTTCTTTCACCAATTAAATGAATCTCTCATGATTTCCTCTGAATGATATGTCTTAGAACCGTAAGATCTATCGAAATTTTAGAATTCCTTAAATTATGCAATTTAAAGTAGAAGTAGAAATAATACAGGCGACTTTATTGTGGATGAGTCTCAGTTTGACAATCTATCATCGATAATGTGTTTTTTTTATAGCATGACTGGTTAATTTAAACATAGCAACTGCACCATAAAAGGTCAGTTTATTTAAGTGACGTGATTTTTTTATTTAATTTTAATTTTATTTTTTATATTTCTTACATAATGATCTTCTCTGTGCAGATTTACATAAAGGATACGTGGGTTTAGGTTAAAATGAAAATAATGAACGTTAGAATTAAGATGAATTAGAGATGATGGCAAGGGATCTGTCAATGCAATAGCATCTCAACCACTGGATTCTTGCAGCTTTCATTGGATCATAGAACAAACAACGCCTCGTCTCACAACGAGGCCTTTGTCAAGTTAGTCACACCATGTAGTAAAATAGGGAAGCTCATAAAAAAACATTAACCAGTTATAGGACCTACATAACAAATAAGCAATCCTATGGAGATGGAGTAGTATGTCATGGAGGACATATAACTGGTTAATGTCTTTTTGATAAACCATTTTACTTCTTATTTAAATTTGCGCTTATGATGAATGTCTTTTTTTTCCTTCTCTTTTTTCCTTCTCCTGATCTCCTGAGAGATGTTTTTTCCATGGAAATGCGAGTAGTTGAACGGGCCATGTACATCCGCAAATCTATTGGGGTCATGTGATGTGAACTGGTTGCATCACTTCCGCTCTCTGTATCACAGTGTTTCTTGGGATTCAGTTGAGGTGTATAATGAATGACTCATTTGTTTCACTACATCTATAGTTATTCTGCACAGTTTGTTTAACTTGACAAAGGCCTCGTTGCAAAACCGAAGCAGCGTTTGTTCTATGATCTAATAAAAGCTGCACGAAGTAAGCAGTTGTGCGCCCAAATGCAGTTTAATATAACTGGACTCATTGGAGTTTTTGACAACTCCTATTTGTGAGTGCACCAGCCAAGGATATTGGAAATAATTGAGTTGGTCCCTACTTTCTTTGATTTTAATGTGGTAGCCTAATACACGTCGTGGTTAGCATCTGGCTGTTGTAAATGGCAGATAGAAAATGTTGTAGCATTTGTCACATAAGGCTAAGTGACATTCGTCTGTGAATGTTATGTGTGTACATGATGGTTAGTGAGCAGGCAGTGTGAATGGGGATTGGTGAATATAGCAGGCTCTGTCACATAATGGGGACCCACCATTGTTGTTAGTAACTTCTGTCAAAAGATTGGCAATGACCCATCACTGTTAAAGGGACACTCTACTGCCCAAATAAACAAATGAAACATTTAAAACATCACTATTTAGTAGATATACCCCAAATGAAAACATTCATGCATTTAGTCAATCATTTTTTCATTGAGGTATATGAAAAAAACTGTTTGCAAAAGCTGCGGTTCTCCAGTTCATACTTTCTGTGCCTGTCCAATCACATACTTCCCAATGCAGAGCAAAATATTTGCAAGGCAGGTGCTCTGGCTTTTAAATTTAGCTCCACTGAGCTACCCAAACCAGGAAGTAACAGAACCGGTTGTCTGATTGACATTCAGGGTAGTGTAACAAAGCTAATTTATAAAAGTGCCAATTTCTACTGAAATCTGCACTTTTTGTAAAATAAAAAAAAGAGGGCCTGCTCTGGAGTGTCTGGTCTGGAGTGTCCCTTTAAAGCAGCTGGTGAATATAGTAGCCACTGTTATATGACATAATCTGCTGAAAACAGCAGTGAGAGATTGCAATAATTGTGTGGCTTGTTGGTAGTGACTTGACAGTCACTAGAGTTACCTGACAGTCTAGAGTTTGTGAATACAGTCTATGTCACATGATTATAATGACCAGAATTTGTTTTAAAAACATAATTCTTAACTAATATGATGTGGGATAAAGATCTATAGCCATAAAAAAGTTCAACAGTTAAACGTACATTTAGGGATGGACTGGATTTTTTTTTTTAGCACAGCAGCCCACTTAGGAGGGGGTATTGTCATTACCAATGTCAAGTGCGCACCCCTCTGAAAGTCAGCATGTTGGTTCAATGCACAGAGTCCTGCTGAAGAGCTCTCGCATGAGAACAAGGCCCTGTATTTGTTCTGTGCTGCACAAGCAATTTTATTTAATAGAATCTTTATGAAATACTAATTTTGACTGTTTTGGTATTTCATTGAATTCCAGCCCAGTCAAGAGATATACAGAGAGAAAGTAGATACTACTCTGTCTCTGTATTTCTCCTTCACCTGACTTTCTTTGACACAAGGTGGAAGTCTATGGGTCAACAGTCAACATTGACATATTCTGGTAATATCTGAAGCCCAATGGAATATAATACTTAAATATCTTGCACATGATAATGCTTCCAAATACTGATGGCAAATCAGCTTGAGGAGGAAGGACCAACTACGACCAGGGCCGGCCCAAGACATTGTGCTGCCTGGATCGAAGGATATAATGCTGCACCCCAACCCCACCCCCCCAAACCTTGTGCACATCCAGGAGATGCAGTGTGTATAGTGAATGCATTGCATGCATGTGTATAGTGGATACAGAGTGTGTATGTGTGGATGCAGAGTCTTGTGATGGGTGATCAGTTTTTAAAAATGTATGATTAAGTGTGTTTCCCCCTTCCTCCTTCTTACCTGTGGTCAGGGAAGGGGACACACGTTTCCATGGTGGTCCATTGGCACATTTTGCTGTTTGCAGTGGAGATGAGGCCCAGAAGTCTGATGTTTCCCTCCTGCAGCTTTATGTCTCCTCTTCTCACGAGCCAAGTGAGCGTTGCTGCGAGTTGCTATGGCAACGCTCCGCACGTAACGTAACGCAAGCCTGAGTGTTGCCATGGCAACACGTGGCAAAGCTCTTGCGGTTTGCGAGAGGAGCAGATATGAAGCTGCAGGAGGGAAACATCAGACTTCTGGGCCCCTTCTCCACAGGACAAGGTAGTGTGGGGCCCAGAAGCGCATATATACATATATATATATATATATGCGCTTCTGGGCTAGGGCCCAGAAGCGCATATATATATATACATATATATATATATATGCGCTTCTGGGCCCCACATATAGGCCTCACATTGTGGCAATCAGGGCCGACCCATCCATTGGCCCCAGTGGGGCCACGGCTCCAGGTGGCACTTTTACAGGGGCGGCAAGTACCTGCTGTGTTGCCTGCTCCGCCTATGCATATATACATAGCAATTGCCGTGCAGTGAAGAGGAGGCCCAGAAGTCTGATGTTTCCCTCCTGCAGCTTCATGTCTCCTCTTCTCACGAGCCAAGTGAGCGTTGCCACGAGTTGCTATGGCAACGCTCCGCATGGAACGTAATGCAAGCCTGAGTGTTGCCATGGCAACACGCGGCAAAGCTCTTGCGGTTTGCGAGAGGAGCAGATATGAAGCTGCAGGAGGGAAACATCAGACTTCTGGGCCCCTACTCCACAGGACAAGGTAGTGTATATATATATAGCGGCAATCGCTATGTATATATGCATAGGCGGAGCAGGCAACACAGCAGGTACTTGTCGCCCCTGTAAAAGTGCCACCTGGAGCCATGGCCCCACTGGGGCCAATGGATGGGTCGGCCCTGATTGCCACAATGTGAGGCCTATGGGCTCCCAGGCACTCTCTACTCCCCAACACAACATGCAGAGTATACCATTCATTAGAGACGAGTGAACAGAGTTGAATTGACGTCCTATTATCTTGTTATAATTTAACACTTTGATGCTGCCTGTTTGGACTGCATCTACAATTTAAACACTACACAACAGAGTTACTGAACAGCTATTAAATAGAAATACATATGAAATAGCTGGACATGATATTGAATTAGTTTTCACTGTAAAGATTATGTACATAATTATAATAAAGAAGTGTTTTATGACTAAATGTCTGTAACTTTAATTTGAAACAGAACTGTGGTATGTTCTTTCCATAGCAACCAGAATAGTATAAAACACAGTTATTAATTAAACGTAATTCTGTAATTCTTCTTGAAAGTAGCATCATCTCACAATAGTTAATTTGACAATTGATACATGCAGCGGTTACTTGCAATGAGAATTCATGACAAAGCTCAGATATGCGCTGCTTTTCGAAAACAGTTTTCCTCCCAACCTCCCAAAATGCAGTAAATGAAAGGCATGACATCAAAAACACATTAGCTAATCAGAGCACAAATTCCCTTGCCACCCTCACACTCCCAGAATGCCATGCTCCCTTCACGTGTATCAGCAGGAAATGCAGCCCTTTGATTATGTCAGAATTTAGAAGAACACACTGTAACAGTTGCACTCCTCTGTCTCTTGGAAGCACAAAGCTTGCTTGACAATACTTGTTTGAACAATCTGAGGATTGGGAGAAAGATAGACTCTTTATAAAATGCTCATATTGATTGTGTTAGAATTTCACTTAAATTCCAACCCAGCCAAAAGATATACCGACACTAATTAAGGACTACTTTGTCTCAGTATTTTTCTTCTGCTTGACAAAACTTGACACTAGGTTGAAGTACCTCCGTCAAGCCTTGTTATTTCCCCAGCCGTCACCAGTGATAGCTGTAGGCAAATTAGCACTTTCTATGGAGGATCCTGCAGGATCCTCCATAGACATTGAGGTTGTACTCTTGTGCATGCATGTCAGGAAAAGGATGGTTCATGAAGTATATATCACCTTTCTCTGCCCCACCTTCCACTGGACCCAAGTGATGTCACCTTTAGGGTGTCTTTGCAAGTTATGCAAAGACCCAGATGGTGACAGACCCACTTTAAGAGTGATTTGAGGGTTCTAGATAAAATATTGTACTTCCTGCGTTTTGACAGAATAAATAGGGTTATTTACTAAAGCCAAACTGTATGACTATTAGGAATTTTAATCACAAAATCTAAGTTAAAATAGCCAAACTGGAACGTATAATACATATGTGAAAAGGTGATTGCAGAAAATTAAAAATAAGGCAAATGTTTGCAAGTTATCTTGTTTGCAAAACACTTAGACCCAACTTACCTGCTTTCAAATACATAGTAATAGGTCTGTGGTTGCCTTTTTATATTCTAGAAGGAAAGCCGGTAGTACCATCAGACAACAGAACTTAAAACTCACTGATGCTGGGAATCAGCCAACACATTAACACACTACCAACTTCAATGCGTCTATGGGTAGATAATCACATAAGTAAATGGTAACATATTTTAATAAAAATTTTTTACAGCAAATGTAGATCCTTCTGTCTTTTCCCATTAAAAGAAGACATGGTAACTTTGCAGAAAAAAAAAAAAAAACACTGTTAAAGCTTTGCACGTTTTCCAAAAATGACTTTGGTCTTTTCATACATTCATACATTGTTGCATATGAATTCCTTTTAAATATCAAAGTTACAATTACCTTTGTGGAAACCACTACCTCTAATATAACATCTTCAGCTACTGCTCATACCTCTTAACAATATACTCCCAGTAATAGCAATAACAACATGAACGATAACTATATCAGATAGCAAGATGTTCAATGCAGTATTTAAAGGCAAAACTTACACCTCAATTAAAGGGTTCTTCTCATCAACATGATATTAACCAGTTCCTGTGTTTAACATTGAACTATGTGTTTTGTATTACTCAAGCTCACAAGAATTGGAGCTGTAACATTCTTTGTAATAGGGTTACTCCAAAACTTTTTAAAAATGCAATGGCCTATGAAATGTTACTAATAGGTCCTTTACTCCTTAAAACCTGTAAATATGTTTTTAACTTACCTTACATCTGCACTTACACAGAGAGAGGACTCTGATTGGACCGTTTAGCCATTTCGCTGGAGTATGCATGTCAGAGGAGGGACATTTTACATTAAAACATATATACATATATATTTAAAAGAGGGAGACGGGAGGGATCGCACAGAGGAAGGGAAGGGATAGGAAGATTCCTTTTCCAAGTGTGCCTGCAAGAATGAAGACTTTTACATCTGCTGCCAATGTACTTTGTGCGCTGACGACAGACATAAAATATGCACAAAATTGACATGAGGCAGTCCAGAGAAGAGCTCCAGTCTGCAAAGTCACGTGTGCTGGGAGTATAACTAGCCCAGCACAAAAGGTCATATATCTCTGAGTGTATAGTGTTTAAAGCAGAAACACTGCACATCCAGGTTCCTACCACCATGTCCAGTTCAAATCACTGAAGTGGTGTTGGTGGTATGGGTAACTATTTTAATGTGTTTCTACAGTTACCATAACATTGCAAACTTTACAACAGTTTTAACAGCTGTGACTCCACTTGCTGTCAACTATAACATCCCATCAGACACAATGGTTGCATATTACTATCTACAATTAACATAGTACAAAATAATTATAATGAAAATATTCAGAAAAGGTACATAAAAAATATTATTTTAGTGCCATTTGATAATACACACAATTTTTCCAGTGCCAGAAGAAACTTTGATGTCTTCTTTATCACATTTTCTATTCCCTTCATTCTTGCACGTTCAAGGACAATAACATGCGAAGGAAAGAATTTAAGTGGGTTATGTTTACAAATACGAACCACTTTATGCGTAGGCTTATTAACATTGTGTGACCATGACTCATTTTACTTGCAATTCTTCACAAAATTCCAAACTTTTCTAGTTACACTGAATAGATTAAAAAAAATTTAGAATTTTTTGTTTTCATTAATTAGCAATGCATTACATAACAGCTGAAGCAAAGCTAGTTTTCCCAGTGTAATATTTGTAAGTAAGGTGTTTATGTAAAACTGGAGACAATTTGGCACAGAATATTCATAAAGAATAAAATTCTTGTGTTTTATAAGCTGAAAAAAAAAAAACATGCATCTACAGTGAACTCGAGCCCCTGTTTCACATGTGATATAGGACCTTAATTTATTGAAAGACACTGCTGTCAAAGCATTACAAATGCTACACGGACTTTATTGAGTTTGATGACAATGCATTGTGAGCAATCAGAAGTGCGATGGCAACAGATCTGGGATATGAAAATCAAAATATACATATTGTTTATTCATAAATACACACACATATAATGCATTAAAACGCATTTGCCATCAGAGGTTGAGTTGTTGGAACAAACAAACGCACATGATGATGTAACGCTGGAAGGTTAATGTCCGTCAAGGATTCCAACACCATCCTGGCAATGTTTGAGGGTCTTTCGTTAACACAAGTCTGCAGCAGCTACATTTACTTGGCCATCTGTGGTGGAACATGGGCATATGACCTGGTATCACCATCGTCCCAGGCAGGTGAGACCCACCTTTCTCAGGATTGTCCAACACATGGAATAGTTGAGGTCCCGAACATCGATCAGTTCAATGTCCGACCTCTCATGCGGTGTCACGTCAAATATTTATTTGTCATTGATACAGTTTTCTGTCCAGTACTGAAAATGATTTCATACTTTCTCAAGTTGTTTTTAGCTTTTTGTGGATTTTTTTGGAATCCAAAAACACCTCCCAAAGGCACACTTAGTCATAAGTTCAGACTATTGGCATGTTTAATCACCCTTTATAAAACACGGGACATTAAATTCAGCATCCCTGTTGTACACTTGTTATTGGAAGGTGAACAGGATCTTAGTTTTCATCTCTGAGTATATGGCCTCTGGCAGGCAGAGAAGATCCCTCTGAGTATCAGGAACATTGGGAATTAGGAATACCTTGGACTTATATTTGCAAATGCGTCCCCAGTGCCTGAAGGTTTTGTATGCTTGATAATATCTTTTTCTGGTGGCCGGCAAGTGTGATTCCAATTCTGCTGAGTTCACTAAAAAAAGAAATAAAATCCTATTAGTTTATTGCAAGATTTTTATATGTGTTTACGTACAAAATGTTCCACTGTGTTTTATTTATTCTATTCCACTCTTTGTTATTGTTCTATTTTATTTTGCTCTATTCTATGAAGACACATTACATAAATAATTCGGGTATTCACAAATCACAAGTGAAACACTTTCAGACTTTGTTTTTATATTATAATCAGCAGTTACATGCTTTGGCTAATTTTCAGCTCGTTAAAAGTAGTTTTGTTGTTTTGCCCAGGAAGTTTGTATTTTTTTTTTTAATTCTATAAATTTCTTTATTTAAGAGAGACAGTCAGGGAGACGTATGGTATACAACAAATCAATACAGAAAGTGTGAATCTTAAATATGATATATAGCTGACACTGATTGTATTTTATAAGTGTATAGTTTGGTCACAACATCACCAAGTATGAGAAAATAGTGCAGCGCACTCAGACTACAAAAATACAAAAAACAAAGAAGGCTACTAAAAATGCCTAACTAAGTACAAATATGGGGATTTGGTTCCACCATATGGCCATATGTTGTTAAGCCCACCACTACTTTCAAAGTACCCCATTATCGGTGGGTCCTACACTACAATGTGGGAGACAAATAAATAGTAATAGTGTCATAAATAAAATAGTGTTAAATACTAGTAAGAGCATAGTGAGTATACAAACAAAAGTGATGAAAGCAATTAAAAGCAGTGTTAAAACTAGATAATTAATGTGTTAGTGCTGAAAATGAGTATACTCACTAATGCAGATGACTGTGTTCACTGGAAAAAATAATAAAAGTGACTTGACTAATGACAAACTCCTCCTTAATATACACACCTGTGGCCACCTCTAAAGGAGACTCTGAAGCTGGGGGGGCCTGGGCGGGGTGCTTAACCCCTAAGGAATCTGGTCGGGACACCAAATATAGTATAAACAGAGAAAGGATAGGGGGCACTCCCGAGACCTGAATTTTTTTTTTTAATTCTATAAATTTCTTTATTTAAGAGAGACGGTCAGGGAGACGTATGGTATACAACAAATCAATACAGAAAGTGTGAATCTTAAATATGATATATAGCTGACACTGATTGTATTTTATAAGTGTATAGTTTGGTCACAACATCACCAAGTATCTCGGGAAATCTCTCACACAGGCAACAAGGTGCACAGTAAGTACAGTATCAGCAGGTATGTGTCAGTAGAGATATAAAGCTGTGATAGTCATGTATGATAGAGAGAACTAGGAGATGGACGATGCAGGTAGGGAAGGTCATATTGATGATAATAAAGGAGATGATAACTGGAGAAGGGCAAAACAATAGTGAGGAAGAGAGGAATAAAGGTTATACAATACACAAAGCTGGTGGAGGAATGTAGAGAAAGCGAAAGAAAATAATATAGAAAGCAATTCACTTTACTTTAAAATGCTAAATTTTAAAGGGCATTCATCATTATAGTAATGCTAGCATGACCTAACATTGCAAAGAGCACAGTGTCATTATATTCCCATTCATAATGGCATGCATCAATAAAGCTCATGGTATACTGCCGTAGGTCCAAGTCCTTGCAGTGACATTAGGAAACTAAAGTTTATGGGGCTTAGAGTTAGTAGACAGCGTGGTTTAGGATTTAAGAGTACCCTGCTGATTACAACACGCTGTGAATTGTAAAACCTTTGCTTAACTTGATCAAATGAGAAAGCAAGTGGTTTAGCTACAATACAGTGAATTGCCTACTTGTCTAGTTTTTCTTTTCTAGATTGGCAAATAGCCTAATTTTATTACATGTCCCTCTTAGATTTCTAACTATAGAAGTGAAAAGGTGCACACCCTGTATAACAAAGTACTCAACAAGTAGTTAATTGTGGATTAACCCAAAAATACCTCCAAAAAGAACACGAGAAACCTGTTTCTTACCTGCTGTTAAGGTACATCACTGAGTCTAGAGTCACGTAACCTGCCATTGTGAAGTGCTCGATGTACTGGCTCAACTTGATTACTTCTAGCCACTGTTCAATAGTAGTCACTGTGTATGAGTCCAGCATACTTGGATCCTGCCTGTGAAGATACAAAGTGTCTGGATTCATCAAGCAATCTTAGCAACTGCTCATAATATTCGACCTTTGTTGAAAAGCAGTGGATTGTGGAACACTATCAAGGAATGTTGCGGCAGGTTGCTTGTATTATTTGTTTCTTTTTGTCTCTAATACACATTAGAAAGCTATATAACAGCAATGGTGGAGACTTTTAAAATCTTTCAAGGTCACTTACATTAAAATAGAGTTTTTATTGCATCACTTTTATGTTTAATTATCCTTTAAACATATACGAGCTGACTACATTGTCTTCTTGTAAAGCCAACTAGCAGAGGGTACCCACATCATAGTTTGGGAAATGTTGGAAATTCACTAGATTGTACAACACTTCTATTTTTTTCTTCTTATTTTTTGTTTGTATGACAAAATCTTTAGTGAAAACGAGATTGTCAAAATAAAAAATAAAAAAAAATATCCTTTAAATAATATTCTCTTACCACTCAGAGCTGTTGGCAAGTTCATTCAGACTACTTGGGGTTCGAATGAATTTGTCGAGTATATTGACAATTTGACCAAACTTCGGACGGTCACTTCTACATTTCTGCCAACAGTCCAGCATGAGTTGATGTAATACAACTGGGCAGTCCATCGGAGGGGGAAGACGATAGCCCTCGTCTATTGCTTTTATGACCTAAGATTCAATATAAAAATATAGCATTACACAACAGAATTATTCTTACTTTTCATTTAATGAGAGCAAATCGCCATTGCATGTTGCTGAAATAGACTAAAATATGTGATTGTGCTATTTCACACTATAGCCTTGATGATGATCTACAATTAGATAATTATGAAATTATCAACATATTAACAGCTGATGACTGGGACGTTAACTTAAATGGTTACACATTGTTTCAGAATGATAGGAAAAAAAAACAGGAAAGGTGGTGGGGTATGTCCGTATGTCAACCATGAGTTAAAGGCAAATATTAAACAAGTGGAATGCGATGAGGAAAATGTTGAAGCTTGGGGCAAAAGAAGGGAAATCATTTACCCTTCATGGACCTGGTTATAAAAAAAACACTGTTGATCTTCTGACCAACATTCTAATTGGGGAGCACTTCGGAAATAATGATCACAATATGGTATGCTTTGAAATAAGCTCAAAAAAGCAAATGACAATGAGGTATACAAAAACATATATTTTTATGAAATGCCAATTTTAATCAGCTTATGGTACTTTTACAACTCATTGACTGGTTGTGACATTTTTGGATTGGGATTCCATTGAAAATCCACAAAATTTGAAACCACTGCTTTGTAGTGGCCAACCCTAAGAGGCTTATGATCAAAAAATAAAGTTAAATAAAAGAAATTAAGGAAAAGAGAAGGATTTAGCACTCATGTATTAAAATAAGAAAAATACTTGATGAAATAAAACACTTTAGAACTTTTTAATTGCCCCATGATAAATTTGATCACCTAATCTATTTATATTTCTTACCCTAAAATATGCAATTATATGTTACAAATTTACAATTATGTTTTCCATATTTCACATGCATTTTTATCTTCTTTATGAGAAGATAGAGGTACACGCATTAAACCTGGACAGCTTTCTTACACTCGTACAGTAAAGTCCCTATATTGTTCTGGAAAACAGATATTTTTTTTCCCTTGATTTTCGTTTACATGTTTGTCGACTTGTTGGTCAACACCACACAATGCATGCTGCATATTTTTTAACTTTTCATTTTTTTAAATTTATAAATCTGGCTCCAATTTAAGCATAAAAAATACAAGTTATAGAATGTCATATATTTTGATATCATGATATGTTAATTTTTACATTACAGGTACATGTCAAGAAACTAAGAAACATTGATTTATCAAAGAAGCTTCATTTGAAGGAACATCTCAATACATATGTGACTCACATCCTGGTTGGACATTTCCCAGTATGGTCTCTCGCCATATGAAATGATCTCCCACATAACTATCCCGTAACTCCATACATCACTTGCTGATGTGAACTTTCTGTATGCTATCGCTTCTGGAGCCGTCCATCGAATGGGAATTTTGCCTCCCTTGTAAACAAAAATGATATATATATGAGTTTTACAGAAAAAAACTTATACTGGAATAAAAAAAAATCAGCATGCCTAAAATCAACAAATATGTACATAATAAATGTTAAGTTATTAATAAATGCACAAAATCTTATCGTTATATTAACATTATTACATAAACTGGTATGCTTTTATATATCTGAACCAAATGGAAGATTCAAATCTTCATGGACCACATGGTAGTCTATTGCCAATTTAAATTATCCTCAGCCACAAAACTGCATTTATATTTAGCTTCAATAATGGTTTTATTATGCTCCCTAATTATTTAACTCTTTTTAAGTCTCTACCATTCAGAGCTAAAAAACTCCTTATAAATAAATACCTATTTAATGGGGCCTACAAGGCACTCAGGAGCAACTGATAACAATCAATATCAACTTGATTACTATGATCCCTTTTTAAGTAGTAGTAAACAAAAAAATACAAAAACGACACTGTTTTTTAAGCTTCATTACAACAATTTATTATTTAAGAATATGTAAATTATTAAAATCTGTTTGATTTTACTTATGTTATATACCATAAATTAACTCTATATATACCATGAATTAACTCATACTGGATTTACTTCAAATTCTTTTAAACAAATGTAGCACACTAAAAAATTAGTTTTTTTTGAATAGTACATACTATTAATATCCATTTTTTACATCTCATATAAACTGCAATTTACATCTATGTAACTTCTATAATGACTACCACCTATGCCAATCACCCTCACTTCTACCCAAGTATGAGAAATGTATTACATTATATATATATATATATATATATAGAGAGAGAGAGAGAGAGAGAGAGAGAGAGTAAGTGAACAAAGGTAGCACTCTTGGGTCTTTCAAGTAATAGACAAAAGTATTTATTCCATCAAAAGGTATACAGTAAGTTGACCAACGTTTCGACCCATTCGGGTCTTCCTCAACCTGACCTTGAGGAAGACCCGAATGGGCCGAAACGTCGGTCAACTTACTGTATACCTTTTGATGGAATAAATACTTTTGTCTATTACTTGAAAGACCCAAGAGTGCTACCTTTGTTCACTTACTCTATATACAATCAGCGTGGAAGTGCACCAGGGCATAATTTTCAACTTTAAAGTACCAGCAAGGGTGAGTGCCATTCACACTTCTTACATTATATATATATATATATATATATATATATATATATATATATATACATATATATATATATATATATATATATATATATATATATATATATATATATAATGTAATACATTTCTCATACTTGGGTAGAAGTTAGGGTGATTAGCATAGATGGTAGTCATTATAGAAGTTACATAGATGTAAATTGCAGTTTATATGAGATGTAAAAAATGGATATTAATAGTATGTACTATTCAAATAAACCCTAAATTTTTAGTGTGCTACATTTGTTTAAAAGAATTTGAAGTAAACCCAGTATGAGTTAATTTATGCTATATAACATAAGTAAAATTAAACAGATTTTAATAATTTACATATTCTTAAATAATAAATTGTTGTAATGAAGCTTAAAAAACAGATTTGAATTTGAAATATATTAATCGATTCTTTCACATCTATAAGTAATATTAAATTTAATTTTAAATACTTAGCGTGAAACTAGTTAAATATTAAATACAAAATAACTTTTAATTGGACAATTAATTAAATATTTGGAAAATACTTTACTTTTTTATTTTGGATAACTCATCGCACATGTAAAATTCAACCATAAATACATGGGTTTCAAATAATTTATGGTGTTTTGCTCTTAGTGAAGACTCACCCTAGTGGTATATGCTGCTTCAGGGTCGTCTTCCAATACTCGAGAAAGGCCAAAGTCGGAGACTTTGCAAACCAAGTTGCTGTTGACTAGAATATTTCGAGCAGCTAGGTCTCGGTGGACATAGTTCATGTCAGATAAATATTTCATTCCAGATGCAATGCCTCTGAGCATTCCCAATAACTGAATCACAGTGAATTGGCCATCATGTTTCTGGAAGATAAAGAGCAATCGTGTTGGTGAGAAAGGAGCAAATACGGAAGTGTATAAGAAAAATAACAATAGTACATAACACATACATATATGAAACTGAATTGACTACTCATAAGGCTACCACTTTCTAAATGTAGCTCTCCTGTTGGAATCTCGGGATGGCGGAACATAAAATATACATAGTATTGTAGTATAAGTAAAAGAAGCACATAACGAGGACCAGACACACGGATGCTTGAATATGAAAAGAAGTAGAATAAATCACGAGGAAAGGTCTAGAGAAGCACTGGCAAAAAAATAAGGATGAAGTATATAAAAAGTATTTGTTAAAAAAAGAGAGATAAAGCCTTAACAAAACAAAGAGGAAGAAGAAAAAGAGAGCCTCTAAAATATGAAGTATATAAAATGCATATAGTAACACAAGGATCCAAATACATATTTAAAGAACATTTTACATTTAAAATATACATAAATAAATGCAGATAAAAGCAATAAAACAAAGTATAGAGAAAACAAAGGTAAAACTGTGTTAAAAACAACTTTAATTTTGAACAGTCTTTCACCGTCCTATATAGGGGCAATGATGAAAACTTGTCACACAGCTAGGGAGACCAATGTTCTCTACAAAACTCCTATCCCACTGCTACATCTAATGAATATTCCTGCCTTCCCCTTAGGTGGTAAAATCCCCTTCACTCTCTTTTCTTTGGATGCTAAGACACTCTTCTGCGTCTGCAAAATGTTAGGAGCTGCAGAGGTTAAATGGCTAACCGAGATTATAGAGGGCCCCCTTCTAAGGAAACATTTAGATATATAAAAAAATACAATACACAATATATAAAATATGGATATGTGACATTAAGAGCTTTAAAGATAACATTATCTTAGTTATATAATTATGATAATATTATTTTATGCAGTTGCTGCTCAGACATTGTATTATTAGTACATAGAAAGCACTGCTTAGAACTGCTTAAGTATACCAATATGAAGATTGAAGCACTATCTACATTAAAACATCATTTTTAAAATAACATCAAAGAAGTACAGTCACAGGGTAAAATCCATAAAGCAGTTTCTCGGTACATCACCTGTTAAAGGGACATTTTAGTCACCCGTACTTCTACAGCTTAATGTAGTGGTTCTTGTGTCTAAAGACTGTCCCTGGAAGATTTTCAATATAAGCACTGCCCTTTCAGAGAGTGTCTGCCATCTCTAGTTGCAGTCACTCAGACAGCCACTAGAGGCGCTTCCTAGTAAGCTTCCTAAGCTGAACTTCTCCATAGAGATGCATTGATTCAGTGCCGTTTGGCGTAGCACAGCGTTTTGCTGCGCATGCACAAAAGTCTCCCAGTGCTTTCCAGAGTTTTAACTATTTAATTCATGCATTGTAAATCAGTATAAATCAGCTATGAACATGTTTCTCTCACATTGGCCTCGATTTAATAAGCTTTCCAAATTTACGGTTAGAAAACGTATTTAAATTATTAATCTACAAAAATTCGTAGGCTTTAATAGTCACTTCTATAGATAGATCATGTGGAACGTTTTCTTAACATTAGTAAATCATTTGGAAAGCTTATTAAATTGAGGCCATACTTGGACTGAAAATCAAAGGCCACATTTTCTGAGTATTTCTTCACCCTGGAACTTCTCCAAATATTAGAAAAACAAAATACCACCTGTATCCTAAATATGCAGAGTTTAGATTTTAACAGTTTGACATGTGGCCAGCATGATTATTCTATGAGGAATTCATATTATATATCTTAACATCTATTTTATATATTCATTATAAATAAATAGATGTAACAGTTAATCCCGATTACACCAATCCTATTTTCCCAGTGCTCTGTGTATTCCCCACTCTTCAACTAAGTAATTGCAAAAAAATTCAGTGTTGGCAATCAGCTCAATAGCTCAACGAGAAGACATTCTACAAATAGTAGCAATTGTGATCTTCAATTACACTTTTTGAGTAGGGAGTTTCTGTTGCTTCAATTGTGTTCTCATGACAAAGAAAAATCTTATATAATGCATGTAATTGTGCTGAACTAAAACGGGAATCCACATCAAACTCAAAATGAACAAACGTGCATCTGCCACTCAATTTAATAAATTACCCAAGGCAGACAAAAGCAATAACTTCTTATTTTTTACCAAGATTGCTCTTTCAATCCACCCTGATTATTCTTATTATTTTCTTTTCTCATTCAATAAACATCTTTCCTGAATTATACTCCAACTGAAACCATACCATTGCCTACACCCACATGGGCTCTCCAGGAATTTTAAATGATTTCATGCCATACCAAGTGGTAAAACAGGGGCTTATCATAACACGTCACGTGTCTGGTCTACTAGAGATGGATGGGACAAATTAAATTGCTTGCCAGGATTGCTGAGAGAGATCCGAGAATGCAATACCCGGAAGAACCATGTCAATAGAAAATGATCAAATCTAAATGAATACCATTTCAATTATTTTAAAGAGATTAATTCACAAAATATTTGTATATGTGCATTTCAAGATTTTCAATATAAAATATTTATGAAATACTTATGTTGACTGTGTTGGAATGTTAGTGAAATTCCAACAGTCAAAAGATATTATAAGACAAGATAGGGGCTAAATTATCTTATGGTAATGCCTTCCTTAAAAAAAACAAAAAACTTGACAAAAGATAGACCATCTATGGTCATGTATCATCAATTAGTGTCACCACCAGTGATGGCTGTGCAAACCAGGCATTGTCTCTCTCATAGCGAGAGTTGATCTAAGGTGGCTTCCATGGTTTCATGGAATCCTCCATAGACACCAGTGTCGTACTCTTACACATGTGCACTGACACGGCTCGAGGAGAACCAGGAGCAGGAGAGAAAAAATGGCAGTGACTATTGGATACAGTTTCAAGTATATCAACCCTCCAGAAGATTTACTTATGTTATACTGTAAAACGATAAGACATTTTAGATTAGGATTTATTATCTTTATTTGAACTGTATTTTTACAAGCTGCCGGAATATTCAATATCTTTTTAGATTTATCCATATTAGTAATTAATTTAGGCTTAATTATAATTAGATTTCCTATAAGCCTCTGAATTAAGCATTTAATAATGTTGATACATAATAATGACTGATACAAGAGGTGAACCTTGCATGTCCTATTTTTACCTATGCAAAGAGAAGAACTGAACACAATACAGTTGCTTAGAAAATGCAAAATGCATTAACTGCCCTGAAGCATCAAATCAGGATTTAGCAAACAACCAGCATTGATTTGTTTTTAGCAATTCCCTAATTAAAAGCACAAATGAAAGTACTGTGCTGAAAGAAAAAAGGCAATTGCCTATTCGAAAGCAGAAACATTTTTTGATTTCTAATTTAATACGATGCAAGATTATGAATGCTATTACTAATGTTTCTTGCATTAACATTGATGCTTAATTTGATATCCAATGGGAGATTTCTTGAAGAGCTTATTGTATTTAACAAAACAAATTTATTCCAAATAGCTAAACTCATCTCCATCTCAGTTACATTCAAAACATTTTGGTTTTCATTGTTCAAAACAGTGAATTAGTTTAGAGAAATAGTTTCAATTATTTGAATGAATGATTTGAATTAAAGAGAATCATGTTTCTTGCATTGAGAATAAAATCTAGGTTAATTTCAGATGATGAATACTATGTAAGACTTGTCAGAATGTTAGATCTTTTTGGATTTCTCTGGAAGGGGTTAAAGAAAGGCAACATTAGGTACTATACTGTATTTTTTTTTTAGAATATTAATATTTCTCTGCAAAAAAAATACATTTTATTTTTTAAAGGCAGGTGGATGGTGCAACTGAAAAACAAAATGCCAGAATTTCTCAATTAAATATAATAGAAAAACATCTTAATCGATTTCTAATCATCAATCTTTCTGCACCCTTTGACTACAAAGTAGACATAAATATGTAGCATATATTCAGCCGACATATGGACTGATGCACAGGTGTACATTGTTGCTCATTTAATTCCAGCTACATCATGCATGACACTGAATATGTGAAATTAAACATATATACTGGCATATGTACACGTGCAAACATTAGATAAAGCACAGTACACACTTTTATTCAAAAAACCTTTACAGAAAAAATTAATAAAGTGCTTAACACTGACACAAAAGAAACTGACATTGTTTTACCGATTCCTACTATTTTATTTAGAGAATCTTACAAGAACACTATACAAATAGGAATACAAATGTGTATTCCTAACACTGTAGTGCCCCAGTGGACGTTTATGTGCCCAGGGCTTCACCTGTAGGGGGACAAAAACAGTTGTATTTACCTTATCTCCCCTACAGTGCTGGCCTCTGTGCTTCTTGGTTGGCCTCCTGAGCTGAGATCATTGAGATTCCAATAGGAAAGCTTGGAAGGCTGGTGTGCAAGCGCAGCAAAATGAACAAAACATTGAGATGAAGTGGTCTGGGTGCCTATAATGTCCCTTTAAACAATAAAACCAAGTAAATTCTGTATAAAATATTTTTTTGTATTTTTAATAATTCAAAACACCTCATTGCTTTTAATGGAAATATAGATTTCCATAATATATATAGAGAATAATATTAAACTCATATTAAATTCAGTGTCTCCTTTTCTTATGATACCTCCTTCCGTGTCCTGTCTTTCCTTGTCTTTCCACCTCCTAATACTGATCTTTCACTCTCCCTTCAAGTTAGTGGTATCCTCATCAGTCCATCCTTGCTAGCGCACTGTCTTGGTGTCATACTTGATTCTGGTCTCACCTTTGAGCCTCACATCCAGCATGTTACCAAATCTTGCAGATTCCATCTTAAAAACATGCATCCACCCCTTTCTCACGCAAGATGCTACTAAGGAGCTTGTCCAAGCTCTAGTAATTTCCCGCATGGATTATTGTAACCCTCTCCTAATTGGTCTAATTGCCCTGCTACAGTCTGTAATGAATGCTGCCGCCAGATTAATTTTCCTCTCTAGTCGGTCCTCTCACACCTCACACCTCTGTAATTTCTTTCATTGGCTTCCTGTATCCTATAGAAGTCAACTCAAAGTACTAATCCATACCTATAAAGAATTGACCAATTCTAGCCCCTCTTATATCTCTTCACAGAACAATAGGTATGCCCCTTCTCGGTCTCTCCGCTCTGCCTGTGACCTTCTCCTGTCCATTGCTCGCACCCGTACGACCAACTCACACTTGCAGGACTTCTTGTGGGTGGCTCCCTTGCTATGGAATAGCCTGCCTACCGCCATCAGACTCTCCCCTAGTCTTCAGTCATTTAACCCCTTAAGGACCAAACTTCTGGAATAAAAGGGAATCATGACATGTCACACATGTCATGTGTCCTTAAGGGGTTAAGAAGTGCCTTAAAACCCATCTCTTTAGGAAAGCTTATGGCCTCCCAGAGTAACCTCTACCTCACATACCTGTCCCTTGCCCTCTCATAAAGGGCAGCACTCTACTCTCTCCTCCAGCTCTGCTTCACTCCCACCTTATTTGATTGCTATTTCCTGTCCTATTGTGTTTTATACCCCACCTCCTATAGCCTATAAGCTACTTTGAGCCGGGTCCTCTGTAATCTATCATTCCTGTAAGTTTTCTTGTAATTGTCCTATTTATAGTTAAACCCCCCTCTCATAATATTGTAAAGTGCTACAGAATCTGTTGGTGCTATATAAATGGCAATAATAATAATAATAATAATAATAATAATAATAAACAGAAAATTTTCACAAGGTTATCGAGAAAGTGAAGGCATGCAGGTAAAAGCTGCTGACTTTGTTGGGAAACATGGGAGGAAAGGCAGAGGCTAAAAACCACAATAAAGGTTAAACCCAGGACATGGTAACATTTTGTCAGGATCGGGACAGGGATCCAACACGCAGAGTACAGACAGTAGAAAGGTACGTATACCGGACCTTAGAATGGCCGGACTAACGTACGGAGATAGAGAGAATGGTCAAAGGCAAGCCGAGGTCGAGGGAACGAGAAGACAGGTAAGCGAGGGACAAGCCGAGTCAAAAGGGTAACAGAGATAAGCAGAGTAAAACAAACAAGCCGGGTCGGAACCAAAAGGATAACTGGAATACAAGAGCACTGCGAGACTAGACAGGCTAGAACCACGACAGGGCAATGAGCAAATGGAAGAAGCACTGTTAAATACCCTGGCTCAAGAGAGTAGACACGCCTCCGACGAGTCCTGATTAGTCTCCAGACAGTTGAGTGACGGGTCGGTCCGGGTTGGCGTCATGACGTCGACTGCTGGGCGTCGTGTTACAAAAGGAAGAGGAAACAGACCTTCTGGACGGATAAACTTCTAAGTCTCTACCTCTCTAAGAGGTAGAGACTTCAGGTACCCTGACACATTTTCTTTGATGCTGTTATTGAACTTGTTGTTAATCCAATTTTTGTTGTTGTTGTAAATCCAGCAACATTTGTAAAAATTGTTTCACCACCTACCAGGATTATCATTTCCCCTGATCATCTAACTTCCTAAGAAAGATCAAGTGAATTCTCAGTTTCTATATTAATAATAAAGATTGTGGATGGTTGACCCATGGCTTTAGTCTTGACCGGATATATTGTGACAATGTTATTATCTTCTATTTTCTGTCACCTCCAGGCTAAAGGAAGTCATGCCTCTGCTGAGGTGGTGGATTTGTACATTGACACACTTTTCCCTTCTTGTGTGCCATACCCATTTAAAGAAGTTTATGGGTTTCTGATGATCCTGACCCATTCTATAACATAGATGTCCTCCTCATATTTTAGAAAAATGTAGATTCAAAAGAATCTATATCTCATGGCTTGGGGCATAAATACAATATAAATTATTCTTAACATAATAAAAATGACACTAATACCACACAATTCCATTCTCCACCTCCCTTAAAACCTCTCTATTTCAATAAATCTCAAAAAGCAAGCACCCTAGAATGAAACGATCCTGCCCTGCTTTCTGAAATATTATCAGGCCGACCATTATTTGAAAGCTATTGACTAGCAGTATTCCAGCTTTTCCTGGAAAACCTCTGGAAATGGATGATGTGAGCCCTGCTCTGCTTTCCACCAATAACTAAAGTTCTTGCCATCCTTCTCCTGTTGAAGCCCTTTATCATCCAAGTGATTAATATTTCAAAACTATCTGCCTCTGGAAGAGGGTGAATGGGAAATCATAGGGGTATTGGGTATATATCCTCCCCCCAATAATTTACACCAAACATTTTATACAAATAATCTTTTTGTTTTGTTTATATAGACAGATAGACAGACAGACAGATAGATAGATACTATTCATTTTTTCCCTTAAGAACCTTTTTACACAATCAATGAAAGGAATTCAATGAATTAGAAACCATTCACCATACAGTGAGCTATAAGCCAGTTTCCTCTTGACTGCCTTTTATGGATTCTTAAGTGTATATTAACTGATATAAGTGTGTTCCAAAAGGAAAATAAAACAAGATCTAAAGTGAACGGATCGCTGTTGTTTATAACATAGAACATATTAGTGTTACATTGTATATACATTTGAGGCATAATAAAAGCTTCATGCTTTTCCCATAACTAATACAGACACACTCAAATCGACAGACAGAGAAAAGCATAGACTGAAGGATGGTGGGCAAATTGATGGACAGACAGAAAAGCAGACAGATGTACATCAATCAGGAGAGCAATAGAAAAAATATAAATCTAAGTAAGGATAATTTTATTCAGACGTCCTTTTCATAAACAACATCAGCAAATAGACAAATATAAATTTAAAGTGATGTATTTGAACCCACAGACTTTATCAATATAATATATATATATTCTCACCCCTCCTGGATGGTAAGTTTATTCCTCATTCTCTGGTCCTCTACCAGATACCTTGGAGTCTGCGGGTTCTAAGTATCTTAGCTGTTCCTAATACTGCACTGTTCTGGATAGCGATCTCTCATGTCCCACCTGAAATCTGCTGAAGACATCAGATTCCAGGTGGGACTCCCAACTTGGGAGTCACAGCCCCGAGTGCTCCTATCACAACTGGGACTTCTACTGCCTTTACTTTCCCCAGCCGTTCTAGTTCTTATTTCAGTCCTTGGCATTTGTCCACCTTCCAATGCTCCTTTTTCATGATGTTATAGTCACTGGGTATTGCCACATTGACCATGACGGCAGTCTTCCATTCCTTGTCTACCACCACGATGTCTGGTTGGTTGGCCAGCACTTGCTTTTCTGTCTGGATCTTGAAGTCCCACAGGATCTTAGCCCTGTCATTCTCAACTACCCTTTGTGGTATCTCCCATGTGGACATCTGGCAGGTCAAATCCATATTCTGTGCAGATGTTTCGGTACACAATCCCAGCAACTTGGTTGTGTCTCTCCGTGTATGCTGTTCCTGCTAACATCTTGCATCCGGAGACTCGGTGCTTGACTGTCTCAGAGGCCTCTTTGCACAGTTTACACTTTGTGTGTTGCCTGGTGTGGTAGACTCTCGCTTCTATTGATCTGGTGCTGAGTTCCTGTTCCTGTGCTGCTAGGATTAGTGCTAGGATTAGTGCTGTCTTTCAGCCCTGCCTTTTCCAACCACTGGTAGGATTTTGTCATGTGAGCCACATTCACTATCTGCGAGTGGTACCCCCCTTGGAGAGGTTTGTCTTACCATGGAACCTCCTCTTTTTCTGCATCCTCTATCTGTTGTTGTCTCAGGCATTTCCTTAGCAGTTCATCTTTGGGAACAATTTCATGATGTACTTGTGGATACTCTGTGTTTCATCCAGGACTGTGGCCTTGACACTCATCAGGTCCCGACCTCCTTTCTTCCGGCTTGTGTACAGTCTCTGGGTGCTGGATTTCCGGTGGAATCCTTCCATTCGTAGTGAGCAGTTTCTGGGTTTTGACATCCATAGTGACCAGGTCTTCTCTTGGTCAGGTTATTATTCAAATTGGGTACCTGATGACTGGTATGACATATGTGTTGATTGCGTGGATCTTAGTTCTGCCATTGAGCTGGGACTTCAGGACCTGTCTGACTCTTTAGAGGTTCATGGATGTTGCTATCCTCCATGCGTCATCTAGTAGCTGTTTGAACATCTGTATGGACTCTGATAAAACCACTTCTTCAGGCAGAGAATTCCACATCCTTATTGTTCTTACAGTAAAAAAAACCTTTCCTTTGCCTTTGACGAAATTTTCTTCCAGTCTAAACGCATGGCCTCGTGTCCTATGTAAAGTCCGGTTTGTGAATAGATTTCCACACAATGGTTTCTATTGGCCCCGAATATATTTGTATAATGTTATCATATCCCCTCTCAGGCGACGTTTTTCTAAACTAAATAGGTTTAAATTTGTTAACCTTTCTTCATAGCTGATATTTTCGATTCCTTTTGTTAATTTTGTAGCCCGCCTCTGCACTTTTTCTAGTGCCCTAATATCCTATATATAAATATAATTTTTGCATTTTTGTTTCCCCCTCTGTTGGTCACTTCTCACTACTCTACTATCAATCATCTCTTTTTTCAGAACTTCGAATCCCGTGCAAACAAACATGCTTATCCATTGCCCTAGTCATTTTATTCACTAATATTGCTTCATTTAGCTAAAATTGTTTTGGTGCTTAGATTATAGTTTTCAATGCTACTTGAAAACTGCCTGTTTCTTAATGTTTGCTTTTAAATGAAATAAATATGTCAGTACACACATATTTGGTGCACAAAAGAATATTTCTATGTTACATTAAAACTATTGAAAAAAAAATAAACAAAATATAGTGGTTCATGCAAACGTTTTCAGCAACTTATAGAACACACCATGAGTCTGTCATATAAGTTTTACAAATTATAACAAAGCAAATCAATGAAAAGGCACCAGCAGCAGCAGTAAATCTCGAGTCAAAACGATTAGGAAAATCAGCATTCTCAGCTCTCATCACTGTGAAATCTAAAATAAAATAATAAAAAAAGGAAAGACAAACAAAACAACAGAAATATGTTTTCTTTTCTAAGAAACACTGTCTCCCGTGAAATTTCGTCTCCTGCGATTTTATGAGAAAATTAAACGCTAAATTAAAAACTTATTAGCAACAATTTTATGTCTATAATAAAACAATCATTCAGAAAAATCAAAGTATGCATCGATGCAATTTTATAGTTTGTACTGAAATGCATCCTGGGTTTTTTTCTCATCATATTGGTTAAAAGCATAATTCATATCAGCTGCTCATAATTCAAAATGGCTGCATTCATGATATAAAAACAATGTCAGGTACATGTTGCACCCTAATAAACACTGCAAAGGAATGCATAGAAACATAGAATGTGACAGCAGATAAGAAACAATCGGTCCATCTAGTCTGCCCAAAATACTTTCATTAGTCTCTGGCCTTATCTTATATCTAGGATAGCCTTATGCCAATCTCACTCATGCTTAGATTTTTACAGATTTTTAAATACAGGTTGATACCCAACTATGTATTTTCACCATCACTGGTGTTCCGCCCACATTTTCAGTTAGGAAGGGGAGGGTAAATTTGGATAATTTATTCTAGATTAGTAATAGAACTGGATAGTTCTCCTCGCAGACAAAAGGGTAATAAACCTCGAAGATTTAAATAATATGTGAGAAATACAAGCAGATCTTACTGGTATTGTGACACGTGTTGCCACAATGTGTACACTGATTTTTAATATTACATTAGATTTGATTAAAGGAATAATGCAAACAGAATAATTGATAAATTAGGATCTTTGGATAAATATAAATTACATTTTACACACACACACACACATATATATATATATATATATATATATAACAAGTTTAAATCGCAGCAAAGATAAAAACTAGAAAGGACTCGATGTATTCTGCTTTATTTGTATCTGATTCACCACCTGTAGCAAACTATTACATTATCCTGATATCGCTACATCTTAACCCTCCTTATGATAGCACAAGGGGTTTTACAAAAACCCACTGTTTCCTCTGAAGGATATTTAAACGGAGGACATGAGCGAACGGTGAACTAATTACTAGAAATTGATTTTAGCATTAACCTGGATTCCATGCTTTGCCAGAGGAGGATGAGAAGGGACAAATCAAATGTTATTACAGCTACACAATTAAAAGCAGAAGGAGATGAAACACAGGATTAACTACGCTTGCTAAATCTAAGAAAGGAAACAAAAAGTGGGCATGTAATATAGAATCAACACTCAGAAATATCTGCGTTTTCATGCAAAGGCACAGTATAATGTTAAATGAATATATTTGTTCATGGTCTATTCAGCTGTTTTCAACCTGAACACAGTTAATAATTTTTTTTTTTTAAATATTGCAATTCAAAAGTAACACAATAAAAAAGTAGTATATCTTTAATAGGTTAATAAAAAAAGCACACACTTCTAAATGGTACTCCACCCCAATAAAAAAAATAAACAAAGTTCACAGATGCAGTTCTGATTGTAAATGTGCACACCCACAATCTTATTGGTTTAAATCGTCAGCATCACTGCTGCCCCCCCTGGGGTTAAAAATAAACGCATCACTTACATTTTGCAGGATATCTTCACTTATGTGTGTTATGCAGTATAACCCATATCTTTACCTATTACTGGTAATTTGATGATGTGCCGGTAGTAACTGTTATCTGTAGTAATGGAACTAGGTGTCTGAAACCTACATAGTGTCACGGGGCAGATTTGCCCCATTAACAGAACTGATAACTGTTTAACCAGAAACCATATCACACTGAAACAAACTCACCCACAGTTAGTTACACACAGAACACCGTAAACAAGTAACATTCACTTAGCCATTAATAAAATGCTATAGGAACAATAAATATGCTTATCTAGGCTCCATTGCTGCTTCACTATAAATACTGTAATGTGATGGTTCTAAACTTTCTTAAATGTATTACATTATATGTAATGTAACAGTTCAGCAATAGAATTATCAATGTGCACAATGCCCACTGGGGTACTATCTACTCAAACAAGAGAGCTGCTCACATCCAAATGATCCCACTGAGACCCAGCAGAATCCATTGGAGCCCCCATGTGGTGGAGTATCACTTACTTGGTTGGCAATGATGTTACTAACAGTAGCCTATGCTACTAGGAGTTTGTCTAGTGCTTTGGAACCTTGTGGTATTATAGAGTAGGCTTTGTAAAAATGTGGACGCTTGACTCATGGGGTATTGATAGCCTTCCTGGACTGGTTTTGTCAGAAGACGTTAATGAACTCTACCCCTCTACCATCAGGACAGGGGCTAATTTCCCTTTTTGTTTTGCTCCTCACAATCTGACAGCAGATGAGAGAGTCATACTTGGCGTACATCCCAACAGAGCAAAGAAGTACTGAATCATTTGACCTCTCAGTTGCTTCTTCACTCCTGACTTAATATACATATATTTTTTCTCAGCTGGGGATGGAGAACACTCCTAACCTTAAATGCACCTGTAAGCCTTCAACAGCAAAGTGTCTTCATTTTATCATCTTTCCCTACAGTTTGAAAGATTCTAGAAAAAAGATATGTTTAGGATTTTGCTTTGAGAAAGAGTTCTATCTACACCATTGTAATGGTGTAGATAGAACTAGCTCAGGATATATCATTTGTATATTACCATTTGTATATTACCATTTGTATATTGCCATTTGTATATTACCATTTGTATATTATCATTTGTAAATGTTTGTTTAACATGTAAAGCAATTAATTTAATTAAATTCTACAGGGTTGTTTTTTTTCCCAAGTATGGTTTGTTATATATTAACAATAAATTCAAACTGTATTTCAAATTTTAGGGGAAAGTAGCTTAAATGGAGAAATTTTGAATTCAGAAGTTTGGCCTAAAATGTGAAATTCACATTGAAAACCCAACAATTCTGACTATACTAGATAATACTGTACATAAAATTTATATATTAAAAGGTTTTAAATGTATGCAATGGCAGCAAAAGCTTTTGTTTATAAATGGAGACGTCTCTATGATTAGTCTTTCTTCCTTTCTACAAGAAGAAAATGGCTAATATGTTTATATAAAGTCAATGGGACTATAATTCTTCACGTTCGGTACTGATGTATTTTATGATCAGGATTTTACATTAAATGACATATTTTGGGAAATGGGCATTTTTCTGTCTATCAATTATCACATGTAAACATTTCATTCAAACATTTTAAACAAACACATTATTTATATTGTTATTATTTTTTAGATAGTTAACACATTTGTTAGGCTTTTAAAATGTGAAATATTTCACCCATTTTGGACTCAGCCCTATTACTTTTGAGATGATCACTGAACCTATTAGGCAGGTTTTACCTGTTTTCATCCACGGGGTTCTTAAATGGTTTGACTACTTACCCTGGGTCTGAGCCAGGACACACCTGGTACCATAACTACTATGGTGGCAATAGTGCTTAAGATGATTGGACTGTTCCTTTAAGTATACATTGATGGCTGTTTTGCCAGCACAATGAATATAGATAAACCTACCTGAAGGTGACCTTACCATTCACACAATTTGTGGATAATAGGTTCATGTTAACTATCACATCATACTCCCACTACATCAATTTTACTAAAACCGTTCGTTGCTCTTCCTATTCTATAATTACTTTGATAAGAGTATATTAAGCTTTTTCAAATGGTGGTTTCAGACAGCTGAGCCATCAATATAAAACACAAAAAAGGAAAAATAAATAAAATGTAAAACTTATGATACTGTTCTGCTGGCCGGAATCTGCTCAGATAGAGTAACAATTCCTTTGGAAAAAGTGTGAACAAACAGAAGTGGTTAATATATAATATTATAACAATATTATACTTTGATGTTGAATACAATTTTAGAGCCTTTTCAAATTTGATGCCAATGTTATCAAGCATCCCCAGGGACACAACTTAAAAATGGAAAGAAGTCACCTACCATTTCAAATGCTAATTAACTCTAACATAAAACAGATATCTAAAGGTCTAAGTGGCTAATTAAACGCCCATTTTAGCCATACCTTTCTACCATAATAACAATATAAAAGAAGCCGTGTCTGCATGTGCTGATTCAGCTGATGAGAAATTATGAAAATTGCAGTTCAGTATTCTACGTCCTTCACATAGTTTATAGTCCCTGAAGCAGGTGATTAAGGAAGGGTCTGCCCTTGAATGACATAATTTTGAATGAGGTCTGATTTCAAATCTCATGATTAAGTATGATGACTACCTTTAACAGGTGAAGAAATTATATACACACAGTATATATATGGGTATGATTGGCAATAGTAGTGATACAAGTGCTGTTATTTCCCAGTGTCTAGGTTACTGATAAGACATAGATAATTGAAACATGTTAAAGGGACACTGAAGGCACCCAGACCACTTCAGCTCATTAAAGTGGTCTGGGTACAGTGTCCCTATTGCCCTTAGTGCTGCAATGTTAAATATTCCAGAGTTCTGCCTCCAGAAGCTGTCTCCCAGACAGCCACTAGAGGGGACCCTGGTTTAAAAACAGACCTTTGGTCCAGTATCTGACGCTGGACCAAGGATGTATCTTCCTTGGGGAAAACAAGGCATCTGCCTTGGGCGGTGTAACGGACCGTTTTGCTCACCAGAGGTTAAAAACCGTTTAGGCGATATTCCCTTTCCAGATACACCGACAGCTACTGTAAGCACCAATCTCCCGAACTGAAAACACAGGAACCCTGGAAATATCTGGGAAACAGCCGAACAGGAAAACCATGCGAAAGGGTTACACTCCTGGCAGTCAGCATACAATCCAATTCCCCCCAAGAACGAGACGACACTTCGTTTTGAGGGTTATGCAGAATCTGACTGTACTGGCACATACAGTCTCTTTTATTCCCAATCAACAAACATAGTACAGCCGACAGGGTTTTACAGAACAACCAATCAATCCATACAATACACACAGACACTCCCACACAAAATGCTCCCCTCTGCCTGTGATATGATTACTGAACACAATGGGTAATCTCATCATCACAGGCAGAGGAATACAGTTTTTACACAATATTTATAACTTCTAAAATATACATGTCACAAACATAAAACATAAATTTTCATAATCAGCATGCGGGAAATAAACACATACTCAAAAATCAGGGCAATCGGTTAAGGGGTTAAAAAGTTAGATGGAAGTCCTTTATGACCGACCGCAAGCACATTTTCATGCCTAAAACAGTTCCATAGATTTGGGCTGTGCGGTCGGTCTATTTCAGGCTGAAAAATTGACTTAGTCCCATTCGAACGAGCGGCAAAATCACCGTGGGAGAAGGTAAGGCTCAGCGGTGTTCGCGGAACTGTGTAGCCGATTTTAGTTCCATGAATTTGGCTACACATACCGCTGACCGCATGGAATGAACCAAGATGGCCGCCGCCATGTGTTAGTTTTTCGAATAGCGGCCACTTCGACTACTTCGGCACTTCGACGGCATTCGAAGTGCCAATTTAAAAGTACAAACCCTTTCTCTGGGAGTTAAAGGGCCCGCAGCAGCACACCAAAAATCCATTATGCCCAAATCTTGTAATTAAAGGGCCACATCTTCCCGGGCCATAGTCATAAGGCAAGCGCGGCCGCCCCCAAATGCCCAGGCAGATCCCTTGTTTGCCTCGTGTCCTGGGGGGGCTCAAGACCTGGCCAGATGGCCACTTTGAGACCCATTGAGGCGGGCGGCAGATGGCGGGCAGCAAGGGAGCATGCTCACCTGGCTCTTCCTGCTCAGCTCCCTTGCGCACTGCTTAATGAAGCCGGGAGTCAGAATATGACGTCACTCCGGCTCCCGGCATCACTAAGTGACACGCGAGGGAGCTGAGCAGGGAGATTAAATCTCCCTCGCCACCTACTCAGCCTGTCTGCCCCCTGTCTGCACGACCAGCAGCCCCACTGCACCGCAGATAAGCAATCCACTCCAGTTCTCCCAGGGAGGCTGGGTGGATTTAAAATAAAATCTAAAAAATTATAATTTGTGAGTGTTGGTGGAAATGTGTGTGCGTGTGTGGTTGTGAGTGTGTGTGTCTAAGTGAATTTGTGTGTGTGTCTAAGTGAATGTGTGTGTGTGTCTGTCAGTGAATGTGTGTGTGTGTGTTGGTCAGTGAATGTGTGGGTGTGATGGTCAGTGAGTGAGTATGTGTCGGTCAGTGAGTGTGTGCGTCTGTCAGTGCGTGCGTCTCTGTCAGTGCGAGTGTGCGTCTGCCAGTGAGTCAGTCAGTGTGTGTCTGAGTAATAGTGTGTGTCTGTGTATCAGTGTGTCAAACTAGTGAGTGTGTGTGTATGTCATTGTTTGTCAGTGTATATGAGAGTGTGTGTGTATGTCATTGTGTCAATGAGTGTATGCATCTATCAGTGAGTGTGTGCGTCTGTCAGTGAGTGTGCATCTGTCAATGAGTGAGCATCTGTCAGTCAAAGTGCAGCCTTGACAGGAAGGGGTTGGGAAAATTTTAATTAGGGCTGGGGTGCCCGAGCACATACTGCCTTGGGCAGCACAAATCCTAAATACACTACTGTGCTGGACATCCTCACGCTCTGCATGAGGATCTCCAGGGTCAGATTTTTCATCATAGGAAAGCATTGATTCAATACTTTCGTATAGAGAGGTCTAATGCGTGCACGGTTTTAGAGCCCGATGGTCGTGGAAGGTGGAGGCGGAGCTGCGACCTAGCGCCGAGGGACATAGGCACTGGCATCAGGTAAGTAAATAAAGGCTTTTTAACTCTTTATTCACTGGGGAGGTGGGGACGCAAGGCAGTAGGGAGGCAGGGGGAGCGATAGTGCCAGGAATACAGCTATAATATCCCGTTAATAGAATATAAGGGTGACTGCACACATTATACCAAATCAAATACACAAGTGAATGGAGTATATACCTATACAGGTATGTTTCCAAATCTGAGCTCAATCTGCAAATACAGACTTATAAATATGGATGTTTTGGATTCCTTGTCGTCACATGATGTCCAGATCACATGAGATCCTGATCACGGGATGATGCAAGAATGCTAATGCTAGCATCACTGAGTGATAATGCAACAACACCAGCATGGGCAAAGGGGGATAGAAACACATAAACACCGGAAGATGTGTTCAGTCAAGTGGCACCAATTTCAAGTTCCTGAATTCCGGCGTTATAAGGAAGAACATTATTGTGAACAAGGATGCACCAGGAAGAAGATGGTAACAGTCAAAATGCGCTGTATTATGATGTGGACTTCATTGATTTGTCCCCATGCAAATTGTGCTGGCTTTATTTCATGGATTTTAAACCACATTTACATTAAAGTGAAACTTACTTACTACCACCACTCGAGATCCCTCTATTATTTACAGCTATTGCAAAGCTGCAATATCAAGGAGAACATGGAGGTGAAGGCTTTGCAACACTGGACTAAATTTAACAAGTGATTGAAGTTTGAGCGTGCTATGTGTGGCTCTATAGTATGTGAGTGGGTTTCCTATTTACTTAAATAACTTATAATGGTAAATTACATACTACTCTATGAGAGTTTTCTCTCTTTTATGGTTCTTGTATTTGGAGATTGTGAACAGAGTTGGAAACATTCCTGTATAAGTATATACTCCATTCAATTGTATATTTGGTGTGGTATAATGTGCACTGACGTGCTTATATTCTATTTACACATTTTAACAGATGAATTATCTCGAGACCAATGCAGGTTTCTTTTTGTTCGGAAATGCTGCTACATTATGCCAAAATACTATTTACTTACTGGTGTAGCAAAAAAAAAACCTGAACCAAATCGAAACCACTCCACAGGAAAACTGCAACAACATATGTAAGATGTGTATATATACAGTACTAGCATACAAAGAAGCACCAGGTAAGTTTAATCAATGCAAAGACATGTGCAACGGTATATAGGGGCAAGGGAGCCACAGAATTGGGCTCCATACCCCCTCAATGTATTGTAGGTATTTCCTGAATTTGGGGGCCTGAAGAGAGCTTAATTCCATTCTCAGGAATGTAGAGTGAAGGAGTAGGATATTTCTGCACAGGTGGAACAAATCTAGACCATTGTTCTGGTCTAGTAGCCATGAGGATGACAAGGCATGGCAACAGGTGTTGCAGAGGAGTCACCTAAATAATGGGTGATGGCATGGAGTATACTCTGTTACATTCATAAAAATATATTTAACCATCCTCATTTTGTAACATGATTGGACTCGGTACAGCGATATATCTTGCTCAATTTTTTTTAAGGTATCTCTTGCTGTTCACAACCTACACTTACTGGGTACTTGACTAGATCTAAGTCTATTTTCTGACATCCACCATGGGTAAGACATATACGCAGGTGCCACAAATATTACACTAGTCACCATAAAAAACCCTAAACTTTGAAGTTAACCAAAACTATACCTTTAGTTCAACTGCAAACTATTGATGCAGAAGAACTTTTGTCAATCACAGGGTAGCTTTCTATTCCATGGACTAATGCAAGAATAAAAGGTTCAGTAACATTTTATTTTCTTTCACCGCCTTTATAAACATTACATATTCTTAACAGTGTACTATAAATAGACACAGCCTACATTCAGACAACTGGTAATATTACAAGATATGATTCATGAAATAATAAAAACAGAACGTCTACATGTTACAGCAATCTATGAATCATTTACTATCTTTTTCACCTTTTTGCTACAATATTATTCATTTATCCCAATGTTTAGAATCTGAATAGGTCTGGTAGTAAAGAATTTTCATTGTCTGTTCTGTTCAACCAGAATGTCATCAACTGATGCTAAATTGAATTGAGTTTTTCTACTAGTGTAGCTTTTTCATGAACCCAATTGACATCTTGAGGTATTTAAACTTGAAATCAATTCTTGGTTCTGAAAAAAGGTAGCAGGGTGTGAAACGAGATTTCTCTGTGCCTCGTGGAAGATTGAGTCTTGCACGGTAAATGTGTAGGATTACAACCATACTTCCAACCCTCTGCCCAAGTTAATATTTAATTTATTGCTTTAGAGCTATTCCTATAAGATAAATCTTCAGCTGAAAAAGATTTAGTCCCCAAACAATAAATTATCACGAGTATGTAGTTATGGAGTTTCAACCAAAATAGCAGCAACAGGCACCTCAGTTTTCAACATACGAAAAATTACTGTTTTAACGGATAACCCTCTGTGGTATTTATCTTGCTAATTCAGTTCACAACCATGAGCTCATCAAATATTGTCCTCTGCAATATACCTTCCAAAAAACTATGTGTTTCATCTTACTTTATCACATTGCGATCCAAAATGCTTTTATGTTGGGACTTACCTTAAGAAACAAATCCAAAGAACCATTTTCCATAAATTCGGTTATAATCATCACTGGTTTGCCTGAAATACAGAGAAATATTGGTTAATATCAATAAAGCATTAATATTTGTTCTGGATATACATGTTAGACACGAGGGGCTGGCTTCTAAGACCAGATTTCTCCTATATTTTTCTTCATGTGGTTGAGTGAATAGCTTTTTCAAAATTCCCCATGGACTACAAAGAGTAAACATATCACTAGCCAAAGAGTTTAGACTCATACCTTGAAAGGACTTGAATAATAAATAATTGTGCACCTGTTTCTTGGGAGAAAGATAGTCAAATCTATCTAGAACCTAATAGGAACTTGGAATCATTTTCATTGTGATGTGTATAGCTGAGATTATATGTTAAATTCTAATTCTAATATGAATTTTTGCTTTTTATTGTTTTTTTTTTTTCGTGGTGACGATGAAGTCATTCGTTTTGGTTGGACACAGTATATGGTAGAGGGAAATGTTTGGAAGGGGCTTAAGTCAACAAGTGTGGGAGAGGATATACAGCTTAACCTTGGGTTTCTGTCTATGTGGAAGTGAAATCCGCAAATATCTGATATCTGATTGATGTTCAAACCTACAACATCAAAAACTCTGATAGTGTACCATAGCATATTTAGTTTATAATATGATTTTATTGTCTAGACTATTTTATTATGCTACAAAATAAGGGCTCCTTGCTAAAAGACTTCATGATACATATTTTATACAATGAGTTTATTACTATGCAGTTAATGAGTTTCTTGATTGCAATTTTGTTTTATTTTTTTAGAAGAATAATTTCCATTAACTGTTATCAGAATGTTGAACAACTTATTGTATCTTATACATACACTATATCACAGGTTTATCGTCTAATTAGGTTTAATGACTTAATTTGGTTCATTCAGTAGAAATATTCATTTGCATAGGTAAAAAAGTAATTTAACATAGAAGAGTCAATCTGATATTCCTAAGCTTCTGCTTAGTGTTATTAGGATAGAATACAAAATTAGCGTTACCTCCTAATTGATGACCCATTTTCCCAACAGCCACCAATACAGATGGACAGACAGCTAATGATAATGTGCTCAGTTTGAGTAACACTTAGCAATTTAGTAAAGACACCAGCAGGCATTGAGATAGTTCTTTTAATGATTCTTACCAAGCAGAAGCTCTAATTACCTGCATTAGATTAGGACAATCACAGAATATAGATCCCCCTAGTAATTGTCAAATGGATAAAGAGCTAGATGCACTCATTAGTTGGTGCTTGAGCAGAGCATGATATTTGGTCATTTACATAACCAATTAACTAACCCTCAGCCTACTGTTAAGACCCCGTAAGAAACATTCAGATTTGCATATTCTTTTTTGTTCAATCTAAAGATATCTCTCTGTTCTTTTTCAATCACTTGTTTTTTTTTTTCTCTTTCTACAATGTTTAAATGGCATATTTCAATCATAATGAATATCAAACAATAGTGTTCAGAATTTGCTGTGTTCCTTATTGAATAAAGACCACACAGATTTTGGAAGATAGCTGTGTTCCACACCAATGTAACTATATACCCTGTACATGTTACAAGCAGAATGGATTAAACTTGGGCATGGTGAAAACCAATATTTCGGCCATTTCGTACAATTTTATTTTACAAATTGGGGCGACCGGATGTCATCCATATGGAAGATGAACTATCTTATTTTTGTTACCAACAAGGAATTCCAAATCAGAATTCAAACAAACATCCTCGGCCACTGCACAATTCAATCGGTTCAGGATTTAGCCATATTTTGTCTTAGAGTTTAGGAATTTGGACAATCATCTGATTGTCCCAAAATCAGACAAAACTGAAATGTTTTGAATTTGTTCAAAAAAGCCTGTTTAAAATCCTGTCATCTTGGACAGAGCATCTAAACTGGGCTAATACAGGGAGAGCAAAGTGGAGTTAACAAAATTATGGCTCTGTAAACACATACAAAGCTGATGTACAAGTGACTTTATAACTTGACCCCTCAGTGACCAGTTTTTCAATGTTCTTACCATTAAAAGGACACTCCAGGCACCCAGACCACTTCTGCTCATTGGAGTGGTCTGGGTGCCAACTCCCACTACCCTTAACCCTGCAAGTGTAATTATTGCAGTTTTTCATAAACTGCAATATTTACATTGCAGGGTTAACTCCACCTCTAGTGGCTGTCTATTAGACAGCCACTAGAGGTCACTTCCTGGGTTCTAGCACAGGTTTCCTGTGCTAGAGCGTCGCTGGACGTCCTCACGCTGTGTGAGGACCTCCAGCGTCGCTCAAAACCCCATAGGAAAGCATTGAAATGATTTTTCAATGCTTTCCTATGGGGAGACGTAATGCGCATGCGCGGAATTTCCGCGCATGCGCATTAGGTCTCCTCGGCCGGTGAGCGAGATTAGTCTCGCCCACCGGCCGACGTAATCACTAGGAGGAGCGTCGCGGAGGCGGAGACAGCGGCGAGGGACATCGCCGCTGTCCCAGGTAAGTCACTGAAGGGGTTTTCACCCCTTCAGTAACTGGGGATTGGTGGGTGGGAGGGAGAGGTACCCTCCAGTGCCAGAAAAACGGTTCGTTTTTCTGGCACTGGAGTTTCCCTTTAAGGAACAGGGCTGTTTTTACATTTCTGCGGTGTTTGTGTTTAGCTGTAGTTTTCCTCTTTCTCATTTACTGTACCCACACATATTACTGTTTTCAAACCATTAAATGTTTTTTCTAAAGATACTTTATCATTATTTTCATCATATCATATAACTTACTATAAATTTTTTTTATAAAATTTGATTAAAAAACCTTTTCTAACTTTGACCCCCAAAATCTGTTACGCATCTACAACCGCCAAAAAACACCCATGCTAAATAGTTTCCTGAGCTTAGAAATACCCAATGTTAACATGTCCTTAGCTTTTTTTTTTTGCAAGTTATAGGGCTATAAGTACAAGTAGGACATTGCTGTGTCAAAATATGTCATAATATCTGTCATAAATCTCTGAATCACACCTCACACGTACATAATTTTTTGAAGTAGACTACCCGGGGTATTCAATATGGGGTATGTCCAGTCTTTTTTAGTAGCCACTTAGTCACAAACACTGGCCAAAGTTAGCATTTATATTTGTTTGTGAGTTAAAAATGCAAAAAACTATTTTGAACGCTAACTTTGGCCAGTGTTTGTGACTAAGTGGCTACTAAAAAAGACTACCTTGTTTTGTCTTCTTTTGCAAATGGTATGCCATCATGGGGGTAATTCTCATTCCTAGGCTACGATAAGCTCTCAAAGGCAACATAACCAATCTGGCAAATTTAAATGTGAAACAACTGAAAATCAAGCCTTATATTTGACTCTGTAACTTTCAAAAACATTATAAAACCTGTACATGGTTGGGGGGGAGCACTGTTATACTCGGGTGACTTCGCAGAACACCAATATTGGTGTTTAAAAACAGGAAAACATATCACAACAATGATATCATCAGTGAAAGTGCAATTTGTGTGTGAAAAAGAAAAAAATTCACTTTCACTGACAATATTATCGCTGTGACATGTTTTACTGTTTTGAAAAACTCATATTTGTGTTCAGTGAAGTCTCCCGAGTATAACAATACCCCCCCATGTACAGGTTTTATGGTATTTTGGAAAGTTACAGGGTCAATATAGGGCTTGCCCATAAAAGTTTGCCAGATTGGTTTGCTGGTAGTGATGTCCTGAACGGTTCGCTGGCGAATAGTTCCTGGCGAACATAGCTTGTTCGCGTTCGCCACGGATGGCGAACATATGTGATGTTCGGTCGGCCCCCTATTCGTCATCATTGAGTAAACTTTTGACCCTGTACCTCACAGTCAGCAGACACATTCCAGCCAATCAGCAGCAGACCCTCCCTCCCAGACCTTCCCACCTCCTAGACAGCATAACATTTAAATTAATTCTGAAGCTGCATTCTTTTTTTTTTTAGACAGAAGTGTGTTAAATTTGAGCATGCTAGGCTGAACGTGCGTATACCATGGCTAGTTGCACTGAGGGTATGAGTATATAGCAGTACATTGTGTGAAAGATGGCTGTCATGTTTAGGGTGTAGCTTGCACATTATCAACTGTGTATTTATATCAGCAACTCCACCCCTAGTTATAAATCAAGTGTGAGTTGCCCCATGAGATGAGAGTAGTGAATAACATAATACATGAACGGTTAAGGTAAAGGCATGTAAGGAACTACGACAAACTCTTTAGGAGGTGAAATAAGGACATGTTTAAACGCTTGCTACTTTACGATTAGTTAATGTGCAGAGAGCAGTTCATGTGATCAAAGGCATGGTGTGGAGGATCAGCTATAGTGGGACATGCTTGGTAGGCTGCTGTTTACTGCTTGTGCTCATCCGATCTCTTCTGGGCGCCAGGTGCAGACCCTGGGAGACCCTGATACCTGGAACAACAAAGGCAAGTCTCTGGCTGAGTGCCGGGTTCGCGGCTTGAGGTGGTGGAAGCTTGTTTTGTCGGGTGGTCGGATCTATCCCGGTGGTGCTTCACGTTTGGTGCGGGATTGTGATGGCTTAAGGTGGAGGCGAGTGCTTGACGTGGGGCAGGCTCTGCATTTCTGTTTGTGCCTCCGGTGCCGTCTTCAACGCCTTTTGCGTGGGTGGATTTTAATGGGGGCTGCTTCGCTTAGCTGTGGTGGAGCTTGTTGGGGCTGTGGTGGAGCTTGTTGGGGCTTCCTGCTTGTTATTTGCTTCCAAAATTGATTAAAGAGTCTGTCCAGCTTAGACTCAATATCCTGTCATGCTTTGCTGGTACCAGGAGGACACACAGCTGCCGCCATATTAGTAGAGTCGCAGATGAGTATGTCAGCCTGGGCGGCTGTGCTCTGTGCGTCCATTAGCTCCAGACAGCCTCTCGGGGGTGGACCGGGATAACCCCCACTGGTCCAAGGGGGGGGGGGTAATGGAGCTTGTTGATAGCTGTGAGATATGTGAGATATTGAGGGAGCTCACACCAAGTGCGTCTTTCCTCCATGACAGCTAGGCCCCGCCCGCCGGAAGCTGCATTCTTAGTGAGAGGAGGGAAAGTGTAGCTGCTGCTGATTTAATAGGGAAATCGATAGTGAGGCTAGTGTATTTAGTGTCCACTACAGTCCTGAAGGACTCATCTGATCTCTGCTGTAAGGACAGCACCCCAAAAAGCCATTTTTAGGGCTAGAACATAAGCCTGTTTTTTTTTTTCCTGTGTAATTTAATTGCAGTTGCCTGCCTGCCAGCGTGTGTATCAGGCTCACAGCATATACTGTGCCCACTTGCCCAGTGCCACCACTCATATCTGGTGTCACAATAGCTTGCATTTAAAAAAAAACAAAAAACTTTTTTGACTGTGAAATAATAGCAGTCAGTTTCCTTCACACGTGTGCGTATCAGGGCCTGCCAGGGCACAGTGTCACACCAGTGCAACTCATATCTGGTGTAACAGTAGTGTACATTTAAAAAAAGAAATACAGGGGACTTGTTGTCACCTTTCGGGGACCCTTGGTGTTGTACGTGGCTGGGTGGAGGAAGAGACCTTCAATGACATCAGTGAGGACAAGGAACGGGACATGGCTAGCTTGGTATCCAACCTTGTGCAAATGGGGAGTTTGTGGTTGTGCAAATGGACTGTTTGCGGTGCGTTAAACGGGGAGTTTGGTCTGTCACTGTGAAGCGGACGTAACCCTTACACTACCTGATCGATACAACATCATACCTGATGTTTTAAAGCACGTTATTCCAAACAATTTAGGAATGTTAGGTGATTTATGCCCTTTGTGGATTAAAACCAGACTCTGCATCAACTATGTCATTTTCCATGTGAGTTTTGTAATGGATCCCCCTCTGGCATGCCACAGTCCAGGTGTTAGTCCCCTTGAAACAACTTTTCCATCACTATTGTGGCCAGAAAGAGTCCCTGTGGGTTTTAAAATTCGCCTGCCTATTCAAGTCTATGGCGGTTCGCCCGGTTTGCCCGTTCACGAACATTTGCGGAAGTTCACGTTCGCCATTCGCAAACGGAAAATTTTATGTTCGCGACATCACTATTTGCTGGGTCTATGTTGCCTTTGGTATGGGCAAGCCCTATATTACAGGGTCAATAAAGGGCTTGCCCATAAAAGTTTGCCAGATTGGTTTGCTGGGTCTATGTTGCCTTTGGTAGCCCAGGAATGTGAATTAACTCCATAATGGCATATCGTTTGCAAATGTAGACAACCCAGGGTATTCAAAATGGGGTATATGTCCAGTCTTTTCTAGTAGACACTTAGTCACGAACGCTGGCCAAAGGTAGCATTTTTATTTATTTTTTGCATTTTTTTAAACAAAAACTGCACTTTTATTGGTGATATCATCTTCGTGATAAGTTTTACTGTTTTGAAAAACTCATATTTGTGTTCAGCAAAGTCTCCCGAATATATCAATATCCCATGTACAGGTGTTATGGTGTTTTGGAAAGTTACAGGGTTAAATATAGGGCTTGCCAATTAAATTCTCTGGACTGTCTGCCTGGGTTGTCAGGCAGGTCCCTTTACGTTATAATTAATAAAATCAAATAATTATGTATAATTAATAGTTAAATATATATGTAGATTGTATGTATGTATATATATATATAATATATATATATATATATGTATGTATATATATATATATATATATATATATATATATATATATATATATACCTTTGGCCAAAGTTCGTGACTAAGTGTCTACTAGAAAAGACTGGACATATACCCCATTTTGAATACCCTGGGTTGTCTACATTTGCAAACGATATGCCATTATGGAGTTAATTCACATTCCTGGGCTACCAAAGGCAACATAGACCCAGCAAACCAATCTGGCAAACTTTTATGGGCAAGCCCTATATTGACCCTGTAATATAGGGCTTGCCCATACCAAAGGCAACATAGACCCAGCAAATAGTGATGTCGCGAACATAAAATTTTCCGTTTGCGAATGGCGAACGTGAACTTCCGCAAATGTTCGCGAACGGGCAAACCGGGCGAACCGCCATAGACTTGAAGAGTGCAGCGTGCGTGTATGAGTGCAGTGTGTGTATGAGTGCAGTGTGTGTATGAGTGCAGTGTGTGTATGAATGCAGTGTGTGTATGAATGCAGTGTGTGTATGATTACAATGTGTGTGTATATGAGTGCAGTGTGTGTATATGAGTGCAGTGTGTGTATGAGTGCAGTGTGTGTGTATGAGTGCAGTGCGTGTATGAATGCAGTGTGTGTGTATGAGTGCAGTGTGTGTGTGTGAATGCAGTGTGTGTGTGTGTGTGTGTGTGTTGCAGAGCCTTCGTGGGGGGTGGGCAATTTTATTATTATTATTTTTTAATTATTTTAATAATTAGTTTTTATTATTTTTTATTTTATTTAATTATTATTATTTTTTTTTTATTAATATTTTATTATTATTTATATATTTATTTTTTTCGTCCCCCCTCCCTGCTTGATACATGGCAGGGAGGGGGCTCTCCTTGCCTGGTGGTCCAGTGGCATTGGTAGTTCAGTGGGGGGAGGAGGGGGGCTGGCTGAGAGTTTACTTACCTCTCCTGCAGCTCCTGTCAGCTCCTGTCAGCTCACAGTGTAAGTCTCGGCTGCACTATGACCCCGCGGCTCTCGCGAGACTTACACTGGGAGCTGACCGAGGTGCTGAACGGTCCGGCGCGGAGGAGGAGGGAGCTGACAGGAGCTGCAGTAGAGGTAAGTAACCGCACACAGCCCCATTGTCTGTATTATGGCAATGTAAATTGCCATAATACAGACAGTGACTCGAGTATAAGCCGAGTTGGGTTTTTTCAGCACAAAAAAATGTGCTGAAAAACTCGGCTTATACTCGAGTATATACGGTATTTGCATCATTTTGTCTAACTGACTTTGCCTGGGATATTTTGTTTTTGTAATATAAAAAATGGAGAGTACAAGCGCTTATTTAAATAATCAATATCCTTATATCCTTATGTTTACCAAATTTCAGTGAGCTGCTATTACACCGTGGTTATCTTTCTATCAGAAATTGTGGAGAGAAGGAGTTTCAGGTGTAGCACTCTAATTAGTTATAGTGGATATGATAGTGTATAATTTAAAATAGGATATACTTTAAGGAATCGTGTACACTTCTATGTAGTCCCAACACTTTAAAATGAACCTTAAATAGGAAACATAAATATACAGAATATAGTGCAACCTGTATACAACAATTGAAGCAAAAAAAAGGTAGATGTGCAAATTGCTAACTCACACTTTTCTGAGCTAAAACACTAGGCGCATATACCTGAGCTAGTGTTTTAGCTCAGAAAAGTGTGAGTTTAGCAATTTGCAATCTACTTTTTTTTGCTTCAATTGTTGTATACAGGTTGCACTATATTCTGTATATTTATGTTTTTGTAATATAGTTATAGGTGTTGCGAAGAGCATAACAACCAATGGTATGGTATGTCATCTCGATGGCTAGCCTTGCCACTGCAGATGGTTGTGAAATAAATTTCCCATAATGCTCAGCACCTGGCAATGAATCATGGGGAATGTATAATCGGCAATTAGCGTGTGTACAATGTGGTTAAATTATTAGGGTATTCCTTATTGGGTCACTTAAAAAGAACAGGTATTGTTTTACAATGTAGATTAATAGGTCACATTAGAAAAAGGTAAGGTAACAATTGAATGTATCTTCATGCAACTGTGTAATTGATTTAACCCCTCTATTCTCCACCGTGATAATACACCTACTTTAAAATTATAACTACATATTTCTCTTTAGCCAATTTGTGTCCTATCAAGCAGAGCAAATGGATTTTTTGAGAAAAAGTGGAGCAAGAAAACTTGTTTTATATCAAGTGTGATTCTGAATAACATGCTGTAAAATGAGTCCTAGTTACACAGCTATTTGAAGCACAGTTTGAGGCACATTATGCAAATATGCTCAAAGGGCGAATCAATGTCTAAAGAGCTCCAAGCGAGATGCACAATACACATAGGGTTAAGCATCGGACATCAAGAGGAGCTGTATGGGTCCGAAGCGGTATTTAAAAATTAAATCAAATAGTCAAAGAATGCAGTGTCATATTTATCTTTAAGTTGCTGAATAGAATGAAATAAACAGGACTGCTGAAAGGGTTAATTGAGCAAGGTGGCAATATGGCAAAATGCAGAACTACCTACTTATTTCCCTTATTTTGTAAGGATATCATGTTGAGTATTGTAAGAGAATTACATGAAATTATTTTTTTTCTATGACTTGGAAATTGTCTAGTACTATATAAACAGTGTCCAAATAAAATATAGTATTGCATGGGGAATATCAGCACGGGTGTATAACTAACTGTCTGACTTTCTCTTCCCAGCAATATGTAAAATATTGTCTCTTGGGGTTCTAAATTGGATAGAAGCATAGCAGAATTCTGTAAGCTGGTCCACTGAGAAGACAAACTTAATTCTGTTCAGAGTTTTTCCAACGATATATATACAAATGAATGAGTGGACAGGGTGAAAAGAGCCTGAACCACATGTGTATTACCCTTTAAAATAAACAGCAAATTAGCCATTTACAAAAATTAAAGCGGACACTATTTTCCAAAAACATGTCATAAAATATAACTTGTACTTATCTTGCAATATTGATAATATAGAAAATACACTTAATCATCACTAAAGAGATAACATATATGAATCATAGTGTAATAAGTACAAAGAATATTGGAGATAGATGTACGACAAGGAGAAACTCACATATTTTAGATAGACAGGAGAAACACTTGACTCAAACACAGCATGCATTTAGACCAATAAAGGTAGCCCAACTTCTTCTCCAATAAATGAATGCAAATTCTCAGCAGAAAATAAAAATCGTATTGCATACCACTGTATATGTTAATAAAGATGTATTACTTGATGTAAACTCTTAAGAGCCTTAAAGGGACACTATAGTCGCCATAATTTAGCTTAATGGAGCAGTTTTGATGTATAGATCATATGCCTGCAGTCTCACTGCTTAATTCTCTGCCATTTAGGAGTTAAATCACTTTGTTTATGCAGACCTAGTCACACCTGCCTGTATGTGTCTTACACCGACTTCCTAAACACTTCCTGGAAAGAGTAATCTAATGTTTACACTTCCTTTATTGCAAAGTATGTATAATTTAGAATTTCTTATCTCCTGCTCTGCTATAATGCTAGACCCTGCAGGGGCCTCCTGTATGCAATTAAAGTTTAACATACAGAGCAGGAAATACAAACCTTTAAAATAAGTAAACATCTGATTGAAAATGAAATCTTTTTTTTTTTGCAAGCTGTGTGAGTGACAGTCAGGGAGGTGTGGCTAGGGCTGCATAAATGGAAACAAAAGGAATTTAACTCCTAAATGTTATTTTGGTGACTACAGTGTCTCTTTAAGTATTTGGTAATGTTGTGTTTTATATTGAGATTCCTCTTATCCTTCAAAACAATAAACTGAAAATCTGCAGACACATTTTCAAATTTGGACTCTGAAAAGATATCCGCCAGTGCATAATTCAGACAAGCTGCTCTTAGAAGCTAGATGTGTTGCACAGGAGCATTACATGCACCGATTGGGACGGATTCAGATGTAACATCTAGAAACAAGCAGAAAGGATCCAGTAGGTGCATGTAATGCATTAGCAACCACATGAGACACCCGTAGTAAAATTGCATACAGAAAGGTAGCTGGTCATAAACAACAACCACTTATTGAGCAGAGTTCTTTGGTAAAACAGTGACAATCAGAACTTAATTGGACTAATTTCAGGGGTATTTATATAGGGTGGATGGGCTTATGTTTGATGTCTTCACCGGAGGAAGATGAAACTCAGAGAATCGCGTTATGGAAAATGAATTTTCTCTTTGTTTTATTTTATTTTGTGCATTTCTACCACCTGCATGTTTTTGTTTGGGCATTTTAGGAAGAAGATTACCTTATGTTGTGTTTTGAGCCGACCTTATGGGTCTCTAAAACATGTGAGTGTTTCTATTTATCCACAGTGATTGCTATATACATATACACTGTTATATGATGTTATGGTATGACATTTGTATCAACGGTTCTTGCTGCCCACACTGTCTACACACACTTCTATACACTGCTGTACATACTGATACTAGCCACACATTACTTCAAATGCTACCCACACGGTTAAACACACACAAACACACACATACTGCTATCAACTCTGTAGAAAAACACTGCTACACACACTAATACACATACTAATATCCACTGTAACAAACACAAAAACCAACTGACACACACATACACAGAAACACATACACATACACACACTACTACACATGCACACTCACACTATATATATATATATATATATATATATATATATATATATATATATATATATATATATATATATATATATATATACATATACACCCACATAAACACAGTTTTTTTCCATATTAGTGTGTATTTATATCACCTTTTATCATATTTAAACTGTCAAGCTTCTTTTTGTTTATTAGTGTGAGGTTTTTGGTTGTGCGTGAGAATTCTGTGCCATCCTCCACCTGTGATGTTAATCCAGCCCTGGTTCCTGTGCAATGTACTAAGACTACAGCCATGCAAAAATACACCAGGGCAGACACTCCCTCTGTACCACCACCTGAAGACAGGGATGGAACCATCTACCTACAATTTTAAAATTGTTGTCTAACTGTAAGTAAGTAAGTATTATCTATTACTGGTCATCTATTAATTTTATGTTTCTTGGAATCAGAAAAGTCATAAATAAATTGTAGATTACCCACAATCTTGTTTTTTACCTCTGCACTATACAGTGTTTATGAAGATTTCTAAATGAACTTTAACCATGCAAACAGATGGGGACATAGTTGTGAATTTTTATTTTGATTCTGTAACTGTTTGTCAAATATAATGTAGACGTAAAGGAGCACTATAGTGTCAGGAAAATAAACTAGTTCTCCTGGCACTAAAGGATTATTAGGTCCCCCCAACTCTCGTGGACCCCTTCCCGCTGGGCTGAATGGGTTAAAACCCCTTCAGCCACTTACCGTAATCCAGCGGCGGGCACCCTCAGCACTGGTGACCTCTCCTCCCCCGCCAACATCAGCGCCAAATGCGCATGCGCTGCAAAGGACACGTGCGCTTTCAAACAGCCCATAGGAAAGCATTACTCAATGCTTTCCTTTGGATGTCAGCATCATCTCCGTGGATTTACCCTCAATGAAAACATAGCAGTTTCTCTGAAACTGCTATGTTTACAGCTGCAGGGTTAAAACCTGGGGGACCTGGCACCCAATCCACTTCATTGAGCTGAAGGGGTCTGGGTGTCTATAGTGGTCCTTTAATATTGTCTTGTGTTTTTTTATGAGTGACATCATACAAAGCCAAAGTCTTTTAGTAATATTTTGCATGATTTTGACTGCATCAACAAAACAGCTCTGTAAGGCAGATGAACATTCTAAAATGAAATTACACTTTTCGATTGAGATCATTTAAGTCAAACAAAGTGCTGGCTCCTGGGGTGCAGTCATAGTGGAATAGTTTCAAAGGACTAGAGTGCTTAACATTGTGTTTTAAGAGTTATTCAAACCATAGACCAGAGCTCGTTAACAGGAGAATGTGAGTTCCATCATTTGAGTGGTCAAAGAGAACTGATGTCTAAACATCGTCCCATCTCTTGGTCTCAGGAGAAAATCACTCCTTACAAATGTCAGTTTGCATTGTTTCTAGGACGGGGTAATCATTTCAAACAGAATATCCCACTGGCATTTATCCTACACTCTCACACAAAACGTATTTCTTAACAATGCTGTTTACAATAGCAAATCAAGGCTTGGGCTGTCTTGATCAAGAAACACATCTTCTGCCACTCGTATCTGGGTCTCTACTGTGATTTAAAAGGCGGCGGGTGGACGGGGCTGTGTTATAGCTCCATTTGTATTGGCAGATTAGTCTGGGATTTATCCTCCTCGATAAAAAAAAGAGACCTGTCAGTTGTGATAAATGGTTTTCCTCGCAAAGCACCAGATTTAACGTCTTAGTGAATGAAAATTGAAAAAGAAAACAGCAATGAGAAAAGGCGAGGGTGACCGGATTAAGCCTGTATTGCTTATATAAGATACAGGTTTCAGAGCAGATATAATATTAAGGTAACCGTATAGTACAGCTGCCCAAAAAGCTTCCTAGTAAAATGTGTAATATAGTGATCCTGCACACTAGACATCACTGCAAACCCATACAAATACAGTATTATCATGGCCTTAAATAAAATTACCCCACACTTGTTCTAGAACACTTGACATTCGCACTTCTTCACAATTTATTCTACTCTCAGTAAAAAAAACAATAATATATATATATATATATATATATATATATATATTCAATTTTATGACGAGAGTCATTCAATAGGATTATTATATATATTTACAATCGCTATTCAAAATTATTTCTCCAACTTCTGAGTTACATTCCCCAGAAAACGTGTGTGTAGCTTGAGGGTCACGAGAAACAAGATATATGTTTATTGTCTATTTCTGATTAAAACTAGTGCTTAAGGTCACCTTATACAGCTTGGGGGTCATCTTTAAAAGGAATACATTTTCTATTTATAACTTTTTATATTTTGCATCTTTTAATTTATATAGGACCCTTAGCATATTATGCTAATAAAGCACTAACATGGAACAATTTAACCCCTTAAGGACCAAACTTCTGGAATAAAAGGGAATCATGACATGTCACACATGTCATGTGTCCTTAAGGGGTTAAAAAGAAAACCAAACAGTGAAATCTTTTTTACATTTATTGAATTATAACTCTTAATCACCTCCTAAGCCAGCAGGTGTTTGTATTCCGAGAAAAGATTGACAGCTACAAGTGGGCTGTTCTGTCTGTGAACAATGGAATCCATCATATATTGGCTTAGTTGACTACAAAATGGACGCTACATATCGATCCATCATGTTCCATAAAAGAATCCCCTAACAGTTGGAGAACATTTAAATCCCAGTTAGTCTTCAGCTCCTCACCTTTGATTACTCAGGGGTGAAGAACGAAAGACTAATGGATAGCTTGGGTGATGTTCGTGGGAGACCTCTATAAATCAGAGTGTAAACACATGAGTCCTTTCAACAACTAACAGAATTGTTGAGTATTTTCGTAAAAGTACATCTTCTCCATGGGAGACTAATTTAGCAGCCTTGTCCCTTGTGAGATGAACAGTTAAACCTGTCCTCTTATTTTATTTTTTTTAGCAGAATTTGTGCTGTAACCCCAGTGTCAATTGACTATTGATTTTATAATACACTTTGTAAGTGGCTGGCACAATGCCAACGTTGTAAAGGAAAGGTGTGGGCTGTGCATTTAAACAAAGCTTCGAAGTCCATGTTCAGAGATCTATCTTTCTTGGCGCTGGCAGTACGAGGAGATTTGGACATTTATGAAAGAGAGGCCACTAATTAAAAGTAAGCAATTTTACAGAAAATGCATGAAAATGCCGTAGACGAGTCTGGACATTTCTCTCATAAATATCAGTGACAAATCGATGTAAGTCTTTGATATAAATGTATCTCGAGGTCTCGCGGGTTAAGTGGCATGAAAATAGCCTAAGTCTGAGGAAGATTAAATAGTGCACTGCAAGAGCTCTCCTCTGATTGATTAGATAAGAATGAAGCTGGCTGGCTGACTAGGTTCGTTCTTACCTTGGCAGGACAAGTAAAAGCTGGAAGGCTGGTCTAGAAAAAGTCAAATTCGTTGGCAATTACTGTAATGGGAGTAAGTACACCATAAGTGTCTCTCCCTTTCATCCCTCTAAAACATTTTTATTTCAATAACAATTATAAAACTTTGGGGAAGGAATGAGTGCATTACCAATCATATTTGAGTAGACTTTTTGTTTCCCAAGATATACAGGATTATTTAATAACATGGGGATTCAAAGTGAATTTTAAATTTAAGGCCAGAGTAGTCAAAGCATAGCTGACAGATCGTTTTTCCAGATCACCCATATTAAACCTTAAATTTTGAATTCACCTTGAATTTTCACTTTAGTGAAAAACTCTGATAGTAATTTGATTCACTTTCGTATGAACCAGTAGGTTTCAGATTTATAACCCTCCATTTTCTCTCTCTCTCTTACAAGCGCTATTTACAGTCATCCTTCTATGATTTCATAGCATCCTGTATCTTTCCACCTGATGGTAGACAATAAAATCTACAATTCTCATTGGCTAAAGATGATGAGAGATGAACTCAGAGAATATAGTTGTGGAGCTACAGATTGATGGACTCAAGTTATAGATCAGTGGTATGCAAACTTCGACACCCCAGATGTTATGGACTACAAATTCTGTGATGCTTTGCAAGCATTACTGCTGTAAGAGTATTATGGAAGATGTAGTCCACAACATCTAAAGTACCAAAGGTTGCCTACCACTGTCATAGATCATAGACGCAATATGGCAATTACTGGCATAAAAAAATTTTTTTGCTCCAAAAGTTAAGAAGCATTAGATTGACATATTTCGATTTTTAATTCCACCAGAACTGACTTTTATAAATTATTGTCAAAGGTAGGTTCTTACATTTGGTGACAACACCCTCCAGTCGGATAATGTTTGGGTGATCAAATTGCCCCATGATGCTGGCTTCTCCCAAAAAATCTCTTCTCTGTTTTTCTGTATATCCAGCCTTCAGACTCTTTATAGCTACATAAATTTCCCTCTTGCTGGGTAACTTAAGCCGACCACTGCATACCTCTCCAAATTCACCTGTTCAAAAGAAAACACTTAGTAAGATATATTTTTCTATTGCCTTTTTACATAGAGGGCCACAATAAAAAAAAAAAATTGAACATTAAAAAAAACAAAAAAAAAACCTTGACTGTGTGGTATCTTTATCGTAATTTTTTTCCTCCTAAAAAACGAATAGCTAGGCTGTTAATCAAAGTTTAATCACCCCCTTGTTGTGTTCCTTATAAGCATAAAGAAAAATATGGTTATTCTGCACAAATGACTGTACAGCACATAAATTATATACAATGCAATGCAAAGAACAGAGAAGCAGAGCTGTGCCCCAGGGATTAGCTGCCTGTGCCCCTACTCTGCGGGCTCATGTGTAAACATACAGATTTAAAACAATTGCGTGCATGTATAATGTTATACAGACACGAAATAGGCCAAATCCATCACAAAACTCAGATCATCAAGATACACTAATAGCTTTATAATCTAGACCAGTTTTTTTTTTTTCTATAAAACCGGAATAGACTCAGAGCTGCGGGGAAATAATGTTTCCATGTAATGCTCCCTTTATAATACATCGGCCCATATCTGCAGGGTTTCGATACTGTATTCCTCAATGTATGTTGCGTCAACCAAAAAGCAAGAAGTGCTGTTGCAGTAGAACGAAGATCAATGTAGATTACCTCTGAGGTTTTGCAAGAAGTTTTACTTGGAGCATGTTTAAAGTCCTTTATTGTACTGCTTCTAATCAAGCCATTTTTATTGAGAGCAAATAATTTCAGTAATATTATAGATAGCATCTGGCTTGCCGTGATGGGAAGTTGTAGTCAATAGGAGCATTAGCTTGCTGCTGCACCTGAGGTTACCAAACCAAAATTGGATTTCACGGAAATTCAGTAATCTTGTGGAGTGCCAGTGGATACCCTTGGTACTGCACTCACAATGCTCAGCCAACCTTAGACATGAGCAACAACTACGGACCTCCAGCTGTTGATAAACTGCAACTCCCAAGATCTGTTATCAGTTACTGTTATGGACCATCTTTAACAGATGCTTTTAACACAATATTTTATGTAAGTGATATTTACTGTGCGTGCACATTTTTATTCATTATTTATCACACTAGCACAGTTACGTGTTTGGATTTTTGATGGTCAAAACACTAATAAAGAAAATGTACCAGAACGATTCCAGCTTAATTAATTACAGATGCTAAGTCTATCTATCCATCTATCCATCCATCCATCTATCCATCTATCTATCTATCTATCTATCTATCCCTGCATCCATTGATCCATGTCTGTCTACCTATATTTCTGGAAACACACTTTTTATCTCCACCATATGTGTGCATAGTTTAACCTGACAAGCAATGTACTTTGCGTGACAGCGCTACATATCACATAAGCTGTTAAATACTATTTCCTATTCAGGTAATAACAGGCACATTATTAAAAAGCTTGGATGCAGACTGAGCTGTATTTTAACAACAAAATTACATTCACAATGTCACTAAAAACTCTGTATTCTCAAGACTCAATCTCTGTGTTTTTCTCAGAGTTACATTTTTGTTCTGTTAAAATGATGTATACTCTCAGTATAGAGACTGATATATCATACAGCACACTGCATTCAAGAGGGCAAGTCTCTTGCTTTTAGCTGTTCCTGTGTATTTCTGCTTAGATTTTAGAAGCCGAACCATTAAAATGTTATTAGGGAGCTTTTAGTATCAAAGTCACGGAGTTGGGACTTGTTCTTTTCCCATTTCAATGAGAGGCAACATCTTGGCAATGAATGGGTAATGGACGGAGCAGCAGTAATCAGGTCTGCTCACTCTACAGAAGTACTTAAGACCTTTCTATGGGAACAAGGAACTAATGTGATTGGGGATGTTGCAGATCAAAAGCCCACTGATGATGTGGAGGAGAACAGCACTGAATAAAAGGGTCTGTAATGGGAACAGAGATTTGGAGATCAAAAGCCATGAAATCCACAATACCAAACCAGGAATGTCTATTATGCGCTATGTACTTGAAGAGATGGAGAGAGAGAGAGAGAGAAGGTCAAGGAGAGGGCGAGAGAGAGGGTAAAGGATAGAGAGAAAGAAAGATAAGATATTCCCTACACTTACAGTGTGTTGCCTTGTTTCTATTTTATTTTTTCATGATGTTTAAATAACTGCATAGACTGTAAAGTTCTAGTATTCAAGTAACACTCATTTGGCCTTTGCCCTTTCGGCTTTTCATTCACTAAGTGATGAGATGGAATCTGAAATGACCTTGCTTAGAAAAACTCAAGCTGATTATTGTGTTGCTGCTCACCTAGTGGTCAGACGTTTATAAAGCCATTGAACTTTTACCTGCACCTATGACCCGCTCAATCCGAATAGAGGAAGCATCAATTTCTTTGGCAAAGTCTCGCACAGCCTGGTTGGGGTCTTCGTAAGTGTGCGGGTGGATGTAGGTTCTACTGCCCGGTAGCTTCACTAGCAAAACAAAAACATGCATTTTCACAATGATTAGAATATAATATAAAATAGCATTAACTTTATAATGAAACAGATTTCATATGCAAATACATATATATAAATATATATATAAATATATATATATCTCCAGAGAGAAGCACACACATACAGTAATGGTTATGAGCACACACATGTACCATACTGTATGCATATAGATTTAGCATGCACACAAAGACAAGACACAGATAAACATGCCATAATGATAGATAGATAAATAAAAAACATAATATATTAAATCTAAACTGACCGGAGTCAGGTCAAAAATGAGTGTACATGAAAGGACAATGCTGCTCCCTTCACAGGTTCAAGGCTCACATACAGAACACTGACTAATATGACATTATAATAGTGAGTTTAGATTTCCTCTAACGCCAAGTACCAGCATAGATGCCAAAATGTAACTTGATATTACTGCTGATGATTTAGCCTCACCCATTCCTTTTCCCAGTCCAGGTATTATAGGAGTACGGAGGCAGTTATCATGCTATTACTGCCAAATCATTACCAAAATGGTTTTGTACCCAGCTGCAGTAGACAGGCCCTGATCTAACAAGCACTTATCAGAGGTGAGTGATCACAAAGCACATAGCATAAGCACAAACATGATCTAGTTATGGTGGGACCGCTAACTAAAGGCATGATTGTGGTCGGTCCCAATACCCTCCAGGGGTTATGTATGAAATTGCAAGTATAATGTAAACAAATGTGCTTTAGATCGTTCCATCAGGACTACACGCCATCACAAATAAACCATTGCCCAATTATCAGTCCTCTTTTAATACTATTTAATAGAAGTATAGATTGTAAAATAATATATTTATCAAACATAATGGCTACCCAATTGCAAAACAAAGAATGACACTCGATAATTATATATTGTAGTAAGAATTCTTGAATTTCTATTACTTCCAGCAGTTTACCTTTTTAAGCGATATGTAAATTTAATATTTTAACTTTTACAATGAAAGAGTTGACCAAACTAAAATTGATATGTGTGTTTAGATATATTATTTCTATATGCAATATATGGAAACATTAGATAAAAGCACTGCTGCTTCGTTACAGTTAAAAAAACAAACAAAAAAAAAGACATTTGTTAAAAGAACACTTTAAGTTCCTTTTAAATTGTTGCTTGGTGTAGAATGATATAACCATATATAAGGTGTTAATGAAAAGGCAAATGTCTCAATAAAAAGAGACCATATTAACCATAAGCAATGCTTCCCAATAAGACTCAGATAACCAAAACACCTTGGGCAGTAATAAAATGTGCTTAGGAAATACAAACTATGCTGTAATATACAATTAGTTAGGGGTAAAATGATCCAGTGTTGGATATTTCCCAGCATACAGTAAAAAAGGTGAAAGAAAAAGATACAGTACAAAGTTAAGTAGCTCCTATAAACACCATAACAACATCATCTTACTGAAGTGGTTATGGTGCAAAGTCCCTGTCTCTACAGCTTTCCATTTTAAAAACAAATATTTAATTACTGAGATATATATCTTTACCTCAGTGTATAGGGTTGTCTCCTCAAGATGTTTATCAGCCAGATAGTCTATTCTATCTGTAGCTTGGATTAAACTAGAAAAAAATAGGTTAAACTAGAAAAACTAGATCAGTTTTGTGTAACATTTGCAATAGTTAATACAAACACAAACACACTATATTAACCCTAGACACCTTGGACAGGCTGTCCATTGACGTATGTGTTATACACAAAGTGTCAATGTTCCTGTTCCCCAGCTTTCAGGCAACTGAACTCTCTAACTCCCTGATAAAGAAAAACATAAATTGGTTCTTGTTTTTGATCTCTGAACGCAGGGCTGCCAACAGCCATCCTTGTAAGGGGACTGGTACAACACAGGAGCCAGCATGTCGACTTGTAGTGCTTAGTGGTATGGTTGAGGAAATAGATAATTCTCCCCTTACCAGATTGATTGCTGTCCTGCTGTGAAAAGGGAACAACACAGCATATAATCTTATAAGGTTCTAGCCACCTATGCAGTATCTGAGGTAGGAGTACAACTACAGAGAGTGGGAAGAGGAAGGTAGGGGTATGGGACATTTTTAGCTGGTTCCTGTGGAGGAAAGACGTTGGAATCTTTGTATATATGTATCTGAATGTGTGTGTGTCTGACAGTGTATGTTTGACAATGTGTGTCTGTGTTTGTGTGTCTGACAGTGTGTGTGCATCTATATCTGCGTGTTTATACATGTCTGACTGTTTTACAGTGTTTGTGTGTGTGTGTGTCTGTATGTGTGTCCGCAACTGTGTGCGTGTTTGTCTGCAACTTAAAGAGAAGTCTTTGCAAGGCAGGTTCTCTGGGAAGTTTAGCTCCACTGAGCTAGACTACAAGGAAATAAAAAAACTAGCTGTCTGATTGACAGCCAGGGGTGTAACAGGGATAATTTTTCTATTGAAATTTTCAATTTTTGTAAAATTAAAAAAAAAGAGGAATCACTCTTCACACATAAAGTATTTCAGCAAGCTTTAGGGGTCTAGAATGGCCCTTTACCTCTTAAGGACACATGGCATGTGTGACATGTCATGATTCCCTTTTATTCCAGAAGTTTGGTCCTTAAGGGGTTAAACATATATTTTGTCAGAATGTCAACTCGGGTAGCAAATGGATTTTTTGCAAACCTTTTTATTTGCAGTATTAGATTATTATTCTGGTTTTGAGACAGATCCTCAGCGCAATCTATAGTAGCTTCCACCTGTTCTTCGAAGTGTATATTGATGAGGACTGTTCTAGATTGCTCTGTTTTTAATTATGTCCATGTGGCCCTTATATATTTGTACATTTAATGTAACTTTGTTTTAGGTGGATTTGGCATGTTGCATGCTCCTAAGAGTCCAGTCATCAGACACCTTTATTCTGCCTCTGGTAGAGTTTTACAAGCCAATATTTAAGGTCAAACCTTCATTTACCATGTTCATTTTAGGTCCCGAGACGTATGTTAGAAATGGGCAAACAAACCTTCATATACTACAAGGTGAATTATAAAGAACATATTTTTTCCCTCTCTCTCTTTTATATTCTGCTACTTGGGTTCACCATATATAATTTGATTGATAGGAATGACCTAGAAGCCAGCGAACAATCAAGTTGCATATAATTATGATATAAAATAGGAGAACCTCTAAAGAAATAGGATGATTGTTCCTTACCATTCAGAAAGAAGGCCAATAAGATACAATTACCATTTTGAAGAAGAACAATAGTTGGGAGACCACTTTCAGCATGCAAAAAGCAAAGCAGTAGATCTGACTAACAGAGTTATTTACTAAAGTGAGAATTTAAAGTAAAGTCAAAGTGAATTTAAAATTTAAGGCCAGAGAAGCCAAACTGAAAGCATAGATGACTTAAGAGAATTTTTCCATTTCGATCTTATATTTAAAATTCACTTATAGTGGACGGACACTTCAAACACTTACGATGGAAAAATGTAGCTCAGTTACCTTGATTGAGTATATTGATGTAAAGACTGAAAATCTAATTTTACTTTTCTACAAAAATGTGGCTATATTGCACCATGCACATGGCACAGAATTTCGAAATCAACTCGAAGAAGGACATTACAATGCTGGATATGGTCCAGCAGCAGAAATAAATATGGAGAATGAACAGATTCAGTTAAGGACGAAAGACTACACAAATTGCATTTGTTTGCCTAGTAAAAAATGACTATGTTCAGGTTTAATAAAAAGCGTTTTAAGATATTTGTTCAGCCCATAGCATGTGCATTAGTAAAAATGTCTAACTCACTTTGGGTGGAATTGGGTGTTTTCATATAAAGATCATTTTAAGTAAAGATTTTTTCCGGATATCGAGAATGTACGAGTATTCTCTTTAAATGGCTCAGTACCAGATGTTAAAAGAAATAAATAATGTAATATCTTAAACCTGGAATTAATTTACAGTCAAAATATAATACAGCATATGCATTGCTTTTTTAGGTATATCGAAAAATGTATGTATATATTGCAGAGTGCTTTTGCAGGCCGTCCTACTCTTGAATCAACTCTCTAGTTGCAAGAAACAGCTAATGTATTCTGATCCATATCAGCAAATGTATCTGCTGTTACAACAAATGTGGGTGAAAGATTGAGATTTGAGATTAATAAAAAACAAAAAGTACAACAGACTTTAAAATCCAAACACATTCTTAGACATAACTGAGAGCTAAAGAGCCAATATCAATATTTATGCTAAGAATACTTTATTTAAAAATTATAGTGAGGTAAATTGCAATGCAAAGCCAGTATCCAACTATTAACATGTTATTACTTTGCCCATATCACGTGAGTGTTCTCAATGTGATCACAATGCAAAAATGTCCCGACTTTTTATGCCGGTAGCGCCAACGAACTTATAACTACTTATAGCCTTAAAACCGGACTTATAACTACTTATAGCCTTAAAACCGGACTTAGCGTTAGTCGTTATCATAAATCACACAATATCAAGTTTGATACTCCAAGACTGTCAGGTTAATGACAAATAAAATGGATTTATCTTGGAAAGATGATTGACCTCATTTATAGTGCAGTGGTGATTACAATAGATGGCTTGCATGTTATTATCCTGATGCCTTCCATATCAACATTGCTATACCTCTCTGTTTCGTTACGTATGTCCAAATCAACATTTTTGTTACTGTCCTTATTTGTCCTTTTTTACTATAATTAATTAGGAGTTACTAGTATAGGTTTGATGACGTTGCTTGTTAACACCATCATTTGTGGTGTTAATTCTGCTCATGTGCACTTTGCAAACTCTCAGGGTACTGGTTAATCCAAAACCAAAAGTGCTTTCTGTGGTTTATCAAGTCTTTTTTAATGATGGATTTGCTAAATGCTCAGTGGTTCCATTAATGTGTCAGTACATTTTCTTCGACAGGAATGTGATCACTTAATCCTTACTGTTTAATGTACGGTATAGGCAACAGTGTTGTTTAAAACGATGATGACAAAAGTTTTGTGACTGTGAGGTTGTGATTGGCTCAGCATTGCTACTGGTACATCAGCAGCCTTTAACATGTCAATAATTATCAAACAATAGATTATGGTGTGCTCCATTACGTGTATTATAATACAAAATCAAGATTGGCACTGGACATTTTTAGTATTTACCTTGCATTGTAGGTTTTGTAAACAATTCTTTAAATCAGGTCTAAGCAAGCTACCTATTTACATTGTGGCGGACAACAACCTAGCAACACGGTGCATACTAAGTATACAAAGAGCTTTGAAGGCCATGTGAATTGTAGAGAGACCCTGTCTCAAATTTAAATCATCTCAAAACAAAAAAAGTAAAATTATGAATATTTTATATCTAGCAACTCTAAAACTGAAAATTAGTTATTGTCAATGCATGTGAACATGGATCCTGAAGGGAATATAAGAGCAATGGAACAGCAACATCAGCCCCCAAAATGATGCAAAATGACCCAATAAGCCCTTATTTGCTTACACATGGCAGAACCAAGGCTGCACAAATGAATGGATGCATTAAAGGCCACTTACTAACATCCCAAATCCCATTTACGACATACATGTACCTGCTAGTGTTAGTTGAAAAGGGAAACATAAAAGAGGAAGTAATTCTCATTGTCCAATCAGGTGGCTTCATTAACACAACTGTGCTTAATGGCCACATCTGCCACATATATTTAATTGACAAAGCAGAACACATTTTTAACCTTAGCACACTGTAAACGCAGAATAGTGTACCATTGCATGTCACTGGCCACTCACTCGGTATACGCAACTAATTTTATTAGATAAGGATTTAATGCCTTAAAACAGAATTGTTTAGTTCAAACTTACATGAACTCAGTAATGTCAATAAGCTACTAACAAATGTAAACCCTTTTCTGATTACAATATACAATTTCTGATTAACGTTAGCTTATTTATTTTTAGACATCATTACCATCCCTAAGGATATATTTTGGTGTAACATGAGTAAAACATTCTTAGCTTTTATAGAGCAAGTAATTTGGAATACTTTTTGGACGACATAAGCCCCTACAAAAGTGTATTCACCAAAAACGCTAAATCTACACAAAAAGTGTTTGATATGATGGAGTCAGAGTGGTGTGTGCGGGTTCCAATTGGGCAAGGTTAAATGCCATCTCCACTAGTTTTGTTCAGATTCCATCCAGTTCTGACCATTTTCTGACCCCAAACTCTAGGAACTGGATTTTATTTATTTTCTGTTGGAGGTCTAAGCAAGTTGGTAGTGCTCTGTTACCATTGGCAGAAAACTCAAACATACAGGTTGTGTTGGTGGCAAAAAAGACTCCATGACATGGCGAGGTTGGCTTGCTTAGTTACTTCCTTCACACGGTACACTTGTTGCTTTAATATTATCAATTACTTGATACTTTCAAACACCTTGTCCCATAAGATCTTATGAAGAAATTTCAGTACTCCTTGCTCATTAACCGTCTGCTTTAATGTGTTACCCACAAGTACTGTACACTATTACTATGAGGGTGAGCGCATTAAACAACCACAATAATATTGTAAACCTCAGAGGCCCTTTCACAAGTTCAAAATTCAGCAAACATTATTTTCAAGATCTTTTGGCACAAAATTAACAAGATTTGATGGTTTACATACAATTAATCATGATTATGAAGTAAGATGACACAATCTCAAATCTAACAGTAAACATGATAACATAAATCCAAGCACGTATAAAAGACAATTGTAATATACAAACTAAGACAGAAATTATTCATTGTCAAAGACTTAGATGAAAAGCGTTATTAAGAACAAGTAGATGGTCGAATAAGTTTTTCCCATGCCTGGCTACATTCGAGAAGGGTATGATGTAGCAAGTTCTTCCATGTAAGATTCCACCTTTTCCTATAGAATGTCTCATTGTGAATGCAACATTGAATATTGAGATATATTTTAGTCCAGGCACAATGGATAGATTTCCACAATCTCGTGTCTACATAGTTGCTAATAAGTTTAACATTCGGCTTTTCGTTTTGTTTTCCATTATACTGATCACATGAAAACGTAGCGATGACCGAACATTCAAACTGCTCTTTGAGAGTCTTAACCAGTTCAGTCTAAGGATTTGCAAGGTCTCAAAAACAGAAATAGTCAGACCAAATGTTTTCACAAACCAAACATTACAAGTTCTACCAACTCTATATCTTCAAATAATTCTCTTCCCCTTCCCAATCCCAAAATTAAAAAAATGAATGATAGGACAACAGGAAGATGTCGTCAGGAGCCATTAGCGATTACCATGGCTTTTCCAGGTGTAATATCATTCAAGTCATTGTAAATCCAGTCACGTGACTTCATTAAAACAATGCAGAGTCTTCATTCTCAGTTGGTTAATATATCTTACCTCTCCCGTGCTGAAAATGCATCTTGTCTTCATCTGGGTCCTGCTTTGCTTTGATATAACCACAGTGTCTGCAAAATGCAAAAAATATACATATTATGTCATGTCTGTCACCTGGCAGTCTAGTCCGCATAGAGAAAACATAAAGAATAGAGGAGAAATTAAACAATGTTTCTATTTCCCCTCCTCATTTGCAACGTGTGCCCTTGCTGTGCCTGGTCTTAGCTGGATTATGATGTCATTTGCCAGATATTTAATGAAGCTACACAAAAGGAGTTTCACATAAAGAATGGTTAACACCATGTGTCTGCTTTTTATTCAATATTAAATTTTTCAGAGGTGCTGATTGTTGCCCCTTACAGTACATGAAAGGTTATACAGATGAACAGAGAGGCTGGAACAATTCTATACTCATCAATTATTGTACTTATTGTACATCAATTATTGTACTCCATTTCATCAATTCGCGTAAAAAAAAATATTTGTTTATTCATTGTTACTAAGTGATGACTCTTGTCTTTGAGGGTCTGTGTGACAGGTTTAAAGTGGCTTCAAAGAAGCAATATGTTTTAGAACTCACCAACAAAGGAATGTAAACATACATGAGTACATACTAGAGATGTGTAGTATTATACATATGGCGTGATGCAGGGCTGGATTAAGAGCCCAGTGGGCCTGGTGCTGATAATTATGATGGGCCTAATTACAAAATCTTATTGACCAAAAACACTAAAACAGTCCTACCTCCTAAGCGTCATGTATCTGATGGAGATGATGCTGGAGGGAAACTCATAGGATGCAACTATGAGAAAACACAAACCCTTTGCTAATCTCACGCTTTCATCTTTCAAGTAAACCCATACCCCCTAACAGCAGTGTCCAGTAAAGCAGGAAGTCTATGGATGCGGTAAAAGGGTGGGCCACTGACACAAATCACATAACCAGAACGTCCGAAAGGGCGAACATACACAAAAAGGGTGCATGTCTGTGTCCCCATGTCTCCCAGTCCCTTAGTGTCTGTGTCCCCATGTCTCCCAGTGTCCCCATGTCACTAGGACACTAGGGGACATTGAGAGACATTGGGACACTGGGAGACATGGGGACACAGATACTAGGGAACACTGGGAGACCTGGGGACACTGAGACTCTTGGGGACACTGGGAGACATGGGGACACAGGGTGATAGACACGAGGGGACACTGGGAGACATGGGGCACTGAGACACTGTGATATATGTAGGGGGCACTGGAGACTTGATAAAGACCTGGGTACAGGTCAAAATGTTGCAGTGTCCAATTCACCTGCCTAAAGCTATCACAGTGAGTGCCTGAGATTTTTTTATTTTATACTAGGGGACACTGAGACACTACGGGCACTGAGAGACATCAGGCACTGAGAGACATTGGGGCACTGAGACACTCTGATACTTAGGGGACACTGATACCTAGGGGACATTGGAGACTTGATAAAGACCTGGGTAAAGGTCGAAACATTGCGGTGTCCAATAAACCTGCCTAAATCTATTACAGTGAGTGCCTGAGATTTTTTATTTTATACTAGGGGACACTGAGACCCTAGGAGACATGGGGACACTGGGGGACTAGGGGACTTTGGGAGACTAGGAAACACTAGGGACACTGGCACACTACAGACACTGAGAGACACCAGGGACACATGGGGATACTGAGATACTAGGGACACTGGCTGGGAGATGTGGGGACACTGGGAGTGCCCCATGTCTCCTAGGTCTCAAAGTCGCCCAGTGTCCCCATGTCTCCCTGTGTCCCCCAGTGTTTCCATGTCTCTCATTGTCCCCTAGTGTCTGTGTCCCCATGTCACCCAGTGTCCCCTAATGTTTGTATCTCCATGTCTTCCAGTGTCCCTTAGAGTCTGTGTCCCCATGTCTCCCAATGTCACTAGGACACTAGGGGACACTTAGAGACATGGGGACACATGGTAACACTGGCAGACATGGGGCCACTGAGACACTAGGGACAGTGGCTGGGAGACATGGGGACACAGACTAGTGGCCACTGCGAGACATGGGGCCACTGTGTCCCTAGTGTCTCAGGGTCTCCATGTTCCCCAGTGTCCCAATGTCTCAGCATCCCCATGTCTTGGAGCTGCTGTCTGGACTCTCTGTGCAGAGCTGCTCCCCTGTGGATCAGTGAGCAGAGAGAGGCAGGGAGGGAGATGCCGTAACTTCTTATCACTGCCTCTATCCACACAAACAGCGACCCCTACTGGCCGGCGCTGGTACTGCAGAATAATCTCTGTTTATACTGAGACAGACATTTGTATTGCCGGTATTACTGCAATACCGGCACCGGCTAGGCAGCCTCAAATACCTGAGAAATACTTCTGAGAAATACCTGGCAACCCTAAGAAATACATGAGAAATACCTGTCAACCCTATGCGTAGTGTGTAAAAAAAAAATGTAAACAATTTATTTATTTTTTTTTAAATCAATGGGCCTATTCCATGGGCCTGGGCCTGGAGCTGCAGCTCCATCAGCCCCTATGTTAATCCGGCCCTGGCGTGATGCATAGTCTATATCCACATATAACCACACATCATTCTTACATTATTGGCATGAGGTTCTATCTTGAAGGGATTTAATCCCGATATAATTAATATTTATTTCACATCCAAATAAACTGACACAAAATCGTGTTACATTGTAATAGTACAGGGTTAACTAAAAGTACTATATAGTACAATTTTATGTCAGTAAAACACGTGCCTTTTGTTATGCTAACACATATCTACCTATCTGGCAATCATTTTTAAAACATTGTCTAATCTCGATGTTAATTATTGGGGTAATGATCCTCCAGAAATCACATGTGACTGATGGCGCTGTAATTGTCTCCACTAAATACGATGCAAATTATTCTTCCTGCAATTTGCACACCATGATAGACGTGCAGAATGAATGCATTGCTTCTGTGACATGGTTAAAAGGTACTGAGGTTTTCTCATTGTTCATATTAAAGTGACTAAGACATAGGACCAGAGCTCAAACCAGGAATATCAAACTGCTAATCCTCGCTCCATGTATCTGAACTACAATTTACAGAATTCTTCTGACAGCCATTCTCTAGCAGAGGTTTATAGGTGTTGTATTTAAACAATATTCGGGTGCTGTATTTAAATACTCTGGCTTAGACTAGTCATCAGACACTTTTTAATGGAGACTTAATGAGTTATTTCCTATAGACTTAATTGTCCGGAATTCACAATGAATTTTTACATGAATTTAAAGATTTCAATCAAAATAGCTGAACTGACAATAATCTCCAAGTCAACTATAGCTATATAGCTATTAAGAATTCACTTTAAATGCCCAAAAATACGGTAATAACAATGTTAGATTTTAGTGAATCAAGTAAGAAAAAATACAAAAACAAAAAAAATAGAAACTATCTTTAACTGGCCCAGTCGTGTGTCTTCATCTGATTTTCACTGGTATTGTTAATATAAACATCACGTTATTAACCGGTTCTATAGAATTAGAAACATGACTCTGTATGAAAAAGTGCCAATGACATAAATGACAAAAACGCTGTTATTATCATTAGTCCTACCATCATTATTACTATTACTCTATATTCCACTCAAGAGACCTGCAAAATGCCATCATCTATAAACCTATACATAATACATGATGCAGTCTGTTCATAAAGGGTAAAATAATATTCTTGTTGAATTGCTGATGACATCACTGCAAGATTTATTGGTTTCCAAATCACTACCACTTGCCCATTCCCCGAACAAAGTCAAACATAAGGCCAAGCAGTTTTACGTAACAGTTACAGAATCACGAATCACTCATAAACACTGATTTGTGTTTAAACATAGCTCGACGTACAAAAGTGCCCATCAACAATATGCTAATGTTCAAACTAGCTTCATACCTTCTCAATGGCTCCCAATAGTTCAATTAAAACCCTATCCAGTCTAAAAACATAAATTGACTCCATAGTACTGAAATGCTGGCTTAATTGCCAAGCATCTTGGATTTTTTTGTGTTGAGTGTCCCAAGATGCTACTAACCCCTGTGACATATACACCAGTACAAGGGCTGTCATTTTACTTCGCAAGATCAGGTTACTTATAAATGGAAGAGCTGTAACGACATAACGGAACCAGAAGATTGTTCCCTCCTGAGGATCACTTTAACACATTTGTTTTTACACAGTACTTTATCGGAGCTGATCTGCAGTTACACCTCCAGGGTACGTCAATACTTCAATAAATCTGCTACATCTACAACCTGCTGCTGTTCTTCTTTGTATTCAAATATGCCTCATTGTGTATGCTTTTCTCTCAACTGTGTTATTTCAATACATTGTAAATGCTACATTTCAGGCACAATGTGGCTGGAATTAGGCTTTGTATTTTTGTCTGGTTTCCTCGGATTTCTTCTTTTTTTATTATATTTATTTCCTACTTTGAAATAGCTGTGTCATTGCTCCAGATTCACACATACTTGATATCTTCAGGTTTTATCTGTTATCCATGAAATTACAATAAAAATAACAATCGAGGTAGTCACATAGTATACTCTCTAAACCAGTTCACCCCAAACCAAAATAAATCCCAGTAGGTGATTACCCAAAAAGCCTTCTCTTAGAGATCTCAAATGGCACTTAGTTTTTAAGCAATTAACCTTTGCCCCTGATCTTCATAGTGAAGCCATATACTGTATTGCTTGAAATAGACTCACATTGCCCCAAACATAATTGAACAAGAATATTCATCATTATCTGCTAATAATGAAGAACGAGAAAGAGGTAGCACATGGGAAGACCATCTACACACCAATCAGAGCAAATCAACTACAAGAAAAAGGTTACACCGCCAATGTTATTACCCACTAATATGCTGCTAATATTTCTGATTCCGATCCTTCTTACATAAAATGTTATTTAACAATGCACATAAACAGCACTGATTTCTACCTGTGTTTTTTTTTTTTTACATAAAACCCAAAAATAAATGCAAATGAAAAGAACGATCTCTATACACAGTCCATAAAAATGTGCTGCATAGTATTATATTGGAATGAAAGTGTCTATTATATTCTTAAAATACTGTACTTACCAGAATACAGAGCTTTCAAATCCAATTTTTGCAAGTCTTTGTTGGATTAATGCACAGGGATCATCTTTTAATATGGTCCCATCTTTAATTTGCTGAATAATTCTGAATATTAGCAGATGAAAAGGTGTGTGTAGTTATCTTAATATGCTGGAAAAACTTATTTTGAGGCGTTAATTTCTCTATTGGCTGGCCTGTCTCCCACTTCGCTCACCTGGAATAACCTTTAAATAATACAGTGACCTGTTTCATATGGCCTTATCTTATTATGCCTATCTCCAAATATACCAGGTAATTGCCCCTGGAATATAGATTTATTTTATATTATTACGGATTGTTGCATGATAAGGATTCCAGAGACAGAAATCTGAACTGCTTAACTCAAAACAAGGTTAGAACGTATAAACTTATAAATAAAGAAGACAAAAAAATCCCAAACTCGCACTGTGCCAGATTTTTAAAATGAGTCCCTTTTAAGTTGGTAAATAGTAACATTGACCAATTATGAATTTGAATTAGGGTAAATAAATACCTGGGATGAGTTGGACTAGGTTCCTGTTTGGACACAACTGCTTTGGTATGAATAAAGCAGGGCCGGTGCAAGGTATTTTTACACAGATGAAAATACATTTTGCCCCCCCCCCCAAATACATCTTAACCTGTGTCCCTTAACCCCCCTCATCAATTTCTTATGACCTTTTGTGTTTCTTATACTCTCTGTAAATGTCTTACCCCTAGTGTCTCTTAGCCCCCATTGTGTGTCTATTACAATTTCCCCCTTTGTGTGTCTCTTACGGTCCACTGAGCCCCTTTGTGTATCTCTTTCTCCCCAGCCACCTTATAGTTGCACCAGCCCTGAATTAGCGTATAGTCACTACACAATAAAAAAACTTGAGGGTTACACCAACAAAAATTACCACTTCTGCTTTTTGAAGTTCTTATGGTGGAAGGAGTCTGTAGGTGCAGTTTTATGCCTGAAACTCTGCATATCCAGAGTAGTTAGGTGTCTAATGTCAATTCTGTGCATATTTTACATCTGTCGTCAGCGAACAGATGTAATTGTTTCTCCTTTGCAGGCAGAGCACCTACAAACACTGAGTGAAACTTTTACTTGTATCTATCAATAATATTTTTTAATTCCCTGCACTCCCTCCTACCCTTCCATCACCCTCCCTTCACCTGTTCAGAGCGTGCACAATGCCCTGAGTCAGTAAAATTAGCCATTCAAAGACTTCCCCTAGAGAAGCTTTTAACTGGACCTCTGTGTGGCTCCCGTGATATCAGAATCTTTGCCCAGTGCTGAATAAAGGTAAGTAGAATCTTATTTAATTTTTTTTTAAGGGGGGACCAATATAATGATGCCAACAGGGCATTATTCTATGTTGTGCAGATAAAGGGTTGGGAAAATAAACTATTGCTTCAGTCCAGCAGGAGGAAAGGAATAGGTCTTGTGATCGGAGTGGAAATCCTACCACAACTGCAGGAGAAAAAGGAACGCAGAGACAAACTGAAGACAAGTGGCGCAAAATGGACAAAATCACTTACTCATGAGGATTAGAGAGGAGACGTGTTATGTAAATAGAGGGAGAAGCTGGAATTGAGTTGGCAAGGGGAGCTGAGATGGAAGCAGGTAAATCATTTGCTACTGTTGCTCCAATTTTGTCTACTTTCACATTGTGCAATAATAGAAAAAAGCGAAACTGGTTTGTAAGTGTCCTTAATTGCAGAAGCTGGAAGTGAGAGTGCCCAGGGTTATTCTAGTGCTACGTATCCAGCAGTGGTCTATTATCGTGCCCTTGGTGCTAACGAACTGTGTGCATCTGTCCATCTCTATTGGAAACAGGTAGCAGATGATTGCAATGAGAAGTGTGTAACTCCCTGCTGCTTCACTGCACAAATATCATCTGCAAGACTCCAGAGATGGCAAAGAGAGCGGAACCAGACAGCAAGGAGGTAACCCTGTAGAGAGGCAATCTATGAGGTGGCCATGCTGCATTATCAAGCCATTTAAAGGTTCTGCCTCCCTCCCTATCGTGACCTCTGCTGAAATGCATCTCTGAACACCCGTCCAGCATATTCCTGTTATTTCAGCCAGCGTCAAAGGCTCTCAGATACAAAATGTTTGTGCTGAGGTGCCAGCTTTATGTTACTCGCTGCTCCTCTCTAACAGACAGTGGGCACTGTTGTTATTTCCCAAAAACAACTATATGCAAATATTCAACACCTCTAATATAATATCAGTGGAGACACAAATAGGATTTACCCTTTATTACACATATACTGTACTTGTCGCAAAATTCCTCTTAACCTTCTATAACCATAAATACAAAATAAGTGAATCTACAGAAGACAGAAATTAAAAAATATATAGTAATATAAGGTAGTACTGTAAACGTGAGCCATTGGTTATGCCTTTAAATTGCACTCAGACGATCTCAGAAACCCTCTTGTGTTATACAACCATAGTTTTTCAGTCTTGCTAGGAGATGCACTCAAATAAGGAAAGAGAAATATAACATATTATTATTAGTAGTAATATGTAAATTATGTATATGTTTTCTATTTTTTTTTGTAGATTCTTTTATTTTGAATTTACGGTTGCTTTTTCACACTGATGTTCTTAACCCTTTAAGTGCTTTCTCTCATCTTTAACTCACCGGGTGTCATGGTATGCCTAACAAACTGCACAGCAATACGCTGAGCTCACTTCTGGCACTCAAACGTTTAGCTGTGTATTAATCAGCAACGTGCAAATACAGCAAAGCAAAAACAAGAATCGCAGAGTATTTTCATTTATAATTTGGTTGAATTCCAGCATCAAATATATGTCACTGTAAGTCACAAACAGGCTGAAAAGGACATCAGATACATTTTTGGTGATTGAAAATCTCTATGATTTTCAGTCACTAATGTTACAATATGACAATGATTCACCGTAAACACTGCTAATGTAGTCTCTGATCTGGAAGATAATTGGCAAAGTTGTATTTAAAGGATCACTATAGGGTCAGGAACACAAACATGTATTCCTGACCCTATAGTGTTAACACCACCATCTAGCCCATCTATGCCTCCATAAATATAGCACAATCTTACTGTATTCGAGCCTGAAGCTGTAACTCTGCATGCTGTCAGACTCAGAAAAACAAGCAGTCTGCTGACATCATTAGAAGTGGTGGCCTGATCCAATCACAATGCTTCCCCATCAGCATCTCCTCATAGAGATGAATTGAATCAATGTATCTCTATGAGGAAAGTTCAGTGTCTGCATGCAGAGGGAGGAGATACTGATTGTTTGGATGCATTTTAGGCAGAACAAATTCAATAAGCTGTAGTTGTTCTGGTGACTATAGTGTCCCTTCAAATATGTTTAAACATTAAAATTGGACAATATTGTATAATATTTGAAACATGTACAGGGTTATTGATTTAAAGGAGAATTGTCACTTCCCCGGAATTTACATCGACAAGTAAAACATTAAAAATGTACCTTGTGTGCATCATTCTCTTTTACATTTCTAATAAAGGTTTTTCAAATGACATCATAGTCCTGTTCACACAAAGATAAGGATGAGGAATACAGACACTGTTTCATTTCTCCTTTTCTCTGTATGCTCTCTCTATGCTGACTGTCCGTTGCAAAATATAAGATTTATAACAATTACTGAAAGGAGCTAAGATGGATGCACTGTCTGCAGGATAATGAGGTGTGGATTTCCAGATGTAAATATTTTTTTTTCCTAAATAACAAACACATACTTTTAACCCCTTAAGACCGGAGGGCGTACAATTACGTCCTTTTTTAAGCGGCTCTAAACGCCGCCGGGCGTAATTGTACGCCCTCCAGGTTTTTTTTACTTACCCGGTCGCCGGCGATCGCGGTTGGGGGGACTCCCAGGGAGCCCCCCGCGGCACGTCCGCCCTCTTCAGCCCCCCCCGGGCCATGTGAGAGTGAGGTCCTTGCGAGGACCTCAAAATCACATGGCCAGTATAGCTGGCTGCAGCAATGCCAGCAGGGGGACTAACTGTAATGACAGTTAGTCCCCTCTGCTGGCTGGAAATAAAATAAAATAAATTAAAATAAGTGTAAAAAAAAATTATACACTTAGATCATATATATATATATATATATATATATATATGATCTAAGTATATATATATACACATATACATACACACACATACACTGTCTAGGTGTATTTTACTATTAATATATATATATATATAATTATATATATATATATATATATATATTAATATCAAATTACATGTAGACTGATACTGATTAAATATATATATAATTATTGTTATATATATATTTATATATAATATAAAAAAATATGTGAATACGTAAAAAAATAAAATTAAGAAAATAATTAAAAATAAATAATTAAAAAATATATAGATGTGTGTTATTTTGTTCTAACTGTATTGTGATATTAATATATATATATATATTTATATCAAAATACACGTAGAACGAAATAATATATATATCTATATACATAAATATATACGTATATATCACTATATATATACCTATATTTAAATAAAAATTAAAAAAAAAATTATATATATATATACGTATATATACACATGTATTAAGGCAATTTGCCTGGATTTGTGGGAGGGGCTGGTTTGCTACCTCTAGCCTACTTAAGGCACTCCCCTTACCTTGCTCCTTACCATTCGAGGTCAGAGTTGAATGAGGATCCACTTCTGGGTTCTCTCAGACGCCATCTTGGTTTTCTTACCCACAAGTTTTTCTGCAGCAAGCTGTGTCCAGGAATCCTCTTGCAGGCCTTTCCCGTCCGTCCAGCTTCTTACCCGGGTCTTCGTCGTAGATCGCGTCCCAGGGACTCCTAAACCGTAAGTCAGACCTACCTGTCACGCCAGGATCGGTTCCCACGGTGCACGGTACAGCACGGGTCCTCGCTTTACGCTTTTCTCTGCACAGTCGCATTTCAAAGCCTTTTTCGCGGCTTCATTTCTTACAAATTGTTCGGCTAAATTATGCGTATTAGAGAAGCGATCAATTCGCACAAACTGTTTTTCCCTTGCTTCATTTAAACGATTGTCATTTCGGTTTGTGTTTTCTGGTCGGCACTTATTCATAGTATATTCTATGCACGATTGCTGTTCGCATTAAAATGCATACGGTTAAGCTATTCATGCTAACTTCTATTTCCCTTCATACTAAGATTCGGTTATTCTGCTATGTATTCACATAGATCTTTTTCGTGAGTTACATTTCATCATTTCATGTATTTACATTTGGTTAAAAAGTTGCTTGGTTAAATAGACAGACCATTTTCATGCTATTTTTAAGGTATCACTTATTACATCAAGGGTATGAAACCAGCTAACATTTCTGTATAGACCATTGGACTCCCACGCTTACTGGAGTTTTTTTTTTTTTTATATAAATTATCCATTTCATTACAATTAAATCAGCCTACGTTACAGGCCTCATTTCTTTGTTGTTAACCATGACACATAAGGATTTAATTCCTTTTCATGCATACTCGGGTTGAATCACACGTACTGATCCAACCAATCATACGTTTCCTGCACAGTAATATACATATATATATAACTTACATTTTATGTTCCCCTTACTCACCATTATTATATAACACATATGTTGTTGGTACATAGGCCACGGCATCCCTCAGATATCTTATTAAAGCCATGCCAACATTTCTGAGTAACACATATCTATTGCATAGTATCAACATTTTATTTGCAATCATACACAAGCAAACCTTAAAACATTGCTGCTACAGGCTAGAAGTCTGTTTTCTTTCCAACAATCCACACTCATCATACTACTTTCTTTTACCCATTTCAGGCTGTCAAGCTTATATATATTTGCTCCACACGAGTTTTTCCTGTGAATTTGTCATACTACCAGGTACGTACACCTGCTCATATGGTATTTCTACCATACATTTAATTTCATCCCCCTAGGTTAGAGTGCTGGCAATAGGGTCACAGGCATCCCAATAGGTATTTACCCCTTCTTGGCAATCGCCATCAGTTAGTGGTCCCGCAAAGCCAACACCCCGCCTCAAACGTTTCAGTGGCAAACACCCATCGGGCCACACGTTAGCTAGCCGCCTCGCATGTTGCATAGAGAGGGCATCACCTGTCACTCCCTTCCCCTGTTTTCTGTCTTACAGTCACCGAGAGGCCTAAAACTCCTGCCACTACGACGAGTGGCCTCAATAACACATCGCGCCAACGCATAGATAGAGCCTCTCAAGCCGCTTGGCAATTAGCAGGGCCTCATCTGTCACCAAACAAGTATAATGTTTTCGCCATCCGGCCTAGCTAGCCTGCCAGTACAATTTGGTGGTTTCCTATACTAATTAATTGTTTTGTTTATAGTATGTCTCAGGAAGGGGTAGAGGATTTCTCCCTGCCTAGCACCCCGGCTAGAGCTGTCACTCCCACACAAGGAGGAGAGCTAGCCAGTCCAGCATCGATCAGATCCTGGACGATCCCACGTATAACCACAGAATTGAGGAGACGACAAATCCCCTACCCCGCTACAGCAAAGAAAGCAGAACTTTTCAAACTGCCACGCACATCTACAAATAACATGGATGCCGGGGAAGGACCTAGCCAGTCCAACCCAGGAGATATACATGCCATGTTATCCTCACTCATGGTGTCCATGAGCAAGGTCAACTCCAGGCTGGAAAAACTTGAGTCGGTCACCACGGCCCTTACTCTAGCAGGGCCACCCGCTGCTGCTTCTCAAGCACCAGCTGACTTGCCATTAGTTGCTCCAACCATCACCCTGGATGACCAGGAAGTTAGCCTGGCTCATATGACACCTGAGCATATAAAAAGGGATATCCTGGAAGGTAAAGAAGTCAACCTGGCTTCCCTGTTGATTGCCTCCCAGGATATTGTTGAGAATAAAACGTATGCTTATGATGATGTATCTGTTGTTGTCAGGTCTAGGGATGCCCGCCTAAACAGGAAACTGACTATCCCTGAATTTGTACTAGCTTTTGGTATTTACAGGGTTGTCATCTGTGCGGTCTATCCCAACAGAAGAGAGGAGTTTGATCTCTATATGCACAAGCTGGTAGACCTGGGCAACAAATATGGTGGTTCAGCCTTCTATGACTACCATAGGTCTTTTTCTGCAAAAGTGTCTGGAGCCTTCTCCCAGTATAGAACACGATCCAACTGGGGAAGGATTGATACCGTAATTTTTTGCAGACACTTTGCAGGTCTAAGAACAGGCTTGTGCATACTGCTCCTCCACAGCCCATACTACAAACATTTGTCCCAACATGGCGGACGAACATGCCTCCACGCAAGGAGCTAGTTCCTCTGGGGTTCCAGCGAAGTTGTCACGAGACAAACTGGGACGCCCAATCAAGTTTCTGGGCAAGTCCCAGATATAATAATTTTAATGTTGGGTCTTGTAATTACAGTGGATGTAGACTATTGCATGTCTGTTCAAAATGTTTTAGGGCACATGCAAAGACCATGTGTCCAAATAAAATTTATTCCAAGCCTTACCGTCCATTAATATGCCAGTATTCACTGCATTTATGTCTCAGCACCCATCTAGACACCTAATAGACTTTCTTATCTCTGGTTTAACAGAAGGCTTCCATACAGGTATCCTACACTTACCAGTCAGAACTCTGGAATGCCCTAATCTACAATCCGCCCAACACAACCCCACAGCGGTTGACACCCTCATAGCTCAAGAAGTGGCTGAAGGCTTCGTATTGGGGCCTTTCAAAACTCCCCCATTCACAGAATGGCGCACTAACCCCATTGGTATTGTCACAGGGAAATCTTCCCAAAAACAGAGACTCATCATTGACTTATCGGCACCCCACTCATCGGCCAACCCCAGTCTTAATTCCCTCATCCCCTCTGAGGAATTCTCCCTGCAACACACCACCATAGATCACGCCGTTACCGCTATCATACAAGCAGGGGCTGGAGCCTGGCTCAGTAAGACCGACATTACCAACGCCTTTAAATTACTACCAATCCACCCCACACTGTGGCACCTGCATGGCATCAAGTGGTCCGGGAACTACTATTTTTTCTCCCGGTTAACCTTTGGGTCCAAAAGTAGTCCAGCTTTTTTTGACACATTTGCCGAAGCATTATGCTGGTTACTATACGGTATTACATTACCTGGACGATTTCCTACTGGTCGAGGAGAACACTTCCCCTCCTACTAGTCTCAAAGCTACCACTAAGCTATTTGAGCAACTAGGTGTACCTATCTCCCCTAAGAAAACAGAGGGGCCAGACACGGTTATCACTTTTCTGGGTATCCAATTAGACTCCGCCACAATGCAAGCGAGCCTACCACACGATAAGATAGTGAATATTCTCACTTACATAAACAGATACCTTCAGCTCGGTACTTGCAACCGCAAAGAGCTACAGTCTCTGCTGGGATCACTAAATTTTGCTATGCGCATCATACCTCAAGGCCGCTCCTTTATATCACGACTATTGCATCTTTTTCCACTTTTCCTACATGACACGCACAGGTTGTCCTTAGATACCCAAGCTACGGCAGATCTAAACATGTGGAAGAGATTTTTATCCACTTGGAATGGTAAAAGTATGTTCCTCCCTCAATTGACTGACTCATCTCCCACCATTTGGTCAGATGTGGCATCTACCACTGGTTTTGCAGCAATTTTTGGGAACGAATGGCTTTGGGGCAGCTGGCCTTCAGCAGTTCAGGATTTGGAAGGTTTTTCCAATACCTCAGCTCTTTTTGAGATCTATCCCATCGTGGCGGCTGCCGTAGCATGGGGTCATTTATGGGCAAACATGCCAGTTCGTTGCTACTCAGATAACCAGGCAACCTGTCACATCATCAACAAAGGTCGTTCCAAATCCCTTACGATCATAAGATTTCTGAGGAAACTCACTTGGTTGGCAGTCATAAATTTTTCCTATGTTGTTTCCATGTTCCAGGTGTATGTAACACAGCTGCTGACAATTTGTCTCGCTTTAAATTTCAGGCGTTTCATCAAGCACTCCTGTCAGCGGCGCCCACAGCCACCATCACTCCAACATTTCAACAACTCATACTGGACTAGAAACCATCATGCAGCATAGCAGGACATTGTCCCAATTGGCACTTTCAAACAATACACACAAAACATACAACAGAGCTTTCACACTATTCAAAAGATTCCTTCTGGAACATAACATCATGCAACCATTTGTTATGACATCTTTTTTGGGGTTTGCTTCCTTTTGCCACCTTAAACTTAAAATGTCATATAACACCATCAAACTCTATCTCACTGGCATTCAACACCACATGCTAATCTTACACCCAAATAACAACAGTTTCATGGCCTCTCACCAAATTAAGACCATACTCAGAGGTATTCAGAAATCAGAACCCACACATACAGCCCAGAAGCTACCCATAGATAACCATATATTTAAAGCATTATCTAACCTGCTTGACTTAAAACCGTTTGACACCAATACAAACTCTATCATCAAAACAGCAGTATACATAGATTTCTATGGATTTCTAAGACCGAGATAATTCACTACAACCTCCACGACCCAAACTACTCCTTTCCTCCTCTATTCCCACTTGAGAAAAACATATGGATCATTACATCCTGACTTTACCTCACTCCAAAACCAGTCAGCACATACCCGTAAACATTCTGTACTATCCCACGCACAACAGATGGGGTCCAGTCGGGGTTCTTGATGCCTACATACAGCATCATAACTTACTACCCTCACAACCATTACTACAGCTGCAAGGTTCAGTACTCACCACTACAACCTTCATGACCTACGTCAGGTCTTTGCTCACACAACTGGGCCTCAACGCAGCCAACTACTCAGGGCACTCCTTTCGTATAGGATCCGCATCCACAGCCTCCAGTGTAAACATCTCAACTCATGTTATCAAAACACTGGGGCGCTGGAAGTCATCCACTTACTCACGGTACATACCTAACCCAGTACAAGAATTAAGGGATGCTTTCAAAAACATATCTGGTTGATAAAATGTATATGTATTGGTTGTCTGTAATAAATTTGATTACTTAATTTTTGCCCTCTTCTTTCTCAGGCTTACCTCATCGTCGGTTCCGGCACACCACAACCGACTTGCTCTTTTTATTATCCTACATTTATCTATGGTATTTCACACTGTACTATCATAAGCACCTAACACAAGTATTAAGGCAATTTGCCTGGATTTGTGGGAGGGGCTGGTTTGCTACCTCTAGCCTACTTAAGGCACTTCCCTTACCTTGCTCCTTACCATTCGAGGTCAGAGTTGAATGACCCTCCCACCACACCACATTTTAACATGTTTTTCCTTTCTATTTATTTTCCTGGATAGGCCCTCTTCTTTCTCAGGCCTACCTCATCGTCGTATCATAAGCACCTAACACAAATGTATATATATATACATATATTAATTCTACACATATATTTATGTAATATTTTTACATAATTAGGTAACCTAATTAATTACAATTAGCGGGACCTGCCTGACAACCCATGCCGAAAGTATAGGGAATTTAATTTGCTAGCACTATATTTAACCCTATAACTTTCCAAGACACCATAAAACCTGTACATGGGGGGTACTGTTTTACTCGGGAGACTTCGCTGAACACAAATATTAGTGTTTCAAAACAGTAAAATGTATTACAACGATGATATCGCCAGTAAAAGTGAAGTTTTTGGCATTTTTCACGCACAAACAGCACTTACACGGACGATATTATTGCTGCAATACGTTTTACTGTTTTGATATTAAATATTTGATATTAAATGAAAGCCCTGTTTCCCCTGAATACAATTATATATAATAAGTGTGGGTGCATTTAATATGAAAGAGGTGAATTACGGTTGGACAGACATATAAAGCAAATGCCAGGTTTTGTTTACATTTTGTTTTGTTCACAACTTGTACATTTGGCTCAGTCCTTAAGGGGTTAAACAGGGCCGGTGCAAGGATATTTGGGTACATAGGCGAAGATGAATTTTTCCGCCCCCCCCCTAAAATTAACATCTTCACCTATGTGCCTCCTAACCAGCCCCTCCCTATTCCCCGTCCCTTAGTGTTCCTCTCCCCTCCCCCCTCTTTTCCCTGTCCCTTGGTTTTTCTCTCCTCTCCCCTCTCTGTCCCTTGGTGCACCCCCCACCCTCTTAGCGGTCACACTTCCCTTCCTGGTGTGCCTCCTACCTGTCTTGTAGTGTTGCGGAGCAGACCCTCTACAGGAGCTTCAGTTTTCTGTACCTGGCTGGACTGACAGGAAGTGCTCTCTCAGTGAGCACCTCCTCTCAGTCTGGCCGGGTACAGGAAACAGAAGCTCCTGTACTGCGCTCCGCTCCGCCACGCTACACTCAGTGGTGTATACACACTAACAGCCACACACACTCAATGACAAACACACAGACGTCACTGACAGACACAGACTCACTGATCTGACACACACTCATTCATTCATTGACAGACACACACTCAATCACAAACATACTCTCACTGATTTGACAGACACTCACAAACACACACACACACACTCACAGACACACACATTCATACAATCATTCACAGACACACACAGACACATACACACACTCACATACACAGACACACACACTCACAGACAAACACATACGCAGACACACACACACAGACACACTCACAGACAAACACATACACATACACACACTCACAAACACATACACACACAGACACATACACACACTCACACATACACAGACACACACTCACAGACAAACACATACAGACACACACTCACAGAAAAACACATAAACACACAAAGACAAACACATACACACTGACAGACACTCACAGACACATACTCACAGACAAACACACACTTACACATACACTTTCAGACACACACTCACAGACAAACACATACACAGACACACACACATTTAGACAAACACACACTCACACACACACTCACAGACACACACACACACATACACTTTCAGACACACACTTTCAGACACACACACTCACAGACACACACATACACTTTCAGACAGAGACAGACACACACATACACTTTCAGACACACACACTTTCAGACACACACTCACAGACACACACACACACTCACATATACACTTTCAGACACACAGAAATTAATAATAATATCCACCCAATCTCCCTACCTGGAGAGCTGGTGTGGATGTGTCCCTGGGGTCCAGTGGGGCTTCAGTGCGGCGGGCGGCAGCGTTCTAATGAGAGGCGGCGAGGGAGCTCTAACCTGTCTGCTCTGCTCTCTCGCGGGCTGTCTGCTGATGCCGGGAGCCGGAATATGATGTCATAATCCGGCTCCCGCAGAATCAGCAAACGGCGCGCAAGGGAGCAGAGCAGACAGGTTAGAGCTCCCTCGCCGCCTCTCATTAGAACGCTGCCGCCTGCCGGGGGTCCAGAAGGTGACCTGGCAGGAGGGAGCGCTTCCCTCCTGCCGGTCACTGAAATCTGGCGCCCCCAGAGCCGGTGCGCCCTAAGGCGGCCGCCTGTGCTGCCTTATGGACGCGCCGTCCCTGGGGTTAAACATAGGAATAAGTAAACATAACATAAAAAATTCTGGGATTTGGCAGTTCCCCTTTAAAAGGACACTCTACATATCATCACAATCACTGAGCGTTTTTGAAAGGCTAGACAATGCAGGTCTTCCATGAAGTTCCCATTCCACTTTAGCAATAGGAGTTTTCTCCAACTCTGGACATCATTCATTGGTGTCTGCTGATACTGTTAGGGAATCAATTAATTCCTAATAGAGAGAAAACTCATATTGCTAGAGCTGAATGGGAACTTCACTTTATTGATATCACAGAAGGACTGTGGACACCTGAGGGACACGTGTTCAACCTTGACTCCTGTTCTCTGTCACATAATCATTCACCAATAAAAATGTCAGCACTGTCCTATATTTGCTTTACTAGTAAGTGCTGCCTCATATCTTCTGATTTCACCATGTTTGGTATCAATGGATATGGAGAGCTATACCCTTATACATGTTTATTACTTTACAATGGCCTACTTTTTTTCTTTACTCACCCACAGAAGTATAGCACTGCAACAATTCATATTGTTTTAGGTTTGTAGACACAGGATATGCATATGTGTCTCTTGAACTTATCTTTACCTGATCATGTTGTGCAGAGAACCTAGAGGTGCTTGTTCACAACACAGAGAAATTTGGCAACAATAGCCTATTTGAAAAAAAATTGCCAAAGCATCTATGGTCTCATCTTGCCTCTTATAGCCTCAATTTTGCTATTTTTCAGTTAATTACAATTTGGTACTGAATAAACTCCAGAGAGCTGCATTCCCTTTAAAGTGGGAAAGGGACTCTCCGAGCACCAAAACAACTTCATCTCTGTTACCTCTGTATTACTACCTCTGTTATTTGGATGATAGAATCCTTCCTCTCTACTCTCTACCTCCATTGAATATCTGTCTTTTAGGAGGTGAGCTGTCCCTCTAACCCATGTGGTGTCTAAGGAAGAAGCAAAAAATCCAGGATTCCCTCTCTCCCAGTCATTCCCTGTCACCGTCTCATTGTCAGTGATCAGCAATGCGTCAGACAATGTGCAAGCTATTCCAGATCTCTTGTTTATCTTTAAACCACCGAACACAAAGGTGAATGGACAGCAGAGCTGCTAGTAGTGTGCGACATTGTGTCAAGTGAAAGTCTCAAACAATGAGTGATGCTTGCATTATTACACCTTTTGCTACAGAGCGATAGGGTGAATACTGTGTTCGTATTGCTGAGATTAAAATTTTCAAGTTATATTATCCAGTTCCTGCTTCACATCTGTTTATTGCAATATGGTTGATGAAAGCACTGGATGTGTGAAAAATGCCAGTCAGTATTTCTGTACAAGTCTACACATCCTAATATGTATGTGTTGAAGTGTGTCTGCAGCCCAGAGGTGTTAATCAGTTCTTTTCACAAGTTAATGAAACTCATCTGTAGTGAAGAATTGTTTTGTTTTGTTTTCTTGCTTCTAGGCTGTTTCGTAAGACGTGTTGCTTTATACCAGTCATTATCTCACAATACCCTTGTAAGAAATGCACCAACAATGAGTCAAGTCAATTGGGACTCAACTGAGCTGTATTCAGCAGATACATTAATTGTGTGAATAGATTAGTAAGCGACCAATGGCTTCATAGTTCTCTCCCGGCAGCACAACACCTGTATACCTACACCACAAGATATAACTCCCTAGAGCACAAACACATCCACTCTCTGCACAGCAAAAAGTCCACTGAGGTATATCACCTTACTTTCTGCGGCCCAGGACCTCACCCCCAACAATAGAACAATCTAAGACCTGTAGGACAGTATATACAGCATAACACCTCAACCACTAGCACAACATTCTGCTACTTGCAGTAGCTCTCTACCGGCAGGAAATCACCTTGACCTATGCAACACAACATGATAAAACTATTTCCACTGGATGGTGGAAAGAAAAATGAACATATGTTAACTATGTAATGGACACATTAACTGGCACGTTTCACAACAGATTTCCATCACTTAAAAAAAAGAAAAAATGGCGTTCATGTACTCATAGGCTGTTAAGTAGATGTATGCATTTGGTTCAAGATGGCTGGCAATTGATCCGAATTTTGGGCCATCAGTGAGTCGTTCGAATTTTGTAACTCCTAAATGGCATACGGGTGAATCATGAAACAAATCAAACCCAACAGACAAACAGTTTTGTTTGTTTTAATAATTCGGAGCTCCATCGTGGAACCAAAAGAAAGGATGATTGATGAAAAAAAAAGATGGTTAATACTTATTAAGAATGTTAATTTTCTTTATAGATCAAGCGAGAAGTAAACAACGGAGGGAAAAAAAGAAGAAGCATAAAAAAAAAATCTATATTTGTATTATATAGGTATATATTATAATATTTATATTTTGCAGGACACCGATTGACCTATTTTGAAGCCCATTTGGTTCATCTGAAACATTGTTTGCATGAAAGAAATGAATCCAAGCCGGAATGTCACATCAATGAATTTCAGACCACCTGAACTAATTATTAATTTTTATTTTTTTATCAATCGATTTAGCCAAACCACATTTTTTTTGCTGTTAAGTCTACTGTTAAGCAATTGGATGTCTTACTAAGTCAATTACATCAAATGTATATTTAGCTCCAACCAGCCTCAGACAGAATCTCACTGAGCTTGATAGGAGTTAGTTCCAGTATGGGCAAGCAGCATCTTACACTCTGATCGATGGGACTTAAATTCCTAACAGAGAGGCTTCTTTTTTCCCAACAACATATCAAAAATATGAAATAGGAGTGTGGTATAGAAAAATACCAAAAATCAAATCAGATGTTTTGTCATGGACAGGGATAAGGGCAGATGTTTGCATAAAGATGGGGCATCTACATTCTTCAATGGGATTTAAGAGACATTCAACTAAAGGGAAGAGGTGAACAAGTGTGTGTGCGTGCGTGCTTGTGTGTGTGTGTGTGTGTGTGTGTGACTATTTTTTGTATGACATATCAGAGAAAAAAAACAAAGGAACATACAAGTATACATTTATAAGGAGAGATAATCTATGTTGCTCATTTACTTATTTTTTAGCTGGGGCAAAAAAAATTATTGCACGGCAGAATTACTTCAAATTACTTCTAACACAGCGAGGAGGGAAGAATGAATGAGGGGAGAGAGACAATTACATTTCATTATTTTGATCATATTTATTAAAGTGGTCAAAAAATGACAGTTTTCTTCATAGTAAAATCCCCCAATTTTCACAGAAATTTCCATTACAGGCGACTGCTAAATTTAGAGTAGGAGAAAAAAAGAGAAGTGTCGGAAAGATTGATAAATCTGTTGTGCTCAAAAGAAGCAATAGATGGGAAAAAAACCTGACAGATTTAATAAACTGTTCCAATATTCAATGAAAATTAGATGTATAAGCATCGGCAAGACTGTGATAAATTTCCTCCAAAGTGTCACTGGAATTTTGAAATGTTAGCAAGTATAAAAAGTGCAGTGTTTTTTTTTCTAGAATACAATGTACACAATTGATCATCAATGAGCACCATATGATGCTATTTAACCTAGCAGGGACACATTGAGGGTAAAAAAAGCAGCATGCATGGAAAATGTAAATTAATTTAGGAATTTTCAAGATGTGATAATTGACCCACACAGGTCCACTGCTGTGACACCAACTTCACACGTCAAAAAATAACTGCAGGGTGTTTCACGTGCCCTGGTCCATGACTTGTTCACACCTTTGGACATGTTTACAATTCTCATTAAATTGGTTTAAACATTGCTTCAGCCGTATTCCAATCCAGAGATTTAATATCCATGTAATAATATCCGTATCTCAGTCTAATACGTAGCTGAGTAACGTCTAGCTCCTCAATTTGTTGCTGACTGTGATGAAGTAGATGGGAGTACTTTTCTATCGTACGTTTTCCTTCTCTTCTGGATACAAAGTAATAGGTATGGAAAGAATATGGAATATGGATAGAAAATAAATCCACAAACATAAACATATATAATATATATCTGATCATTTTTGCACTCAATCTAGTCTTTAATAAGTATTAATGGGTCACCACCATCTCGGGTTTACGTGCTGTTCTAGTAGTAATATTGAGTAAATCTCGATGGTTCTTAGACACAGTTTTCAGGGGAACATAGAAATAGGAAGACATATAGATATCCAAAATTATTGCTAGTTTGCAAATATTTGAGAAGCGATGCCACGGAGAGAAAACCAGTCTGCTAAGTCCATTCTGTCTTGAACTTTCCAAGAAACATTTAAAAATGCTTTCACCTAAGGGTAGATTTATCAAATTCTGAAAAAATGATGTAGGATGAGATTTTTTTTAGTTTCTGGACGGTTTGTTAAAATTGACCCTAATTGCAGACCGCTTTCCTCTTTAAAGAAAAAAAAAAAAAAGCCTTGAAAATACAAAACAGTTCAAGAGTAGATAAGCATGGTGGTTTACCGTTGTGCGTTAAAAAACACAGATAGTAGGTCTTTCAGTGGCCTAATCACAACCTCCACTCTGAAAAAAATAATACTCCATTTAATATGAATACCAATTTAAGGTAAGTATGTATTAATGAGATACAATTAAAGAAATAAAAACTAGTATAAGCACTATGTGCAGCACAACATCGATCTACGGGCAGAAAATATACATGAACAAATTAAAATGTTTCCCTTTGTCAACATAGTAACACTAATAAATTAATGTACGTTTGTATACTAAACAATGAAATAATAATATTCTCTGTGCCTACCACATTTTAATAAGTATCCAGGAACCCTCCCAGAGCAGCAGCTTCCAAGTGAAGGTTTTATTGGTCAGATAGCAATGTTGGGGTCTCCATATGGACCATTGTACTTTGCACCCAGCAAGTTCATTCCTTCGACACATTGACCATCACTGTGCAACTACATATTGTATACCTGTATTTTAGGCTCTATAATAATAGGACTTGTATTTTTGAAACTCTGTATAATAGGAATACAGGTGATTGAAACAAGGGACGTTCACAAAAAAATCAGATATGAAACCAGAAACAAAATTATTTGCACTAAACCAGAGTTATTCAGTAAGGTGAGAATTGAGGAGAATGTAAAGTTAATTCAAAGTGAATTGCAAATTAAAAGCAATGTAGGCGAAGTGGATGCATATCTGACTTGGAGAATTTGTCCAGTTTTGCTATGTTTGCTTTAAAGTTAAAATTCCCTTTGAATTACAGAGGATTTTCAATTTAGTCAATAAGCCACTATTGGCACAGTAATAATTTTATCTAATTTAATTGGTTATTGTGCCTGGAGTTCCATGACGCTGTCCCTCCATGCAGTGTTAAACAATTTTTGAGCAATTTAATACTGAATTAGGGTCCTTGGCCACCCACAGCCCAGTCCCTACTGGAGGTATTGCTTAGTAAGAGATTACACTCTTTCTTCTAGCTATACTGATTTATACCAGCAATGGGGGCTGTGGAAGACTGAAAGTGGCCAGCTGACACTCACAGCCAATCACTTTCACCTATCACTGCTCATGCTACTGCGTCCTCATTATTATTATTAATATTATTTATTAAGCGTCAACAAGTGTCCTCCCATGATTTCTCACCACCCCTCTTAACTCGTGTCTCTGACTGCCTCTCTGCTATTTCTAATTGGATGGCTGCTCATTTCCTTAAGCTGAACCTGTCCAAAACAGAACTTCTGGTCTTCCCTCCCTCAAGTGTTGCTACTACCTTGTCTGTGTCCCTCAAAAGTCAATCTCCAAAAACATAGCACGCATCCGACCCTATTCAGCGTCTGATACGGCAAAGGTGCTCTTCCATGCCGCTGCCCTCTCTCGCCTTGACAACTGTAATCTGCTTCTCAGTGGTCCTACGTGTTCCCAACTTGCCCCCTTACAGTCTATAATGAATGCGGAGGCTCGGCTCATCTTCCTGTCCGCCCGCACCTCCCATGCCTCCCCCTTTGTTAGTCCCTACATTGGCTTCCCGTAAGATATAGGACTCGATTTAAGGTCCTGATACTTGCTTACAAATATCTTCACAATGCTGCTCTGACCTACTTATCCTCACTAATACACAAATATGTCCCATCTAGGCCTTACGCTCTGCCGGAGACCTATGTCTAACCTCTGTTCGTACTCCTACCTCTGATGCTTACCTTAAAGATTTCTCTAGGGCTGCATCATTCCTATGGAACGCCCTTCCCCTCTCTATTAAACTTTTACCCAGTCTCCACCCCTAAAAATCTTTAAAAAAATTACTTATTTAGGAAATCATATAAATTAAACTGTGAGCAGCTTTCCCTCCCCTAATCCTGATTCCTTCCCTGCAACTGCCATTGAAACAAAACACTAAGCCATCAATACTATCCTAGCAATCTACTTTTCTACCCTACCCTTACCCTTTGTGTCACTATACCCCACTCCCTCTAGCATGCAAGCTCATTGAGCAGGGCTCTCAATCCCTCTGTTCCTGTGCGTCCAACTTGTCTGCTTACAAATAAAAACATTAAAACATTAAACAGTGTAATGTTGAAAGGAAGAACTCCAGAAGATGCCAATCACTATAACCACTTCAATGAGATGACACGGTTACAGTGTCTACATTGTCCCTTTAACCCCTTAAGGACCAAACTTCTGGAATAAAAGGGAATCATGACATGTCACACATGTCATGTGTCCTTAAGGGGTTAAAGTATTCTGTGCATATAGATGAGAATTGCACTGCGCTTCTCCCATTCAAACAGTTTGCTGAGTGGCAACTGTGTAAGGCAATGCATTGCTTATCCCTCTTCCATCCAAAGGGTTAACATGAAAACCACAGGTTTTTTTTATAACTAAGAGTGAATCAAAAGCACTTGGGGTAACAAGCTGAACTAGCAATAATACCTAATGAAGAAAGTCTAGAAAAGACTTTTCAGAACAAGAAGCAGCAATCATTAGACTGTGTGCTGTAATCAATAATGTAATCAGTGGGAATAAATACTTTGGGCAAGGTTACCTTGACTCAGATACTGCTGGAGACAGGGAGGAAAAGCACATTGTGGTTGCAGTAAATGAAACACTAGGTTTACAATGTATTGCCGATAATAGAACGGTTTTGCATCAGAGCCAAGACGTACCATGTGAACAGAGTAGCAAACACTCAGAAGTCGCTAATCTAAGACTTTAATTAAAGCACAGCTGCTAGATGGGACATAACACGTCAAATAAATAAATGAATAAGTAAAAGGGATGTAAGCATCATAATACGATATTTTAAGCGCTGGCCTATTTCCCATTACAGACAGCTACTTGTCCTGGTAATGGACACTCTAGCTTTTGCCTCTATGTCATAAGCATATCAGGAAATAATTTCTGCAGACTGTTTCTTCAGGAAACGTTTACAACAGGTGGTAGGGTGTATCTTGTAGAAATTCCACAAAGTCTACATAGTAAAATTGTGAAACCCACAGGGATACTTCCTACACGAGCCACATTGATGACACCATTTACTGAGGTTCGGAATTGTGCCTTGCTTGCAATATTTTTCTTTGAGTCAGCCTGGCATGAAGTCACATAATGAGAACAAACAGCATGTGTAGCACCAAGGATAAGTGTCTACAATAAATTGCTCATCGTAGAAGTATTGTTTTCAGTGATCACTTTGATAATTCTAGTGTTTTGCAACATGCATTTTGTTGTTATTTATGTTACACTTGAAAATGTGTCCAAGTTCTAATTTTATAATAGAATGTGCCACCAAGCTGCACATAATTACAAAAAAAATCTAAGGATTACTGATGGAAAAGCTTTTTTTTTTATATTAATTATAACAGACACCTTTCACGGAGCGCTCACACTGACTTAACTTGACAACGAGTACCAAAAAAGATACTCTGATCAGAGATATAAATAGACACCAAAACAATGAAACTTGCATAAAATACTAAGTTACATAAATACATTTCCATCACTCTAGTCACCAATATAAAACAGATTTTGTTATAAACAGGCAAATAAAGAAAAGAAAAAATCTAAAAAAACAAAACAAAACACTATGGATTAAACAGATGTGTTGATTATTCTCCTACACTTTAATAGACTGAGCACCATGTCAGTAAGTCAACCTGTGACCGCTACGTGTGAACTGTTTATTACTATCTCAGTAGGGAGATAGAAACATGCTGACAGTAGAATTTAATTTACTGTGATAGGCCTAGCAGTAATTTGGACTGGTCTACGATACAAACATAATGGTTGGATTAAATCTACTGTATGCGGGAAACAGAAGAAGTGAGATGGCAATGATATTAGCAAGCATACTGTGCCGTGTGAAAATTTACCTTCCACTGACAAAGAAGCAGGTCACCAGGAAAATCAGCAAAACAATTCCTCCTGCCACCGAGATGGCCAATATAGTAATTTGGTTTGGGTCAACGATGGCGATAATATCTGAAAGATCAAAAAGAGAAAACCACTCAAACATCCAGAAAAAGGAAAAATGGTAGAATGGAGCCTTTTGAATCTTGAACTGAAGACTGACAATCACAAGCAGATACTTAATCATTCTAGAATCTTTCATGTTTTGAAGAGAAGATACAAAGAAAGGGCAACGCACTTCTTTGATGAAAAGGGCAGGAATGAAATGCATTTTTGTTTTGAAGCCTACTGTATTTATGCAATAAATAGAGTTTAAGTACAGCACATTTCAGAATTTCATAAAATATTTTTTTTGTTTTCTTTTGGATATACCTGCCTGTACAGTAGAAGTGACGTGTATACTGGCCACAGTGTCCATCACACATGTAGTCACAAGACACAGAGAATGGACACTGGTTGAAATGTGTCATTGTTTCCACTGCCAACAAGCAATCTTTTATTCCTTTCTGTATTGTTTTTATGTGCTTGAAATTATTGAGGATTTACGTGCAGAGGTTTTCAATTGAGAAAGTTATCTCTAGATGGAACATAACAAGTCAAATACATAAATTAATTAATAAGTCAAAAGGGTGTGAGCATCATAATTTTCTGTCGATCAAGGAAGTAAGCAGAGCTGAGCCCATAGCCTGGGAGGAATTTGTACAATCGAGTATGATTGTGTAAGTTCCTCTCTGGAGCCAATCTTTGCTGTTTAGTTACTTTTAATTCCAAGGGCACCTGGGTGCAACACATGGCATGATAAAAAAAATATTAGGGTTATACACACAAGTCCTTTCCAGCCGTAGGAAGGCAAATATACAAAAAAGACACACTGTCTGAATCTAATAAGGATCTGGAAATGTCCTTTTGTGGGGAACATTAAGTCTGAAAGATATAGAAGCACCATTTAACACTTTGTTAAGCTATGAGTAACTTTTAGATTGTAAATTGTTTGTTTTCTCTTATGAATGTTCTAGAGAATATGCAACGTACAACAACCTAATTAGTATTTGGCTTCTAGCTAATTACCAAGAAAGTTACAGTGAACGTTCTTGTTCATTACAAATTGCTATGGTTCAGCTGCACTTCACACCCAAGTGATCCCGCCCAACCCATTACAAAAAATGTACTCTACGGTTTTATAAATAATTGCCATTAACAAGGATCAAGTTCAATCAACAGTATCAACGCTTGCTAGGTAGCAACTCACACTTCATCATTAAATAAACAAAACAAGGAAACAACTAAGTCTTATCCTCATTAAAGTTGATACCACATGTATAAACAGAATGCAAATTAAAATATAACTTTAATTACTGAATCTGTCACAAGCAAAATTAGGAACGAAGAAGCAAGGGGATGAAGATGCCAGGACTCATGTGCAAAAGTGCAGATACCAGGATACCACCTTAGGTCCAATTTTACACAATGTAGTGCTTATTAAAGTTTTTGATGACACGTAGTCAGGTCCACCTGAGGTGGAATAATGGAATAATCAGTAACAGTATCTTGAGTGCTCTTTCTTCTTAATGTTGTTGTAACAAGCATGGGTCAATAACTGCTTCCCTTTTTTGGTAATGCAGCATTAATACAACTGTACATTAAATCTGAGTGTCTGAAATACTCACCCTGTGTTCCAGACTCCTCACTTCACCACTTCGACGTCCCACTACACTCACTGACACTGCCCCACTTTATAAGTCTTTTGTAGCTACTGAATCTAAATACATGGGTTCTTGCATTTTTGAAACCACTCAAACTTATGCCTAATTTCCACCAAATTCTGAGAGTATTTATACCTTAGACTCTCAGATAAGCATAATTTCCCTCTCATTGATTTCCTGTGAATTTCGCCGAGGTAATTTATTAACCTTCCTGACCTCTGTTATCCTTGATAGTGATATACACTGCACTACAGTGATTTTCTGAAATCCTGCAACAGCAAGAACACTTGTCCGATCAGTGCAGTGGTGGAACTACTGCCAGTGCAGCTGAAGCCCACAAGCTTAGGGGGCCCACAGGGTGGCCCATACACTTAGGGCCACCCAATGGACATCGATCATCAGAGGCCCGGTCACACACTTCAGCCCTTTAACAGCGCAACCAGCCCCTTACTCTGTATCATGCGGCGGTGCTGGGAGGAAGTGAGTACAAGTCACTTGCTTCCAGCATACCAACGAGCCACGAGGGAGAGCGGGGAACACAATAGAGAAGACTAAGTGGGTACGCATTGTACTCAATTGTACTCATTGCAGAAGCTGTGGTACAAAGATTCTTTAGCCACCACCTCTTTGGCTCTTCTGGTGCTTTAAGTAAAGACCCAAACAGGGTAAAATTCATCATTTGCTATCCAAATCTGGATGACAACGACAGGCTGAGAGCCAAACTTTGCTGTTTAGTTAAGTCCTTTCCAGCCGTAGGAAGGCAAATATACAAAAAATACACACTGTCTGAATCTAATACTGAGAGCCAGGACAGCTTAGGAAAGGGAGAGCCTGGACCAGACTCCCATCACCAGCCACATGCCACTGGACCCCAGGCAAGCCACACTCCTGCACCAAAAAGTTATGAAAGCAGGGGGGGTGGGGGGGAGAAGGGGGTGGCTAAAATTATGTAATGTGATCTGTGTGTGTGTATATGTTATTTCTGTGTGTGTGATCTGCTTGTGTGTGAGTGTGTCTGTGTGTCTGTGTTATCAGTGTGTATGTGTCATATATGTGTTAACTGTCTGTGTGTGTGTTATCTGTGTGCATGTGTTCTCTGTGTGTGTTATCTGTGTCTGAATGTGTATCGGTTTGTCTATATATGTACTTGTATGTCAAAGTGTGCCTCTGTGTATCTGTATGTTTGTCAGGGTTTGTTTCTGTATAAGGGGCATTGCGTATATCTGTGTGTCTGTGCATCTACATGTGTGTCACTGTGTGTGTCTGTTTACCTGCATGTGTATTAGTGTGTGTCAGTGTATGTGGTATAGTCTTAAATTAGAGGGGCACCGGTTTAAAAATAATTTCAGGAAGTATTACTTTACAGAGAGGGTAGTAGACGCATGGAATAGCCTTCCAGCTGAAGTGGTAGAGGTTAACACAGTTTAAGTGTGCATTGAATAGGCATAAGGCTATCCTAAACTTTAGATAAGGCCAGAGACTAATGAAAGTATTTAGAAAATTGGACAGACTAGATGGGCCAAATGGTTCTTATCTGCCATCACATTCTATTTAAAGTTAATGCACAATATTAACATAAACATAATAAGTCAGTTTTTAGAAAACTTTGTAAACCATTTATGTCAATAATGAAGGTCATGTTTCTGCCACCTATAGAATATGGTAACTCTGTGTATGTGCATGGTAGAGGGAACTGGAATTTACCAATTTTAAATAAAATGATAGCACAGTGTAAAGGGATTCCATTTTTTTATTATGATTATTATTATTATACAAGGACTATTGGGAATAGATTGATGCACTCAACCAACAATGAAATAATGCTGAATTTAGGATTACATATGCCCGATATTATGGATTATGGAAGGACCCATTGGGAAGACTAATCTTTCTGCAATGCACCACACAGCACACTCTGCCAAACTAAAGGGTTTAACTGGAATTCATTGAATAATAAGTAACTGCACAGCTGCTAGAGCAATGAATAAACATGAATTATCAGAGGGAGTAAGAGACACAATCACTGTGCAGCACGTATTCAATAAAATCTACAGGGTTCCAATGCACCAAAGCAATATACAATATATCTCCCAAGTTCGGATGCCATTATATAGAAATGTGTTTTCAACCAGAATGGTTTCTACAGAATGATTTCCATTAGCGTGTTTTATCTGCTAAATTTGGGATTGGGGAGAGTTGTCAAGAGAATTGAACATGTTGGGCAGAAATTGCCAAATTGGGAAGATTCTCCAACTCAGACAGTCTTCCAGCTTATCTATTATTGCCAAGATTTTCAATTCCTCTGAAATTTCTAGTTTAGTGGATTAACCCCACATGTGTATCCCAGCCTATTTTCTCAGAATTTCAGCAAAACCTAATGAAAAACTGCTTTCATGTACAGCTTCAAGATAGATGGATGGGTGGATGGATAGGTGGATCGATGTACAGATGGGTGGGTGGATCGATGGGTGAGTCGATGATAAATGGATGGACAGATTGATAAGAAACTACATTCTGTGAGTAACAGTAAGAGAAGTTGTTATACTACAAATAGATACTTATCTTATGGTTCTTTGTTGCACAGCCACTTGTGTATTTTGTTATGGTTCTACTGGCTTCTTGACCTGACTTTACTAAGTTCTACATTGACCTTCTATGTCTATATCAATATATAGATATGTATAACTTTATTTGTATGTGTTTAAAGATAGCTAGAAGGACACATTTGTATCTCTCGTAGTGGTTCATCTTTGTTGAGATACACACAGCACATTGCATTACTCGAGAAATTCCATCCTTGTGCCATTTAATCTGGAATCAATTACCTATTGCAGCAAGATGCTTTGTTCTCAAGAGAAATAACCTTTTGCTCAAGGAAACATAAATTCCAGGTTTTTTTTTTATCTCTGGACAATAGCAGAATATAGAATGTACATATTTCGACTAAAGTATTTATTGGGCACTTTTAGAAATTAAAATCAATGCAAGCATAGGATAAAAGAATTTCGGACTAAATTTAAGACTTTTTATAATAAGTAGAAACTGTGTTGACATTTTAAATATATTTAACTATACAGGGATTGTTTAAGACAGATATGCACATCCACTGTACCCAGGTATATTTCTGCTAATCAACTCTGAACGTAACAATAGTGCTACCACAATTCTGGACAATAACTTAACCTCAAGATCCACTGGACCCCAATGATGTACAGAGCATTCTGCATTTGCCATCTGTCTAACCTACTCCACCCAGCCTGCATTATTCTATTCATGATATGAGTTGACCATTGTAACCTAATCCAGGTACAAAAGTAAGTCCTCCAAAGACTGGTTAAGTAGGAATACTAGAAACATGTTAAATATATGAGATTTGCTACTGTCTGTATTTTTACATGTCCAACTGATGGCAAGGCAGTGCTTTGAAAGTTTTGAGACATCGATTAACTGGTGAGAAGAACAAGTTTTGAGAAGACAAAAGAGAACTCATTATATTTTTTCTTGTTTTTAGGTAAAGAGTTTAATTTAATTTCTCCTGCTCCATGTTATTGCTCACAGACCTTGTCACTGACATACATTTCAAGGTCTCTTCTGATAGTACATACATTACACTTTTTTTAATATCCTTCCAAAAAAGCCTTCAAGAACAAACACATGTTACGGGGACATCTTACCCACTAGTGGCCGATAATGATCTTTTTTCATGCTACTCATCGAATCAATGCTTCTATTGTCTCCTAGTATTGTGAGTAGTAGTTATTACTAACTTATTACTAATTTTCCAGGAAAGAAATAGGGCTTTGGCTTTTTTTCTCTTTTTTAGAAAAAAAGTTAGCTCAATCATGAATGCCATTGTTTTAAAAACCCATATTTTATTTATTTTTTATTTTTTACGGATACATTTGGAAGCTTACTGTTCTATTTTTCTCCTTTGGAGCTATTTCTCTCTATCTTTAACCCCTTAATGACACATTATTATTATTATTATTATTATTTATGACATGTGTGACATGTCATGATTCCCTTTTATTCCAGAAGCTTGGTCCTTAAGGGGTCAAATAAACAGAATCAGTTTTTGAGTTTGGACAAGTAAAACAAAATTACTTTTTTTTTTTTTACAATGAAGTACCTCGAAAATTTACCTCTAAACATTGCCAAATCAAAACGCGTTTTGACAGGTTTCACAGTATAATCACCACAACCCAGTGTTATTAGATTTCCTTTAAACGTTTTAATTTGTTGATACATCCTCACTATCTCAAAAACAATTCTGATGCCCATTGTCTCTGTTATAAGCTCATTTTCTGTTCAGTATTCCCAAGTCCCCTTCCTGTATATAGTTCTCGTCGTTTCTATAGTTTCCTTTTCTGTGTTCTTTTATAGTCTCACTATGTCTATCATCCAGAGGTTTTTATCTACTATTAATGTCTCTAGATACTCTTTAGAAAAGATAAAGAAAAAAAAAATGGAGTGTATCAGAGCTGTTTGATTATTACAGTTGTAGGTAACTATAACTACATGTTATGATGTTAGCAGACAGGTATAAATGTACTGCAAGAACAAAAAAAAATACAAACAAATATGCAATACAAACAAAAACAGATTTTGACTTTAAGAGTCCTATCTGTGTTACCAGTGCTACAAATGTGAGTAATCGTCTTGTTTTGAACATGTCTTCATTATTCAATGTTTGTTGGCAGACCATTATCATTTAATTTCATCACAAATCTGTAAAGTTCATTGTTGCCAGACGTTCTTGCGGTCTGAAAACGTATTTACTTATTAAATCTAAAAAAATGAATTACCTTCTGTGCTGGTCTCCAACTCAATTTCTCCACCGTAAATTCCTTGACCTCCAACTGTATGAGCTCTGACTCTGAAGACATAAGTAGTTCCTGGTTTCAGGCCATCCACCGTCATAAAATTAGATCGTGTTTTTAATACAGTGTAATTCTGTTCCTTTTGATTCTGTTAGAAACAAAAAGTGTTCAGATAGTTAAAATAGACTGTACAACTGTTTCGTGTTCTAGAACTAGCACAGAGCCTACAGCTTTCAATTAGCAATATTCAATTAGCAATATTTTCTTTTTCACCCAGAACATAAAAAATAAAGAATAATTTCTTCCCTGAACACTGTATGAATACCAACTGGTTTGTATTCAGTTCTATGTCCCACTATCTGCCGTTTCTGATTTTTATTTTTTATTTTGCTATCACCATGCTATATATTTGTAAAGCCATATTTGGCAATTCATGACTGCAACAAATCGCATTTGGCACTGGAAGATTTACATCTTTCTGCCAATAAAATGTCATTTAGAATGAAACACATTGCTATGTGAACTTTTCCACTTTATAACGTACCCAGATTTGGCCAGTAAGAGGCAAAGACAATGGCCCATGGCCATTGTCAAAGTAGGAGGCCTAATTTCAGAAAGCTGGGGGCTATAATTAGGAAGCTTGGTTAAGCTACAGCTGTAAATGAGAGAATGGAAACAATTTTCACATGCACATTTTTTATTTAAAACATGTTCTTTTTATATAAAATGTATAAGGAAACATATATTTAACATAAGATACAGCCTAATCATGTACATTTATATTATATCTTATTATATCATATTGTAATTTATCTAGGGATATTATGAATGTTACACACGAATGAGATTATTTTTATCGATGAGTAATATGATGTGATGAAAGTGTAAAATGTTATGAATGAATCAAAACTTGCATTGTACCCTAAGAGATTGAAAAATTGTATAAAATAACAAAAACAATTTAAAATAAAACAAACAAAAAATTAATCCTGTACATTCTTACAACAACCGTTAATGTCCTCACCCTTTGTCAAATTACTTTTTTAATGATTTTGAATATTTTGATAGAACATCAGTTAAAACCACATTATACAGTATCTATACTACCAAAACTGGCAAAAATAGGCAAGTCAAGTGCATAAAGCTTGTGTTCAAAGTACTATGACTAAACTTGGATACTGACCTTTTCATAATAAATGACTTCATATTCCACCACGATGTCATTAGACTTTTCTGGTCCTTGAAAAGCCAAAGTGACACTATCCTTACTCTTCCTTTCCTTCAGGATCACATTTACTGAGAGAGGATAGAAAAGAAAGAAAACTGGTCAGAGGAGAAAGAAAGTATGAAGTAGCGAAGGGATGTCAATTTATAGAATCCCATTACTTTGCTAAAGATAACCACTTGGGGCAGTGTGTAACAGTGGTAGTTCACATGGCTTGATAAAGCATAGATTCTATTGAACGATTGTCAAATGACAAAGGTGTTCCTCAGTAACAGCAAAGTAGTCCAGGCACTCAAGGTTTTCATACGTCAGCAGATTTATTGGAAAAACAGGACAGATACAGCCATGTTTTGATCCCTTTGGGCATCTGACCTGTTTGAGCAGAGTAGGGTTGGAACTGGGGGACGGGCAGCTCATCTTAAGGTAGGAGGAGAGGGGCTTGAGGGACCTTCGTGTGTAGTGTGTTACACTGGGGAGGAGGGGCAGTGTATTAATTTGAGGGGTGGGGCAGAATATTCATTTGGGAAGGGTTGGGGCCAGTGTATTAAATTGGGTGAGTGAGTGGGCACTGTATTAATTTGGGGAGGCGGCAGTGTAATAAATTGGGGGAGGGAGTGGGCACTGTATTAATTTGGGGAGGGAAGGGGCAGTGTATTAATTTGAGGAAGGGAGGGGGTACTGTATTAATTTGGGGGAGGGTGGGTGCTGGTATATTAAATTGCAGCAAGAAAGTAGTATATTAATTTGAGGGAGGGAGGGGGCCAGTGTATTTAATTGGGGGAGGGAGTTTAGCTGTGTATTAGAGTGGTGGGAGGGGGTAGTGTGTTAAATTAGGGGGAGGGCAGTGTATCAATTTGGGGAGGGATGGGACAGCTTATTAGAGTCGTGATGGGGCACTATATTAGAGTGGTGGGAGGGGGGCAGTGTTTTAAATTGGGGAGGGGCAGTGTATTAGAGTGGTGGGGTGAGGGCAGAGTATTAAGTTAGTTGAGGGAGGGGGCAGTGTATTAAATTGGGAGGACAGAGGGCAGTGTATCAAATTAGAGTGGTGATAGGGGGGGCTCTGTGTTAAACTGAGGGGAAGGCAGTGTATTAAATTATGGGGGGAGTGCATTAAATTGGGGGGAAGGAGGGCAGTGTATTTAATTAGAGTGGTTAAAGTGGGGGCAGTGTATTAGATTGGATTTGGGAAAATGTATTGGATCTGTGGGCAGCGTATTAGAATGGGGGGAGGGGGCAGTGTATTAGATTGAGTCTGCATGGAGGCCCCATGGAGATGCTGATTGGCCGTGCATTTGTTTGCTACACATGTACAATAGCCTCCCAATGCTATCCTAAGGGAAAGCATTGGATTGGCTGGGATCATCAAGTTTGATGATCTCAGCCAAAGTGAAGAACACACTCATAGGACTTCAAAATCAACAAGATAACATAATTTGTTTTTACAGCTGCGCAACAGCATACATTCACCCTTTCAGTCCCATTAACAACCTTTTCTTAATATGTCAAGGCAGATGGACAGAAACATTGGTTACATGCAAATGCACTTCTCCTTAAAATAAATTTGCTCATTTGTTTACTTTGAAGCCCTACGAGAATGAATGCATCCAGTGTCAGTTAGGCAACTTTCTTTATTCTTTACTTTTCTAAATAAACCTAAGTTTTTATACGTTTTTGTTTTTTTTGCGGCCTACATAAACTTAAACCTTGTTTATTTGGCCCGTGTTAGCCTTTGTGTTTGACATGCTTGCTGTAAAGTGAGCAATATGAGGAGGCTTATTAGACCTCAGCTATGGATTTAGCTGTTGGGTAGCAAAGAAGCTTTACCCAAGTTAGTTGTGAAGTCAGATAAGGGTTTCCTTGGGAATGAAGAACATGATTGCATGTGTTTTATGCTGCACCAGCTGTCAGCAACCCTCATAAACAATAAACACTTTATTTTATATTTCATTTCTGTAATGAAAGTTCTCAATTACAGTTTGCGCCCAGAGACTGCTCGCTCATCATTAAGATTGATCAGGTGATATTTACACACGTTGTTAGTTTTGATGAACCTGATTGATGATGACATGCAGAGATAGGTGGGAGCTCTTTCACTTTCATCCAGGTTGGATAGAAATTATACTAGGAATGTGGGAGGGTACATTCTGCATTACCAACATGTATGGAGAGAAAAGACTATGGGACCCAGTAAACCGGTTCTTTCAAACTGGTGACAAAGGTTTAACAAAAACTGGCATGTTGCCTAGAGCCTGCTTATTGCCTCAGCAATTCTACACTGAGCTGTAGTGGTTATGGTGCTTACATTTCCCCTTTCATTTTTGTACTTCAATACTTCCTTAACAAGTTCACATCAAAAAGTACCTGCATCATATTAACTCAGAAATTGTAAAATGCAGACACAAAACAATCTAATATAATAAATACAGCATGTAAAAATTAGATAGATGTAATTCATTTCCATTGACACAAACTATTCAGGTTACTTAATTAAAAAAAAAAAAAAAAAAAGCCCAGAGCTAATGATTTGTATTGCCTATATATTTTTATGCAAAAACTGGGAATATGAGAAGACCAGAGAGACCCCGATACAGTGGTGTATCCTGGTTTTGTGCTGCCCTAGGCAGGACAAAACTCAGGCGCCCCCCTCCCGCCTGCGCCACCCCCATCCAACCCTTCCCCCCGCCCGCACCACCCCCACCCTTCCCCCGCCCCGCCTTCCAAATACACACACACACATTCACTTACAGATACGCATACACTAGCTAACAGAAACACACACTCGCTAACAGAAACACACACACACACTAACAGACACACACTCACTAGCAGATACACACACTCACACTAACAGACACACACACACGCACTAACAGACACACACTAACATACATACATACACACACACTAACAGACATACACACTAACAGACATACATACACACACACACTCTAACAGACACACACTGACATACACACACACACACACACTAACAGACATACACAGACACACTAACAGACATACACTAACAGACATTCACACACACACACACACACACACACTAACAGACATTCACACACACACACTAACAGACATACACACACACACACTAACAGACACATGCACTGACATACACAGACACACTAACAGACATTGACACACACACTAACAGACATACACACACACACTAACAGACATACACACACACTAACAGACAGACACACACACACTAACAGACAGACAGAAACACTAACAGACATACACATACACAGACATTCACACACACACACACACACACTAACAGACATACACACATACTCACTCACTCACATATTTAACACATTTTTTTGTTTTATTTTTTTAATCCCCTCCCCCCCCCCCCCCAGCCTCCTTACCTTTGGGAATGCTGGGGGGGGGGTCCTATTTCTCCCTGGTGGTCCAGTGGCTGCTGGGCGGCGCTGCCTGGCGGCCAGCGAGGGAGCACTTCCGCTGAGCTGTCTGCTCAGCTCCCTCGCGCGCCGCACAGTGAGGCTGGGAGGCGGAGCCGGAATATGACGTCATATTCCGGCTCCCAGCCTCACTCTGCGGCGCGCGAGGAAGCTGAGCAGACAGCTCAGAGGAAGTGCTCCCTCGCCGGCCGCCCGCCAGCGCCACCCAACAGACCGCCCGCCCAGACGGCATGTCAGTTAGCCGCAAGGCTAACAAGGCATTTGCCCTTGGCATTTGGGGGCGGCGTTTTTTGCCGCCCCCTGGAAAATGCCGCCCAAGGCAAATGCCTTGTTTGCCTCGTGGCTAATACGCCCCTGCCCCGATAGCATTACCGCCTGATTGTCCATTCTCAGGTCTTCTTTGTTTTTGCTCATGTGCCATTACAGAGAGAGCCTACACCGTTTGCATATCAGAGAATATTTTTATTAATCAAGGAAAACCTATTTATTTCAAACTAAGTTATAACACCAGTCCCAAAATTGAAATTAATTGTAAAAACCTTTTTTTTATTTAAAAACAAATAATTAGATAAGATAGGTTTCTAATGTCATTTATATTGGTTTCTGTCTTTAAAAAAAAGATATGTTTAAAATCATTATTTTGTTTTGACTTATTCTGTGCCTAGACTAATTTCATTTTGCATGTACTTTTTTAACAGTACAACATTGCATGCACAATAATTTGTTACATCATTTTATTATATTTAAAAAAATTATTTTTTTGTATTATTATATATGGTGAAGATCTCTGCAAATTCTTACTGAGCACAGTTGGCCACATGCTCAGTGCCCTACCTCCTAAGGTTATTAATGGAACACTGAAGGCAGAAAGAGCACTTAGTCACAATTAAGTGATTTGGTTACAGTAACACTGTAGTTTTCAATGTAAAACTTTGTAGTTTTGAAGATACTGTAATGTTTCCATTGCAGTGTTAAACACACCCGTAGTGGCTGTCTTTGAGACAGCCACTAGAGGCACTACTCCTGGGAGAACTAAGTCAGGCTCAGTTCTCAATCAAATGCTGCTCCTAGGCTATTTGATTGCTGCAGTGTAGCAATTCGCAGCACATGTGTACTAACCAACCAACGTTTCACCCTGTGGAATCGTCAACCTTGATGATTTCCGCCAAGAAAGCGGAGTGGGCGCAGTGAGACCAACATGGCGAAGGAAGTATACTTAAGTAAATCTCGCCTTTTAAACCTTCACAGGGGTCAATGGAAACCAAAATAGGTAGATTAAAAGTATATAGTTAGGAATTCATGTTTGTGTTACTAACACTTATTTTTAGTTTAATTACCATAATAATAATACTGTTGAAAAAAGGAGTAAAATGGCAATAATTTTACTGATGTGTGAAATGTATAAAGTGAATAATCAAGTATACATTACAATAACTGTTAAATGGTAAAATGGTAGTTAAATAAATGATGTCTAATAAAATAATATTTGATACCCCACTGTGTGTCTGTTGGAAACAACAATTAAGTATAATTTTGTCTTTTCTGAAATCTAAAACTCAATATTCCAAATTGATATTTTGTTTACACCCTGTGTAATTCCAAATGGAATATTAATAATAATTGTGCTACTTTACATTGTTTTCTGCTTACCTGTTATGTTTTCAGCATATTCTTGGAAATTAGGTCTTCATTTTATTCTCTAAGGTAAAATATTTAATTAACTAATAGTAATTAACTAATAACCTTGAAAGCACCTTTTGTTGAATATCAAAAGACTGGTAAATAGGCAAAGTATAATCTGTAACTTGCTAAATACGACAAAATATCCTGGAAGATATACCATGGCTTATTTAATTGACGTCTTCAAGATAGAATTTAAGGTCTGACAGGTGCCCTGTGGCATAGTGCTGATTAGTCAATGTATTAAATATCAAAGGGAACACATTTTGGCACAATAGACATTTCTGTCTATATATGTAGAGAATTCAGACGGTTTAGCTCATAATATGAGCAAAACACTCAAATCACCCATAAGTGATAGCCATTAAATGTATCAAATTGGACCTTCTCATAGGCACTGGTGCATATCCTACATTAAATAAGGTCCAATATAATTTTAACCCAAGGTTAGGGACCAAGATGTTCTCTAGCTATAATACTCAATGACGTCTTGCTAAATTTGGATGGATATAGTATAACATAGTATCACTACAGCTGGAGTGCTATAATGCCTAGTCTAATTAGAGATGTACCTTCAATGTCCCATCTGCCCATGTACTCGAAACCTTTTAATAAAAGTAGTATATGAGGAACCAAAACCATAGATCTTAATCTTGATATCATGGAACATCTATGCCTAGTTTTGGACTTGGTCAATGAAAGAGGCCTCACCTACTTGACTTGTGGTAACATTCACAGAAATGAACTGCTTTGGGCTGGCGCTCAGGTCAGATACACCATTCAAAGCCTCAATGTCAAATGTGTAGTTGGTATAGGGAAGTAGATCCGTGATAAGGACTCGAGGCTGGGACAGACCAAACTGTCGAGGTATATAGTGGATTCCGCTTCCACACGCGCTGCATTTCTGTGTCTCTGCTTGGCACCTTCTACAGTGTATATTGTATGTGACATCTGATCTGCCCCCAGTGTCTTCAGGAGGACTCCATTCCATGATGACTGATGTCTCATTCACGGTGGAAATTGGATTATCTGGAGCAGATGGTGGTTCTGGAAAAAAATAGAATAAGGAGGGTGTCAGATAATGAGTAAAAGTAAGTCAGAAGGATACAACACCTGTCCAGGCATCACCAATGACACCATAATAGATGACCTTCTGAAGACAAGAGCTATTCATCATGATAGGGCTTTTAGCAGGACACTATTAATCATTCACTGATAGAAATACAAATTTTATGACAGCTGCTGCTGGGAAGCTCAACCTTTATTCCATTTATCCTAGTATTATGTACATTTTTCATCATTCATCTTCCTGTCAGAAAAGTAAACGAAAAGGATCTGTTATCTGATGAAGAAAGGAAACTCCTTATTACATCAATACAAGCAACATGTATGCACTTATACCTCTCACAGTTTTAAATACTTCTATATTGTAAAAAATATCATTGTAATCTATAAATCTTTTTTGTTTTGTTTTGTTTTTTATAATAATTTATTATTATTATTATTATTATCATTTATATAGATAACAGAATCTGTAGTGCTTTACAATATTATAAGAGTGGAGATTTAACTATAAATAGGACAATTACAAGAAAACTTACAGGAATGATAGGTTGAAGAGGACCCTGCACAAAAGAGCTTATAGTCTATAGGAGGTGGGGTGTAAAACACAATAGGACAGGAGATAGCAATCAAATAAGGTGGGAGTGAAGCTGAGCTGGAGGAGAGAGTAGAGTACTGCCCTTTAGGAGAGGGCAAGAGACAGGTTTGTGAGGTAGAGGTTACTCTGGGGGGCCATAAGCTTTAATAAAGAGATGGGTTTTAAGGCACTTCTTAAATGATTGAAGACTAGGAGAGAGTCTGATGATGGTAGGCAGGCTATTCCATAGGAAGGGAGTCACTAGAAGTCCTGCAAGCGTGAGTTGGACGTACACATGCGAGCTGCGGACACGAGAAGGTAATGGGCAGAGCGGAGAGACCGAGAAGGGCCACACCTATGGATCTGTGAAGAGATATAAGAGGGGCTAGAATTGGTCAATGGTTTATAGGTATTGGTTAGCACTTTGAATTGACTCCTATACAATACAGGAAGCCAATGTAAGGACTGACAGATGGGTGACATGTGAGAGGACTGACTAGAGAGGAAAATCAATCAGCATTCATTACAGACTGTAGCGGGGCAATATGTTTTTTGGGAAGACCAATTAGGAGAGGGTTAAAATAATCCATGCGGCAAATTACTAGAGCATGGGCAAGCTCCTTTGTAGCATCTTGCGTTAGAAAGGGGCGGATGCAGGCTATGTTTTTAAGATGGCATCTGCAGGACTTGGTAACATGCTGGATGTGAAGCTCAAAAGTGAGGCCAGAATCAAGTATGACACCAAGACAGCACGCTTGCTAGGATGAACTGATGTGGATACCACTAACTTGAAGGTAGAGCCTTAGGGGACTCCAATCGAGACAGGACGAAGGGAAGAGGTATCACTTGAAAAGGAGACACTAAATAAGCGTTGGGAGAGATAAGAGGAAAACCACGAGTGGACGAATTCACAGAGAAAAATGCAGCAGGGATATTGGACGATAGTTAGAGGGGCAGGGCGGGTCGAGAGATGTATTTTTCAGGATAGATACTTCAGTGGCATGTTTAAGGTCAGCAGGGACAATGCCAGAAGTGGCAACATATTCTGCAGGGTATTAAATTTTTTTCAGGACAGATAAAAATTAACAAATAATTGACAAACAAATAAAAGTGAACAGAAATAAGAGTGGGCCTTCTTAAACATGCCTACAGTCTAGGTGAAAGTGGGATAAAACCTGTTGAGGGGTGGAGTAGACAGGTATGATACCGTTATGTAATTGCACTTGTGATAAAAAGACATGTCGGGCGCTATTGTAGAGTGAAAATAGGGAAGATATGTAATCTGAAAACACTAGTTGTGTGAGGGGAGAGAAGAGTATTGGTGAAAACTGAAAAAACACCTAGGAAGATGATAAGCTGCTTAGGTACATTTTATGATAATTCATAAAGAATGAGAGACTAGGTGAACCTGACAGTACTGACAGTACAAGGCAGGGCCTTCCATAAGTACTGCTTACAAGGGCTGCATGATCAAGAAGGGATGTACTTAATAATCAGTGCATAAATGTGACGCCACTTGATGCACAGGAACATTTTACATTCTAGTGCAAGAGGATGAACTATTCATTAGAGCCAAGGCCAAATTTCATGATGTCTGTCAAGATACATATTGCAGATGCCCAAGTGACATCAGTGTTTATGCAGAGAATAATGTGGAGTACAACTTCACCTTCATGACCTTTCTTCTCTCAACATGTAACCCTAATACGTTTAGAAATATTCCACCCATGAACTTTGAGTATTTATTACAACAAATGAATCAAATCACTTGAGCTCCCACCATCTTGTCCAGTATTTCCTACAAGCCTCAGACAAGTTCAGTTTAGGCACATTTTTTACTTCCCTGAAATAGGCACATTCTTCTCTCCAAAAGGCATATGAATAGGCCCTATGGCCATTTTACGGACACAGTTTCCCTATGACACAACGAACCATTAGTTTGCGAACAACAGCCTAAGGACAATTTAATGGGCATCCTACTGGAGGTTAACTGTGACCACTGAATAACATAATATATGTTAGATTCATATAATTAAAGCATGACTACAATAGGTAAAAACCCTCCAATCTAGCTTTTAAACTGTAGCTCTGCATACGTAACAGGTGCTAGTTATTTACAATTCAAAAATTACCAAATTAATCTAGATATGTGAGCCACTGTTGTCCTCAAATGCTATGGCACCATCTAATTGTCAGAGCAATTATAGGGAAAAAAAAATCTAAAAGTGGGGTAATCAGCAGAAATGTTGGTGGAGATATACTAAAGTGTTGTGTTTTGAAATAAATGTGCAAAGTACTAAAAGTGGACAAATCACCATGGAAACAAACGGACAATGAGGACACTTTCCATTGGTAACCATTCCTCATTTGCATCTTTGCACCACTTTTTAGAACACAACACTTTGAACAATCTCTTGCATTACATTGATTTCCATGCATGGTGATTGTTCCGCATTTAGAACTTTGACCAAGAATTGCCCTTTCTAAGACTCATAATACTGTATCAAAAATCCTGTAATGTGAAACCTTACAGTGTATACCGTATGTTTTTTTTGTGTGTGTGTGTGTATGAAATGTCAATAATACTGTAAAGGGGACCACGACAATATCCTAAAACGCAAGGCGATCTTCATGTAGACTACAAAGGTCAAATGGGGCCAGACTCATATCATTCTCGTGAGATTTGAAAACACCCAAAAACCAGCAGCTAATTTTTTCATAAAATGTTATCCGATAATAAATCCACCAAGTAGTAAACTCCCATTTCTGCATCACTAGGGAATCATTACACCCTTTGTTTTATATAGATGTGCATTAAGAACAGCTGCTGAGCATTAAAGTGAATTAAAGAGAATGTACATGCATTTATATCACTTTTAACTTGTTCTTTATGATACGCTGGCAAGCTATTTTCCTTTTTTGTATTACTAAGCAAAAGGCGAAGCAGATGGAATATCCTGGGCTTACACTGATTGATTGATGCCATTAAACAAAAACACTACAAGACCATACCTTCAAAACACAAAGCATCATTGCGTCTTGAATATACAACTCACAGCTTAACAAGAGCACGCTATCCATCCATTAAGATGAACAGACGTTTTATTAATTGTGCGTGATTGTTCCCTTTGCTTGCCATTTGATTAGCATCCATCCACAACATGTTTCAGGAATAGCAGGTCTTACGCAAAGTTATAGTCCACGGTACTCAATTTTTAAATGGCACTGAAAATAAAGTATCATGAGAGCCATTATCACCATACTGCTTGCACAGCTTTATGCAAACAACCAGAGATGCATTATGTGGATTGAGTTTACAGAAGCAAAAATACATTTCTGAGTGTGTTCATAATGAGAGTTAAAAAATATTGAAAACTTATAGGAACATGAACAAAATGATAAATATGTTGACTGCCAATTCTGGCATCAGGGATGAATCTGTCAATTTTGTGACCACTGAAGGTCTTTGTCAAGCCTAGTGCTGGAACTTTTCTTCAAGTATCATTAAGTATCAGGTACAAGTTATCATATGACAAAACGATGTGCAATGAATTGCCATAGAATCATGTGAAGCTCACTAGCAGCAAATCAGGTGACTAGTCATGTGACACATCTAGGAATAGGTTAAATGAGGCTTTTGTAAGTGAAAATCATTTACTATACGTACATCAGGAGGAAAAAGGAGGAAAATGATGATGTGATTGCAGTTTTTTGAAGCATAACCTAGAGAGTGCTTATAGGAAGTATGCGTGACTAATTTAGATTCTTATGCAAAAAAAAGTCCATCATTTAAAAAAATAAAATAATTTCTATCATTTTTATGTACCAAACTTTTAATGTGATTGAACAAAGACTATCTACCAACTAACTAAGCATTAACTTGTGAACTTACTTGTGCACGGCATAGATTTGGGGTCAGATTCTGCCCGGTGGAATCCTTTCTCGCAGGTACATTCGGCAGCGCTATCCTGTAAGGAGAAGCTGTGTGGAGGGCACTTGGCACAGTAGGTATCAGTCAGTAAAGCCTTGTAATACCCCGGGCGGCAAGCTGGAAAAAACGAAGAAGTCAAAGGGTCATTGCAGAACCATAACAACATACACAAGTGGCAGAATCGAAACTGACATCACCGACATGTATTCTATATATCAATTTGTAATACAACAACGTCTCTTAATTACAGAATGTGATGTTCTATCTATCTATCTATCTATCATATATCTATCTCTCTTTATCATCTATCTATATATCTACATGTGTTACTGTTGTAATCATTTTGCAGTGAGGGTCAGAGATAGGAATATTCACACACGTTGAAAAAATAATGTGCATGAGTTTGGGCAGAACATATGCTTGAGCAGAACAAATGTTCATTTTTGACTAGTAATGCAAGTAATGCCAACAAATCCTAGTGCTGACAGTATTTGTATAGACAGACAAACAGCATGTATTTCTTGAAATCTGATTTATTTGAATCTATCCTGCTCTCCGGTGTCTGTCATTCTCTGGAATGTTTGTGTATGGAGGCACAGTGGGTGTGTACTTCTGCAGAGAGACAAAGGATGTGTATTTGATTAAGGGGAAAATGTATGTGTTTGTGAATTTATAGTATTTGTATTGTGTGGACAATGTTTGTATAGTTCTTGCATCTCTCTCAGTCTTTCTCCCTGACTCGTTTATTGAATGTATTGTGTGTAGACCATTCACTAGACTAGATGGTGAAAACATGCACATTCAATTTGTATGTAGAAAACGCTTTTACAGTTATTCTTTCTGTTTTATAAAAATAATTCCTTTGTCATTGTGGGGGTGTAGGGCCTCCTAGTGGTCCTGAAACATAATTAAGGGGATCTTCTCCTGGGACTTTAGTCATGAAACTGTTGCTGTATGATGGGACGGGCCTCCCTTTACTTTTTAAGAGGCCCCTCTGTTTCCTGTCACTTCTCTTCGGTTCCTGCTGTCTTCTGAAGCTCTTCCTCCCTCCCCTTTGTGTGTACCTGTTATCCTGTGTGCGGCATTGGGTTTGTTTCCGCTCTGCGCGGATTGGCATAACGATGTGCCACCGGCGGGGCCTGCTTAGTCGAACTCGCCTTTTGAGTCCCTGGCTGTTAACTTTAGTCTCTCCCCTCGGATACCTTCGGTTCTGACAGCCAGAAGGTTCCTTGGATGTTCCTGGGTTGGATGTTCCTGTTCCCTCTACCGCAAAAGGGTGTGGTGCAGAGAGAGAGGGCAGAAGTGACGGCGGCAAGTAGGCTGGGCTTTTCCCCCTCTTGGGCAGTGGCCCGGCTGGGGCACCGGCATGCAGTTTGCGTTCAAGGTGGCCATACCGAAGATTCTCCCATGCAGTCCTTATGCCTCTGTTTGGGCAGAGGCAATGTGTGCTCCACTGCTGGATTAGGTTGAGCCGCATCCTTTTGTGGGCTGAGGAGTTACGCTCTCAGGGCCACCACCCTAGCTACATTTGGTTACTATTCCTCTTTTACGGCCATTCTGTTTGAATGTTTTTTTCTCACATGATGACATGGTGGTGTATTCAATGAATGTGGCCTGTGATGGCTTTACCTCCCAGCATGGTGTCTGTGTTATTTATTTCAAAGGGAATGTTGGGTTAGGGAAGGTGTTATAGGGTTTGTTATTTTGGCTAAAACAAAGGGACATAGGAGATTACCTATGTATAGAACACGAAAGCTGTATTACTCTATAGTAAAGGTGTGCATAGCTGGGCATTTACATTGCCTATGTGAATAACAGAAGTCTTTTTAAGTCAATGTGTGTGTAGACAGTTTAAATGCATTTTATGTGTAGAATAAATGTTTACTTTATGTACAGCAAAAGCATTTATAATGAATACCTATATAAATAAAGTGAGGAGAATTACCGTTACAGGAAATGAATTCACTCCTACAAATAAGGTAATACGGTTCAATTCAGTCATTATTTTAGTTGTTGTTGTTGTTAAATTTTTGTAAAAGTGATCTAAAAATTGATGGTTTTCTTTACAGTAAATTCTGTCCGTTGCACCAGTATTATTCCAGAAGGCCACCCCATTTAGCTTCATGGAAAAAAATAGATTTGAAACAAAAAAACGTTTCAGTCTGAAAAGGTGGTAGAAAGATTAATAAATTAATTATGCCGCTAAGGTGCATATTAAAAAATGGCCAATAGGGACATTTAATAAACTGTGCCAAACATCTGATGTAAAAGTGACTGTTACACTTTGGAAAATCTCCCCTTTGGTGTCTGAGACATGTTGATACTTGTAACATGGTCTGTGCAACTTGCGACAAATCTAACTAATTAAAAGGGAATATCGATTGTCCACCTGTAATCGAGCCTTGATTAATTCAGGTATCTGAATGAATGAATCAAGGAACCTCTGATTGAATAATTAGTCACTTAGTCTTCACTGAATTTTAGACAGGGGTTATTTAAAAAGTGTGCAACCTGTGTGAGCCGAATGGCTATTTTTATAGTAAGAATATGTAGCAGAGAAGCCTTTATATTCACTGTGTGTATAATATATAATTAATTTTTGTATAGCAGAAGCCTCTGTACATTTTGTAGTAAATAAATATGTGTACTATATAAGATTTCATAGTCAAAGCTTGCATAATGGGAATCTCCACAATGGCTGTGTATATAACAGAAACCATAGCCAACGTGTGCATATTGGATTTGTATATAGTGGATGTCTGTATACATTCGATCATCCCTCCATTTACAATTAATCTTCATAATCAATGTTTAAATATCCACAGCCTATTTAGTCAATGTGTGGGTAGCAGAAGCATGCATAGTGAATGTGAATAGCTGATTGAAGGATGACTTTAACAGATACGCTTTCACTGTGATGAGGGTATACATCCTTGAATGATGGTCCAATGCACATTCAGCCATTCGCTTTTTTGCTATTTGTCTATTACGTATATAATAAGTTGGGGCATAGTTGGGACATCACAGGAAAGGGAGGGATCAGATATACATTACAAAACTGCCTTGGTTTGTAGCCAAAACAAACTGTCAGCATATATTAATATTTAATGGACTGTAGAAGAAGTCTGTCAGTCTTACTGTATTCAGTGTGGTGTAACGTATAGGGCACCGTGCCTCGATTTAGGATCATTTTTCCGTCTATCAGAAAGAATTGGAGAGAATATTCGGAGGGTAAAATAAATTGGACATATGTTAAAATGTAATTTGCAAACTACTGAAGCTTTGGCTAAATTCACTGTTCACATTTAATAACCTGGATATCTTATCCAATCCTAGAAAAAATGATCTTGAAACTTATCACGAGCTAAAAACACGTGATTTCTTTCCCATTTATAGAGCTGTCATTATGCAGTCATTATGTCTGAGCAATTGAATGATACTTTTATACTGTAGATCTTTAAAAAAATGCCAAGGATAAAGCCATATGATGTATTTATGCACGGTGATAATGTCTGTATGGTGAGCCTGTACAGTGGAAGGGGTGCTATGTTACTTTTGTATTCATATACTGCATTGAATTTATATAATTGTCTATAATTGTATACACAAACAGATTTCCATTATCAGAAGTTGGAAACCGATTGATGTGGCCTATATTGCAGCCCTGACACAAGGCTCCTTGGATACAGAGAAACTGCATCAATAAAACATTGTCTCATTCTGCTTCAATTCACTCGAAATCAAGGACAAGTTTGTACTGAAAAGCTCGGCTTGGCTTTTACGGAGGACTAGAGAGAGAGAGATGGACTGTGAGAAGAGAGATGGGAATGAAGTAAGCCATGAGGGTGCAGAGAGAGAAAGGAAAAGGCCGACCATTGATAGAAGATGTAGAATACAATAAGTTAGTTTTATATACAGGAAAATGTACATCACATGAAGTCAGAAAAAAACAAAAAGTGCTAGGTATGAAGTTGTTGTATAACAAGGCAAAACGTCCACAGACGGGGGAGCAATGAGAGATGTACAATGAAAGCCAAAGAGAAACGTTTTCGGAGATTTGTATGAAAGAAAGAGAGACAACAGAAGGAAAAAGACAACCACTACGCCTTCATGGCAAACTTTAAAATAGCAGGGTCCCTGATCACGCAGTGCTTTGAAGGCAGGATGCCAGTGTCAAATGATATAAACCATTTAATTGCAAACCAGCATAGCTTGCAATGATGGGTGTCACATGGAAGATTTTTCACTTTTTGGTTAGCAATCCTGCTGTGGCACTTTGTATCACTCATTAACAACCCCCTCCCCCACTGATTTCTCACTGGGAAGGCACAAACATTGTACAAAAAAAAATACCACTCAGCAAAATACACCTTAGAGTGCATATTACTTCTGTATGGAGTTTACTACCAATTCTAAATCCGATATAAATCTGCCAACTCTACATCTACAAAGCCCTATAGACATGAAATACAAGCTTTTAAATACTTCCACTCAGGTCTTTCTAGCGGGCTACCACCACTAAGTGCCATGCTCACTGAATATTCATATGTTTTTCCCTTGTAATTTGGGTCCCCAATGCTTATTCCCACGATTTCCCCTTGTATCTGTGTGTTTTACCTGCTACCTGTTCGGGAGAGCTCATATGAACAGAAACTGTTCGTCTCCTGAACGGGGACCACCCCGATACCTCAGTTAGAATGTTAATATAGAACGAGGTGTGAAAACCACAAACCGCAAGGGAATCCCCTGGGTGGCCGTCAGTTCGTATAACCAAACACCAATCAGGAAAAGCATTTGTTTCCCGAACAGGCCTGCTGCACAGTTTCAGGTCCCCCAGTCGGGGACCCAGTGCGGGAGATTGCTATCTCTAACCCAAACCCCTCCTGCCTGGGATTGTGTTGAACTGAATGGAGACCCTTTGCATAAAAAACTGTGTGTTCTCAATAAAGATTGTCAGTGTTTTAACCTCCAGAACTGTGTCTTGTCCGGTTACTGGATGGAGGGAAGATTTAACCCCTGTGTCTGCTGTTTCAGCTTGCAGGGGGTGCAACAGGGAAAGTCCTTGTAAGGACTAAGAACTTCCAGGACTGAGTGCCGTCCCTTCCTGGGATCGCATAGAGCTAGTTCCCCTACCCGGTCCCCTGGTTCCAGCAAGGAAGCAACCCCTCTGGCGGAGGTACCCGCCAGAGGGGTTGCTTCCTTGCTGGAACCAGGGGACCGGGTAGGGGAACTAGCTCTATGCGGGGTACAGGGAGCTCCGCTACAGTCTCATTTCCATGTTGTTTCTGCTTTTTACTGTAAGCTATCCTTCGCTATAATGCCCATCATTGTTGTTAGCGAATAGTGTCTGATTACTGACTGCAAAATCTAACAAGTAGCGGAAGGAAGTTACTGATGGCCACTGCCTCATATTTAAAGTTGTGAACCAGGATTTAGGCTACTTCCCATTTTATTGCACGGTATGATTATGTGGTTATTATTTCTTTGGTTTGTGTGTATGTTTTTCAGTGCCAGTTTTAACCATCACTGGCACGTCTCATGTATGCAGAAAACTCAAAGATTTTAAAATTGATAGGGAATGTAACATCCCCTCGCATAAACACAATTCTTTACAGCAGATAGGAAGCTAAATCTGGGACACGGAAAGTGTAAACCATCATTTGATTTATCACATTAACATCAGCCTGCTGAAAAATACTGTGAATCTGTTGTTTTGTGCTACTTTATTATGTGCCCATCTCTACCTAGGGATAAGCAAATAAATTGTAACAAGGAATATAAACAAATAATTTGGATGCTCTGGGTACCACCGACTGCACAAATCAGCCACCCTATTAAATATTGAAGACTCACTGACTCAGATACGCTCTGTAGAATCAATAGCTCTTAGATTTAATGCTCCCGGACACGGAGTCAGGGAATACACACGTGGTAGGAAGTCTGTGAAAACAGCGAGCTGGAATTTAGAAATCTGTCCCTTCCAGGGCAAGAGAAGATGGTGAGAGACATAAACAGTGGTTTGAAATAATGATGGAGAATAAGAGCTACTTTACTGCATTATGGAGCCAGTCTAAAAGGACCAAATATATATTTTTTAAAAAAAACAGCATTTTCTGTCCTCTATACCTATTATCTACATCTGGTGTTTTCTGAACATATCCACACACTGGTACACATGCAAGGCATCATTAACAATACCGATGATAGGCAGACAGCACAGTTTATTCAATCAAGTCTGAATTGCAGTGGACTGAATACTGCATTGCAAAAAAAAGAAAAGGCTGAAAAGGTCAACCTACAACTATAGCTAAATACGAGAATAGTTCCAATATATGATTATTTAGTATATATATAGTAGGTGAGTTGCTGTTTTATTGATGGTTAAGTCTCACCCACTGCCTTGACCATGACACAATTTCAGGGAGGGAAATGACATACTTAGCTCAAACTGGACTATGGATGCTGGATTCATTGTAGCGAGCAAATTCAAAGAGTCACAAGAGTCAGTGCATGAGAACTGATGATGCTCTGATATCTATGTACCTGCTTACACATGGTGCCACCATTATGGGAGTGAAGGCAATACTCTGGTAAGGAGCTTGGCCAAATAAATAAATTGATGTACTTGTGTGTATATCTTGTGTGCACCATGTGTAAGCAGGTACATCGATATCAGAGCATCATCAGTTCTCATGCACTGACTCTTGTGACTTTTTGAATTTGCTTGCTACAATGAATCCAGCATCCTAGCTATCATTCCATAGTCCAGTTTGAGCTAAGTATGTCATTTCCCTCCCTGAAATTGTGTCATGGTCAAGACAGTGGGTGAGACTTAACCGTGAGTGCAAGCCTTTCCATTTATATACTCTCTACATTAACCCTGTCTTTTTGGGCTTTTAATTTTTGAGCTTGTGTGCAAGGATACTTTGCAATTTTTTTATATATATATATATAGCAAGCATCAACATTTCCACTCTCCATTTGCGAGTGAAAAGTTAGTCCTGGCGAGTAGAAATTCACTCTTGGATGTTATAATATGACTTTCAGTGGCAAGCAACTTTTACGGTCTGACTAGTAGCAGAGGACTTCAAATCTTAAACACATAACAATCTACTTGTCCACAGTGACTCAGGATTTCTGTGTAATCGATCCAAATCGTGGTGATACAAATCCATATAATCAGCAGGTTGAACACACCATAGCAATGACAATGAGATGTAAAACGACACACCAACTTGCTTATATATATCTTGAGACCATTTTAAGTGTATGAATAATGTTTGGGAGCCATTTCAAAGAATACAGATTGTCTGATGCAGGACTTAATGTAGTTAATGATGAAAGGCTAAGTAATCAATAGAATATTAATAAATAATTCAGTGGCCGGGTGCTAAATGATTCTAGAACACGTGGTTTGGTGGTTACTGCACTGTCTCTTCTTGGAACAGACTTGATAAAAGGAGCCATCCTATAAATACACATGAGGGAGCTAGGTCTTCTTCTGCGAGCGGACTAATGTAGGAATATTGAAGCTTATAATGGACTGAAAATGAGGTACGGCAGTTAATTCAATGTCTTTTTTTTTTTTAATTGTGCTAAATGGTCTACAAACCATGGTGATCTAAGTTTTGAACTACACAAAAATTATTCTAAAGATATTTTTTTTTAACAAGCAAAGAAAATGTGTACCCTTCGTCCACTGGCTCACCTATTCACAATGATTAACCCCCAAGAGTGTGTTTTTGCTCTGTCCTACCATAGGGAATCCTGCTTGGTGTATTCCCTCTACTATACAGTGCAACATTATAAAGTACTGCATTATTTTAGTACCTATTTAATGGACTAACAAAAAGTTATATTGATGAGCTTTCGAGACTTCCTTACCACATCAAGTCTAAAGCATTTTTTGTCAGTCTAATAAGATGCATTTTACAGGAAACTGCAATACTGCATTATTTTGTATCTACATTATGGACTGATATGTCAGCTTTACTGTGCGTGAGATACGGGAGATTAAAGTTTCTAAAGTTGGTTTTTTTTAACAACTTTGAAGATTTCTGTATATTTAAAGGTTATAGATTTTCAATGGCAGAATATGAGGTCATATGGGCATCAAAAAAAAATCACAGGACTTCTTAAAAAATAATAATTCCCAGATTTTACTAGTAACATGACGTAAAGTCATGATTTTATTAAAGACACGGAGGCGAGTATTATGCATAACTCTTTCTTTATTTCCTCAGCAGCAAAGATAGAGGAATATAAATATTGTCAAAATGAAAGAAAAAACTGTATAGGCATAACGGGTAGCCGATCACATGGTAGAGGAAGTAGCTATATAAGTCCTGTGTCTCCCACAATCCCCCTCTTTCTTGCGAAAACCGAAGACCAGGTAAGAAGAACGATGTCCCACTTGATCAACACAGGAGACAGGAACAATACGATAACTTCAAGCTAAAAAAGACGGAGAAATATGGTAATTTCCAGACTCAAAACTGCAGACTTACCAAACATCACTGTGAGGAGTCACAAACAACAAACTGGATTCTGAAATACAAAATATAAATAATTAGTAAAAACATAATGAGACGTACAATATCATCCAATCATATAAATAAATATATATAAATAAATACATATAAATAAATACATACCTAACAGAACAGCAAAAACCCGTAGAGTCTCAAGCATCTCGTATCCCAAATCCACACCGGGAGGGTGGGAGGGAATAATACTCGCCTCCGTGTCTTTAATAAAATCATGACTTTACGTCATGTTACTAGTAAAATCTGGGAATTTTATTAAAGACACGGAGGCTCATATTATGCAAGTTCAAAGCTGTGCAACCACTCGAGATGTGATGTGTTCAATAGGTCTGAAATAGAAGTCCCTAAAGGTCGATTCTCTGGACCAATCTGCCGCCCGCATAATATCCTCCAGACGACATCCGACTGAGGAGGCTTTTGAAGCCATCGCGCCCCGTACAGAATGAGGCGTAAAAACAGAGGTGTCTATACCTGCAGAAGATAATAACCAACGCACCCAACGTGCTAGAGTAGGTGTCGAAACTGGCCGGTGAGGTGGCTTAAAAGATAAGAACAAATCATGTAGATCAGCGGAGCGGAGGGAACGTGTAGCATCCAGATAAACTTTGACGCAAACCACTGGGCAAAGCGCCGGACAACCAGAAAACCTAGGGTATGTAAAGGACTTGGATGCAGATTTCGTCCTCCTGGATATGTCAAAAGTAACGCCTTCCGGGGTGAATGCAACGGCGTCCCAATCCAGGGCCCTGACATCAGAGACCCTCTTGCAAGAGACCAAACAGAGTAACATCACCAGTTTGGATGACAATCGCTTTAAAGTCAATTCTTGGTTAGGGTACCATGATGAGAGGAACTGCAACATCACGTTGACGTCCCAAAAGGCAGAGAAACGAGGCCGAGGAGGACGGGCGAGTCGAATACCTTTGAGAAGGCGACATACAAAAGGATGTCTGCCGATAGGGGAACCATCCAAACCCTTGTGTCCGGCCGAAATAGCCGAGCGGGATAGGTTGATCGTGCGGTAAGCCTTACCTGAATCAAACAGGAACGTGAGGAACTCCAGGATCAAATGTAGAGGGGCAGATACGGGATCCACTGCCCGTTCCATGCACCAACCAGACCACGATCTCCATGAAGCTCGATAAGCTGTTCGTGTGCCTGGGGCCCAGGCGTTATCGAGGAGTAGGAGAGTTGTCTGCGGAACGTCTGAGACAACCCAAGGTCCCCTGAAAGGAACCATGCTATCAGGGGCAGCTGGTGTTGCAACACCAGTTCGTGCGAGTTCCCATCCGGATCCAGAAGGAGGTCCTGGAAGATTGGGATCAACCGAGGGAAATCTATGGACAACTCCATCAAGCGAGGGAACCATGGCCGAGATCTCCAGAGAGGAGTGACCAGCGCCACACGACAGTCGTGGTGAACCAGTTTCGAGATCGTGCGTGCGATCATGTTGAACGGGGGAAAAGCGTACAGGTGACCCTGTGGCCAGTCTTGGAGGAAGGCATCCGTCGCCACCGCTGCCGGGTCCGGCCTCCAACTGTAGAACTTCGGCAGTTGTGTGTTCAGCCGTGATGCGAACAGATCCATCTGGAATTTTCCCCATAACATTTCCAGGCCCTGGAACACCGAAGCGTGCAAACGCCAATCGCCAGAGTCTCTTAAGTGTCTGGAATTCCAATCCGCTCCCGAATTGTCCAGACCCGGAATGTGTTCCGCTGTCACCGAGACGTTGTTGTATAGGCAGAACTGCCAGAAATCTTTTGCAAGCATCGCTAACATTTTGGACTTCGTACCTCCCAGGTGATTTATGTAACGGACCGCCGACACGTTGTCCATCTTGAGGAGAACGCAGCAATTCGCCCGCCCTGGGGTAAGGCTGCGGATCGCGAACGCCCCTGCCAGGAGCTCCAAGCAGTTGATGTGCAACGACTTCTCCATGTCTGACCATCTGCCTCCTGTGGAAACGTCTCCACAACGAGCACCCCAGCCGTGTAAGCCGGCATCGGACTCGATCACTACGTCCGGGATGGAGCCGAAAATGGCCCTCCCGTTCCACGCCTCCATGTGTGCCAGCCACCACACCAATTCGTCTCTGGACTCCGCATCCAGGCGTATCCGAGATTCGTAGGAGTGACCTGACCGAAGGTGTGCCCCTTTGAGCCGTTGGAGGGCTCGGTAATGTAGTGGACCTGGGAAGATCGCTTGAATAGAGGCCGCGAGAAGGCCAATTATCCTCGCCAGTTGCCTGACGTACAAATCTGGGACGCGAAGAGCCCTGCGAATTTCCTTCTGGATGGCTTTCACCTTGGGGCCCGGTAGAAACAGAAACTGTCGGACGGAGTCCACTCTGAAGCCCAGAAATTCTATGGACTGGGCGGGATCCAGGACCGACTTGTCCCAGTTGATCAGAAAACCTAACCTCTGTAACAGGTTGGTAGTCCACTCTAGGTGAAGAAGGAGATCCTCCTTTGATTGGGACAAAATTAGAATGTCGTCCAGGTAGATAATGAGACGAACCCCGCGGGTTCGAAGGAACGCCACTACCGGCTTCAAGAGTTTGGTGAAACACCAGGGAGCCGAGGAGAGACCGAAAGGCAGGCAGCTGAAGCGCCAGCGACGCCCATGCCATGTGAAGTGGAGATAGTCTCTGAACTCCGGAGCAATAGGGACCGTGAAGTAAGCGTCCTTCAGGTCCAGTTTGGCCAGCCAGTCCGACTGGCGTAGAAGGTCTCTGAGGCAGTGTATACCTTCCATCTGGAAGTGTTGGTAACGCAGGAAGGCGTTGAGGGGACGAAGATTTATCACAGGGCGAACTCCGCCCCCTTTCTTGGGCACCAGGAACAGATTGCTCGTAAAGCCCTTGGCGGTGAACGGCAGTTCCTCTATAGCGCCCTTGGACAACATTTCTGTGACCTCTGCGGAGATCATCTCGTCCTGATCTGGTGGAAGAGATAGTTCTCTGGGGGAATAAAACTGGACAGGCATGGAAACGAATTCTAGGTGATACCCCCTTACGCACTGCAGAACCCAAGCATCCGAGGTGATATTTTCCCACTCTCGGTAAAATAGGGCCAACCTCCCCGCTACTTGAATGGCAGGGGAAGAAAGGGTACTTACCATAAGGACGTCTGCCGGGGTTACCACCGCGGGAATACCTGGAGCCCCAAGTCCGACCTCTGGCCGGGAAGAAGGGAGGGGTTCTCTGGTCCTGAAATCCCCGGGAGGGAAAAAAGGAACCTCTGGTTGCGCGGAATGCGCCTCGGAAACCACGGCCGGGTGGACGGTTCCTGCTACGCCCGGCCCCTCCGAAAACCTTAGGCGCGAACACGCGCTTCATATTCGCCTGTGCCTTGTCAATGGCAGTGAAGGTCTTGACAAAAGACCCCATATCTTTAACAAAAGAGGTGCCAAACAGCAAACCCTCATCGGTCGGATCAGGCTCCGCCACAGTCATAGTGGCCAGTTTAGGGTCTATCTTCAAGAGGATCGCTTTACGCCTCTCAGTGGACATCGCCGTATTGGCGTTCCCCAGTAGGCATATCGCCCGTTGGACCCAACCTATGGCCACATCCACATCAACAACAGAGTCTCCCGCTCTAGCAGAGTCGAGGAGCTCATAGAGCTTCGACAGGGGTCCCAGCGTATCCAGGATCTTGTCCTGGCAACCCTTTAGGGAGTGGTCAAGGCCCTTCTTAGATTTCCACCCCGACTTATTCAAAAACTGGGCAATCTGCGGATCAATGTCAGGGGTCTTGCATGCAGAGCCCGGGAGGGAGGGTCGTGGGCATTCGGCGCGCAGCTTATTGCGGCCTTCCCTAGAAAGGGGCGTGCGGATGCGTTTAGCCACATATTGGGCAATATGATCCGGGGGGACCCATTCAGCGGACCGGGGGTGGCGCAAATCGTCAGGGTCGAACAGGGGGTTACCCTGTGGGTCAAGGATCGCCTTGGCGTCCCCAGAGGGGCCTAACAACTGGCCCCGGTCCATGGCGGAGGACCCCGAGGGGGTGACGCCCGTAGGGGGCAAATCCTCGCCAGAGTCATTATCATCAAAGGAGTCGTACTCCATAAGGTCGGATTCATCCTCCACACTCCGGTCGGTATCCGACCCATCATCAAGGGCTCTAGCCCGTTTCCATAATCTAGCCTTTTTAGCCCGGCCAGGGGCTCTTTTGCGCGTGGGGTGCGCGCTATCTGTGACTGCCTCCAGCGTGTCAGTCATGGCAGGAAGCACCTGCATAGAGGAGTGGGAGCCGACATTCTTAGACTTAGTCCTTGCCTTACGGGCACCAGGCACAGTCTGGGCAGGGGAAGGGGAACCCACACCTAGGGGGGTAGTAGGGACCATATTAGGTAAAACCACAGAATGCAGGGACTGTGAGAATGAGGAGGAAACAGCCCCCATGGCTGAGGCAATAGCCTTCTGGATTGAAGAAGCCATAGTGGCCTCCAGCATGGCCTGAAACTCTTGAGAGGCCATATTACCCTCAGGATTATCTGAGTGAAAGTCCCCAGGGGGGCCTACAGGGCCATCCTTCCTATCCTGCATATTTGCAAAACCACAGTGAGCTTAAGGGAAGAAAAACTGACAAATTATACTATGGGAGAAAAAGGGTTGAGTAACCCACAGAAATAGCAGGGAGAAACAAAGAAGGACCAGACCGTCAGAGTGCCAGGGGACCCAGAGGACAAAACGAGGCGACCGACCGCACGGCAGCACTGTGAGCAGAACGGAGTCTGCCCAAAATGGCCGCCGCACGTGAGGGAGGCGCTCGCGACCGGGTGCCCGGCGGGGGAAGGGGCGCGTGCACCTGAGCCGCGCGGGCAGCCGGTGAGAAGGGAGAGGAGAGCACTCAGCCGCGGCCGAGGGCAGGAGACGGTCGCGGCAGCGAGGCAGAGCCGGGTCCCGCGCGGGAAAGCGGGAGAATAGGGGAGGGAGGGGAAGGGTGGAAAACCTCCGGCTAGAAGGGTAGAACCCCCAAGGAGTCCGAGGCACTGACGGTACAGGTCAAGGCAGAATAGAGTGCACAATAAGGCAAACAGAATAAATAAATACAAGATGAATACAAATACATGTAAAACACCAAACTGAAAAATCAGAATCAAGAGCAAACAAGTAACACTTATCTGTCTGAGGAAGCAGCAAAGAAAGAGGGGGATTGTGGGAGACACAGGACTTATATAGCTACTTCCTCTACCATGTGATCGGCTACCCGTTATGCCTATACAGTTTTTTCTTTCATTTTGACAATATTTATATGCCTCTATCTTTGCTGCTGAGGAAATAAAGAAAGAGTTATGCATAATATGAGCCTCCGTGTCTTTAATAAAATTATAATATATTTGTATTCATCTCAATGTTGAGACTTTGTATAGGTAAGGAGAATTTGCATCTAAACATGTCAATTTCAAAAGTCTTCAAATGACATTGATCTTAGGTAAGCCATTTATGTAAACTATGTGCTAGTAACAGTGTTACTTGAGCAGTCATGGAATCACTGCAGTTATTACAGAGGATAACCTGTCTTGGAACACTCTGCGGGGCCACCCTGCACCGAAAGTTATGATGACCATGCTGTAGATAACTGGCATAGGCACCTTCCATATGCTCTTCCAGTGTTTGTGTCCCCTCGTGAGTAGCCACTAGGGATTGATATATTAACCCCTTAAGGACCAAACTTCTGGAATAAAAGGGAATCATGACATGTCACAGATGTCATGTGTCCTTAAGAGGTTAAACTGTGTCCATGAATCAAGCAATTAGTAGGGCAACGGACATCAGGGTGAAGTTCAAAGGAATAAGATAAAGACACAAGTAGAATACATGCTAAAGTCATGATCCCAATATTGTAAATGTATGTGACTACTATACACTAAAACACAACCAGCTCTCTTTGTACAGGCTACTTAGCATTGAACTGACTGTCATGTTTTAAAATTGTGCATCTAAACCCATAGGCTCCTTTTTAAAGATTCTTTTTACCCATAAACTGACCACAAACATGCAAAAAATGTGCTCTGGTGTGCACTGGCCAAGTAAGTAAATAGAGTTAGATGGAGTATTGGGTTTTCACATGGTTCTTGTATTGCATACAGTACGTTTATTGTTTATTGTCGGTCTACTGTGCTAAAACTTGTTCCACACCTATAGAGAGTTTTCAGAATGAAAAGTGAAGGGAATGAGCAAAATCGTAAGGTTCACAGAGGTTGTGTAAAAGTAAATTTTAAAAATAACCACTAATAAGTAATTCTTGCAGTGTGTGATTAAGGGATATAATGTGTGTGTGTGTGTGTGTGTGTGTGTGTGTGTGTGATGCAGTGTGCATATACTGTATATATACTTATTCCCTTACAGGTGTACCAACCTAATGGAAGCCCTGCATTTACCCATATTGAAAATATCTATGATTAGCGCTCCAGTCTTAATTAATACAATCATCATTACTCATCATAATCTCTGATCCAGATGGAAATTTGGTTAAAATCACAGAATTTCAACCAGATTTGCAAACCCTGTATACTAATGGGGATCTGGTGTCTGGTGAAAATCTTATAGAAAATATAGAATCTGCATATCTATCAAACACATAATTTCAAACAGAATCACTCTAAACAAATCTGGAAACAAGCAAATTTGCTAAATAAATGTAACCTGCTTTTGACAGGGAAACCTATAGATATCTGCTAAATTTTGTTCACTTAATTGTTCACGGAATTCAGAGGCTAGGTTACAAATTCAAGACATATATAAATCTTGAGAACAATATCTGGATTGTATTTTGCTAGACCAGGCCAGGGATATTGCTAGGTTCCAGAAACATCTGGGGCTTACTTCTGTTTTTGTCGTTCTTTCTAGAAGATCTCTGGGATACTTTAAATCTTCGCTCAATCACATCTGATGTGTTTTTTAAATTCATCAACAATACGCATAGATTGGCTTTTTGTCCCATTTTGTAGCCAATTTGGTAAATATAACTGTTTCCAGATGTAGGCTTAAAGAAAGTCTTAGTACAAATATGATCTTCTGATACAAATAAATTATATTTAAGAAGTCTATTTTAATATCATTCTAAAGAACCATAAACACCTAACTTCCATCCCATATAAACAGGATGGCATCTATATACCTTCTCCAGAACACCAGGTTTGCATCAAATGGGTTATTACCTCATATGCTAGAGGACTCCCAATCTGAAACAATAATGTTTGCATAACTTGGGGCAAACCTGGTGCCCATAGTCATTCCCTTAAATTGTAACTAAATATTTATTGTGAATCCAAAAATAGTTACGTGTCAGAATAAATCTGATACAGTAAACAGTACAGTAAAGTGGCTTGTTAAGAAGGCATATACTTCTGTGCTAAGATTTTCTGTATAGATTCAATTCCTTTTTCATGATTTATCACATTATATAAGGAAGACACATCCATTGTTACCCACATAAAAAGAAGGAATGGTTAGCACACACAGTTGAAAACCCAGATTGTTAAAATCTTCCACTTAAGTTGTCACCAGAGTGTCAACTTTTTTCATGTATCTTTCTTACAGTTTTTCAGGAAGACACATCCATTGTTACCAACATAAAAAGAAGGAATGGATAGCACACACAAAAAACATAAAACAACTTTTATTGATGTGTCAACATTTCAGACTAAAATATAATCTTTTATCAGGACAAAGTGTATAAAATAACTGTGCATGTATACCTTTAAACATAAACATGGTGTACCCACCCACTCTCCCCAAACATATAAACTGAAATAATGGCACCCAATTGTGTTTATTAGTGAGAGCATGCATGCATGCACCCTGCTATCAGAAGCATCGCCCCTATGTGTGCTTAAAAACCCGAATGGTTATTGTGTCAACCAAATATGCGAACGGCCTTGAAATGTAAATATATTTTGACTTTTTCCAGGGCATTTTCTCCAATTTCTTGCTAATTTGAGTTGAGTGTTTAGTGTATGACAATACAGGTTTTGCATATTTTTATTACATGTTAATAACTTAATTCCACTTCTAATGGGTTTGCCTGGAGGATTTTGGGGATTCTTATGTATTTTTGGCAAAATACAACTGTTTTGGTACAGTTACAGTAATTAAACTGTTCTTTATTAATGATGCTATTTTTTAATTTCTTAAATTAATTTACCGGATTTGTATACAATTTTATACATCTTAGTTTATCACCCCAAATTCTATTTAATTCATCAACGTAATTTACCTTATCCGTTATAACTATCATGGTCTTCCTGTAATTTTAGGCAAGATTTCTTCTTATAAAAGGATAAATTGGAATTAATTTTATTCTCATTAGCCAATAATTCAAATTCTGAAATTTACATATCTTTAAATACTTGAACATGGTCACATTTATCTCATGCTGGGAAAAGAAAAATGATTTATGTTTTAGAATAGTATGCATAAAACCCAGATTTCTCAAATCTTCCACTTTAATTGTCACCACAGCGTCAACTTTTTTCATGTATCTTTCTTACAGTTTTTCAGGAACCGTCTCTCTACTGTTAATTTCCTGAGCAATTTCTGTGCGTCTATAAACAAACTATAAACAAACTATAAACAAACTAAACTAATTTGTGCATCTATTTAATAACTGAAGTTTTGAAACATCTGAATTTTATACATACTAATCTAAAACCCAAATCAAATTAACAGCAAAGAGAAATCAAAATGTGTCTCTAAAATTATTCTTTTATTGCATACTTGAAATAAAACATTGGTCATTTTGAAATATATATAAAAAAAAAATAATAAAAAAAAAATAATATATATACATATATATAAACGCAATGAATATACACATACATATAATAGGCACTCACACCTTAATTAATTATAAATGTTCAATCACCGCCATTGACTCTGCAATTGATCTGAGATTGGTTTGTGCAACGGATTTCTACTCGAGAGGACGAGAATTAATTGTAAATGTTATGTAAATCATCATCCTGACAGTCTGCCTCATTAATGTAATATGACGAACAGAATTGAAGGTCCAGACTCCTCTGTTTTATAACCATGTACTTTCTGGGTTTATGTGACAGTCGAAAATTCACAGCAAAGCAGATTTAAAGACGCCATGGTTATATTCTGAGACCTTCTGCTGATAAATCATTTATTGAGATTAGATAACAGGGAAAGGAAAGCAGACTAGTGAATGCATTTAACAAGTAAAATACATCTTTATGCAATGTATGAAATAACTGCTGATGGTCAGAAGTGCTGGATGTTTAATATAAATACATAGGGACTTAGGGATTCAATTGGTGCCGGCCCTTATATAAAAAAAAAATAACATGGTTTATTCATTAACTGGGATTTGGGGCCAATTGATGAGGGAATTGCAAATTTTATCCTAAAACAGCTAAATTGGATTTTTTTTCAGCTATGCTATTACCTACATGGCTACCTTATCCTAAAATTAGCAATTTCCCTAATGATTCTTCAGAATTCACAGTTTAGTAAATAAGCCCATTTGCAATGAAATATGAGCAGCTTCTATATTGTGCTGAATACCTGATTGCAAGTGACATATTGGGAGCAAGAGGCAACCGCATGAAAAACATGCGTCTATGCAACTAGTATAGCTACCTCAGACAATATATTGAAATTATGCAGTGTATGTCTCTGTGTTTTACAAAGAAATATTGTAATTACATAGACAGGAGAAAATAGAAGACAAATAAGGAACGCACAAAAATAAAATGGGACAAGAATGTCATTAAAATTGTTGAATTAATAAAAATAAGATAAATAAAGTTTCATCATCTTCTTATTCACCAAACTGAAAATTACGGAGAATAGACAAATTAATTGTCAAGTCTAGGCCAAAATATACAGCCTGAAAAACAGTTGAGATGGAGAGTTTATTTTGTGCCCTAGGCAGAAAGCCACATTAGCCCAGCTAGAGCTAGGGTTCTCTTTCTGTGTTTTGTGAGAGAGTGTGTGGTGGGATTGTTGTGACCGTGTTTTTTTGTTTTGTGTTTTAATTCCCTGGTGATCCAGTAGGGATATTACAGGATCCTTGGTGATCCAGTGGTGGACCACGTGGTCCCAGTGTTCAGAGAGCAGGCTAATGTGCTCTGAGCCATTGGAGAAATGTATGCAGGGCCGGCCTTAGGGGTGTGCGAGCTGTGCGGCCGCACAGGGCGCCATGGAGCAGGGAGCGCCTTGCGGGCGACACAACTCACACATGGCCGGATGGAATTAAAATAAAAAAAATTTGCGGTGGGGGCGGAGCTTACCATGCAGTGGGGCGGAGCTTACCGTGCAGCATGGGTGGGGCTAAAAGCACCGGAAAACTGCTGCAGGGGAAGCAGGAAGGAGTCCCTGCTTTCACAACAAACAGTCTTTAGGAGCTGCACTGCCTCCACAATGAACTCCACAGGTAACTGTGTGATTGTCAGTGTGAGTGTGACTGTCTGCCTGTGTGTGTGTGTGTCTGTGTGTATGACTGTGTGTGTGTCTGCCTCTGTGTGTGTCTGTGTGTATTACTGTCTGCCTCTGTGTCTGTGTGTATGACTGTGTGTGTGTCTGTGTGTCTGCCTCTGTGTGTGTCTGTGTGTATTACTGTCTTATGCGTGTATCACATACAACCAATACACGCATATCACACACTGTTAATACACCCATTACAAATATCACACATAGCATACATATCACACACAGACAACCGAAACATTACATCATACATGGATGAAGGGGGGGGGGGGGGGGGGCGTTGTGAAGATTTTTCGCACAGGGCGTCTAAAGGCCTAAGGCCGGCCCTGAATGTATGGACCACAGTATATGGACCACAGTTCAGTATGGATATTGCATGTTCATCATGAAACTCTGTTATTAATCATAATAGGCTATCAGGACTATAGAAGACAAAGAAGAATTAGTTCCTTACAAATATGCCTTTAAAATACACATGCCGTAAAGACCTAATCATTAGTCACACATTTAAGCACGCAAAGCCTTAAGTGGACACATATGCGAGAGTACAGCATTTAGGTCTATGGAGGATCTCACAAGACTGTGGGATCCTCCATAGATATAGCGTATTCCCCTACAGTCATCCTTGGTGACAGCTCTGTGCTTGACAAGCCTGGCAAAAGGTAACTCCATCTTTTGTCAAGGTTTGTTAAGCGTAGGAGAAATACTGAGACAAAGTAACCCCTACTTTATCTCAGTATATCATGTTTCCTGCTGTATATAGAATTCAAACGCTGTTGGAGATAAATGAAAAAAGTTATCATTAAGGATGTGCAAATATTGATTACTACACACTGCAGGTCAGCAACATAAAGACGTGTTGTGCATCCTTGAAGACGTTGAACACATATTCCTTACTGTAGCACTTTAATTTCCTGTTCAATTTGGGTTGATCCCAAAAGAGATTCAGAGTGGTTGGTTTTATACTTTAACACAGGGTTATTTACTAAAGTGGAAGTTCAAAGTGTGTTTCAAATTTAAAGAGACAAGCATCACTTTGAGACATCTGTCTCGTTCAAAGCTGTAGCTTCAGCATTGAATGAGACAGTTGCCTCACTCTGCAGGCTACAAAAACAGGTGAATAAGTTTTTTTCATATTTAACTACTTCTTTTTTCTTATGCTTTCCATACCCACTCTAGGGCGGACACAGGTTTAGCCAATCAGTGTCCTATCCTTAGGAATGCTGAAAAAGTGCATTGGGCTCTAAGGACAGGTTTACACATGTAGTTGGGAGATATCTTCACCTTGCAACATCCTGACAGGGGGAGAAGAGTGAGATTCTGATCAATGTGACTTATGCAGATTAGGCTTCAATTTCAGGTTATTCTCTCCTGCTGCTACCCAATAATGACCTGTTTTTGTCCTTTTCTGGACTGGTCTGAAACTGAAATGGGTGGGTAAAAGGGGATGCCGAAAAAACTCCCCTAATTGACAGGTGTGCCATACAATGCAATCTGACCAAGTTTATTAAAAGGACACTCCAGTGCCAGGAAAACAAACTATTTTCCCGGCACTGCAAGTACCCTCTCCCTCCCATCACCCATCCCATGTTGCTGAAGGGGTGAAAACCCCTCAGTGACTTACCTGAAACCCCCACCGATGTCCCTCGGCGGTGGTTTCGGGTCCACCCACGCTCCTCCCCGACGACTTCATCCGGTGGGGGAGACCGATCGCGCATGTGTAAATGCTTTCAATGCTTTCCTATGGGGAATTGAGCGACACTGGAGGTTCTCACACAGCGTGAGGACGTCCAGCGATGTTCTAGCACAGAAAACCTGTGCTAGAAACCAGGAAGTGCCCTCTAGTGGCTGTCTAGTATACAGCCACTAGAGGAGGAGTTAGCTCTGCAATGTCATTATTGCAGTTTATGAAAACTGCAATATTTACAGCTGCAGGGTTAAGGGTAGTGGGAGTTGACACCCAGACCATTCTAATGGGCAGAAGTGGTCTGGGTGCCTGGAGTGTCCCTTTAACTGTTATCACATACTTTTCAAAGTTGTTACTTGATTTTGGTTTGTATATTTGTTTAAGCATGTTTGCTTGATGGTTTTAAAAAAATAATTCTCAAGTTATACATGTCCTCTTAAGGCAAAACTGGAAAAAAATTATAAGTCAGCTATGCATTCAGTTTGGCTACCTTGGCCTAACATTTTAACTCCATTGTGAATTCACTTTGAATTCTCACGTTAGTGAAAAGGTTTGTTGATTTTTCTTTGTGTTATAATCCTTCAAACTGAAAGTGTATATTTTTTTCCTAATAATATCACATATTTGTCTTATGTAATCATGGTAAAAGCATCAGGAAAAAAAGGGAGCAATAATAAAGAGGGAATTAAAGTGGCACTGACACATTACAGAAAAGCCAGACATTAATGTCACTTTTGTGTAAAGGTGGAGTAATAATTTTACACGTAAAAAATTGTGTGCAAGCATGAAATCCATTGTCATACTTAATTCCTGTTGTCTTTGCTTATTTTTCCAAGCATGAAATTGCTTTAGAATTAAGTGAATAGATCCCTCATACTTTGTATACAATCTTTATTACAATAGCACCTTAACATGTAAACATGAACACATGTACATTGATAGTTAAAGGGACACTATACTCAACAAAACAACTTTAGCTTATTGAAGCAATTTTGGTGTATAGAACATGCCCCTGCAGTCTCACTGCTCAATTCATTGTCATTTAGGAGTTAAATCACTTATCATTTTTTTTTCTCTTTATTCAGCCTGAGCCACACCTCCCCTGGCTGTGACTCACACAGCCTGCATGAATAAAATGGTTTCATTTTCAAACAGATGTTAACTTGCTTTAAACATTTTTATTTCCTGCTCTGTGAATTTAACTAACTTTATTCACACGCAGGAGGCTCCTGCAAGGTCTAGCAGGCTGTTAACAATACAGGAGATACAATATTCCAAATTAAACAATTTGTTTAATAAAGCAAGTTTAAACGTTATATCTCAATTTACAGGAAGTCTTTAGGAAGGCTCTGGAAATCGCATGGAACTGTGACTACGGCTGTATAAACATTAAGCTGAAGTGGTCTGGGTGCCTAGAGTGGTCCTTTAATTGTCTTCTTATTGAACCCTGAATCTTAGGTCTTATTAGCTTTCCATATCATCAGCTCAGCAATTCCAACTCTTTCATTAACCTCTTAGGTTCCAGAAAAAGGGGTGGTGAGCATGGTGGTATTTTGCAAATTGACAAACACAATTATGTCCATTAAATCACAGAAAAAGAAAGAGCTAGGGGTAGCGCCACAATTTTGATATGTACAGTGATATATACAGTATGTATTATATAATAGATAAACAAATATATAGTTAAAAGTCCAAATGTGACTTTTTTTCTGTTTTATTTCCATTAGTAGGAAAAGAGGGATCCCTACTCTTGGGGTTTGCTCTTTCACTCCCTCTAGTCAGATATCTACAGTGCTGATCCATCCATCCCATTTATGTCCAATAAATACCTGTTTAAAATACATATAACGGTTAACGCATTTTACATGACAAGTTATTTTTCAATGTATTTTTTCTATCTGTCAAAAAACAGGAATGCGTTTTTCATGTACAGCTAGTGCTTTCTTGTGTTACCGATTTCTCTTTCTGGATATGGAACATAATAATGCATTTAAAGTATTACTATGGAATTTTTGTTTCATTACCCTAGGGTTACCCCCTTTCTACCCAGTCTAGGTGACCATCCCTTACCTAAGAGACGGTAATAGGGTAGGGTTTTGTCCTCCCTGTTTTCTGGTCCCTTAAGGTTTCATCTATACTATGGAATTTAATCAATATACAAATTAAGCTCTATTAATCTGTCTATGAAGATCAATCTCTCTACACTACATTTCTCGTCGTTGTTTTAGTTTTTCACTAATCACTTACTTTTTTTGTGAATTATTAAATTTGTCAAGGTGAATTCAGAGAAAATCAGGAAAAATTACTGGGGTAGTTCACTTAGCTCAGCTTAGCTCATTGTCTGACAGTGATCAGCTGACGCGCTCAGCCGATGAGCTGATTCCTGTAATTCAGGTATTGCTAACAGAAGTTCCTACTTGTGAACTTCAAAACTCTGACAATGGTAGTGGAGGCAGGGAGTGGCACCCAGCGGACCATAGGTCAGAAGTGAAACTGTTGAAAGGGAGGGTTCTCATGGTACCATAACAACTACATCATTTTGTAGTGGTTATGGTGCTTGATGTTTTCCTTAATTTATCAGTGTCTTATCAAAATCAGATTACCAAGCTCTATAACGAATTTAGGTAACTTTCCTGCATATTTTTAGATTAATTTGATCCAAATTGCCATTTGAAAATATCCAAATTGTAATTTCAGGAAATATTCTGGAATTTTTCACAGGGTATTACAAGTCTGGCTTCTGTTTGGTGCTTCGTTACCCTCTCACCAGACTCCCTCTTGTTTAAACACTTAGCGAGTATTTTTCTAGGCACCTTTTTTCCTGGCAAAGCGCAGGAGCTTTATAATACGCTTCATGATTATTGATCACTTTGGTGTATGCGAACACTCAGATATGACTTTGTGCAGTTTCTTAATCTATGCATTTGTATTACTTCATTTCTAACTTCAGTAGCTCTTTGATTTTTTTCCCTTCAGTCTGACAGTTGACCAATGATCCTTGAACTGTGTGTTTTTTTCATCTCGAATAAGTGACAGCTACTTCAATGGTTCACAATTACAGGCCGATGGTAAGGTAATTGTGTCCTTGTTAAGGCAATTTCTTTCATCTGTGTAAACTGCACAGCACGGGGGCTGACTGGCAAGCAACACATTATATTTTGCTCCAACATAAAACCAATGTCACCTTAAAATAACTCATTTTGAGTTTCAGAGTGTTAAAAATGTCACACAGAACTAAATTTCAACGGATCACTTCTATTTTAGTAATATGAAAGAAATGACCAGGGTCTCAATTCTTTTGAACAGAATTGCAAAATATTTGTCAGCATGCCTGTCAGTGGACTCTCCATATACAGCATATCTAGCGTATAGAGTAATATCCACTATACTGCCTTTCTGTATGATTTACTGTACTTAAAGGGACACTATAGGCACCCAGATCACTTCAACTCATTGAAGTGGTTTGGGTGCAATGTCCCTGTTCTTCTTATTCCTGCAATTTAAATCATAGTAATTATATACAGGCTGTAGTGGCTGTAGACAGCCACAAGAGGCAACTCCAGGATTTTAACGAACTATAGGTCGCCTAACTGACATTGGACGTCCTCACGCTCTACATTAAGACATTCAGGATCAGTAAAACCCCCTTAGGAAAGTACTGAGTCAATGTTTTCCTATGGGGAGGGCCTAATGTGCTTGTGACGCTCACTGTACACGTGCATTAGGACCCCCCATTGGATGACATTGCAGGAGGCGGAGTAGCGACCCAGTGCCGAGGGACATCGGTGCTGGAATCGAGTAAGTAAATATAGGGTCTTAATAACCTTTTGCATGCTGGGGGGCTCAAGAAATGGGGGAACAGAAGGCTCTATAGTGTTAGGAATACAAATTTGTATTCCTAACGCTATAGTATCCCTTTAAAGGGACACTCTAGACCCCCAAAGCACTTCAGCTTCTACAATAACAACCTTCAACAGTGACAAGCTATGAGATCTCCAAGTGGCAAATTCAGCTTACTATAGCTTGTTTATAGGAGACTAATATTAATCATTTTGAATTTTATTTTATACTGTGGTACTTTAATTTACATATTTTAAAATGATAGCAATTTAGTGTATGCAAAGGAACCCAGTCGTGATTACTGGATGCTGCAGTCATGTATATATACTACATAGAGGCGTACTGCTGACAAAAATAATTTACGGTACTCATTTGTTAAATGACGGAGCCAGCTGCTGCCTATGAAATTGATGTTCACCTGATCCCAAGTGTATACAGTACTTAATTAAGCATATTCTAACCTCCAGATTACCCATTCCTCTGAGTGACGCCTCTTCCGTTACAGACCATTTTTAATTTTCTTAGACTGTTTTACCGGTTGCATTAGTCAATAATAGTAGTGTACCATAGTGTACCTTGCCCACACAACTCAAATTACTCAAAAGTGATGCAGTACTCCTGTTCTAAGTGATAACATGCTTTAAAAGATTATTTTTATTTAGTAAAATATTATAAGTATTATTATTAGCAGACATTAATTGCACTCATAATCGCAGGAGTATATCTAAGGACATCCAACTTATATGCAAACATGGAATAATGGTTTCCTTAATATGGTCTTCTTATTGAAACCACTAAAAGAATATTGAACGCATAGAAAAGGAGCCATTACAACAACAAGCCTGAACGTTTTGCACCTCTTCCTGAGTTGTTGTATACAGCAGACATACGCTTCCAGGAATTCATGTTTAGAATGGAATAATGAGGCAAAAAGGGGATTCTTTGTTGAACTCATCTACATATGCCCACCCAGAATCCTTTGCAATAGTAACAACACTGCAAATGTGAGATTTATGTGGGAAAGTCTTGACTGCTTGACTGGCAGATCTGTCTTTATCAATGTTCTGACTAGGCCTGAAAGTTAGCAGATTTCATTATTTTCCATTAGTAAGCTCTAATTTCCTAGAACAGAAAACAAAAAGAAAGAGGTAGTCCATGATAGGCCCAACTTGAATAGGAATGTAACCTCGACTGGTATGGAATTGGAATGGTCATTATAATCTCCAATAGAGAAATCATTGAATGGAAAGGTATACTAAAATACTCGTTAGTACGGCACAGATGCAGATCCTACACTGAGGCTGCATAGTCTTACAGTCATATATGATGACCTATCTGCTGCAAAATGTAGATTCTCATAGACACCAAAATATCTCACTGTTACAGTTAAGAGGGTTTTCCACTACTTATTTCAGCCAACTCCATTCTTTTATTTGCCCATTGAAGGAACACTGTAGTATTAAGAATACAAATCTGTATTCCTAACTCTGCAGTCCTGATGTCCCTAGTTATTTAGGCCCCCATGTGTCAAAAAAAGAGGAGAAAAAACCCCAAAAAGGATACCTTTTCTCCAATGCAGAGCCACCCTCTGCGCTGACGCAACCTCCTCTTCTAGTTACGTCATCCTAACTCCAAGATAACGGTCCAATCCAATGCTCCTTTTTGAGCAGTTACTGAGGAATCTGCTAGTGAGGCAATGTGTGCCGGAGGCTGAATAAATCCATGTTTCAGAGTCTCAGTGATATTTGGAGATAGTTACCGAGTTACAAGGCAAATTCACAACAATGAATGTTAGAATCGTGACCACACTGAAAATATAACAGACCCCTATCCCTGTCGCTCTACATCCAAATACCTATAACTGTACCAGTTCTGGTTACACATGTGCACAATTGTATCTGATATCACTCTCAAGGCTGTGAACAAACACGTCCGTAAAGTTGATTGGAGAGGAAGTATAGATGCTATAATCATCAGTATTAATTATATCTACCCTATCTATGACAACATTCAAAAGAGTGCTCACTTCCACGCCAAGGTGTCTTTTTAATCTCATAATACAAATTATGTGAGGTCATTTCCATTTGTTTGCTTAGAGATCAATACATTTATATAATTTTGTCAATATAAAGTCAATTTGGTATTATTAGAACCGGAGTTATTTGTCAGAAAACTGCAGGAAGCCAAAATACACATATATTATTAACGGCTCAATACGATGTAACAGGCAGGAAATAATGACAGTGAATGTTGTTGATACATGATATCAGTATCCATATTATGAAAAGGACACACGATTTTGTAACATTTTTCACATTTAGAAAAATAAATTCTAATTTTCACTTTCAAAATCTCGGGCAGATTTACAAAAGTTTAAAGAGATTGGATTCCAAATTGGATGTTTCACTTCACTGCACCAATTTAGAAGGTTAGCTTCAGCAGCATTTCCCCTAATTCACTATGACAACAAAGTCCAAAATGAACCCACAGAAGTGTGACAAAGAAAGTGAGAAGTGAATGAACAAAGTTGGTAAGAAATGAATAGAATGGAAAAGGGTTAGAAAAGTTACTGAAATAAAAAAGTTACTGTGAAAATAAATAAATGGAGACTAATGAATGCTTCCTGAGTTAAAGTGACACTGCAAGCATCAAAACAACTTTACTTTAATGAAGCGGTTTTGGTGTATAGATCATGCCCCTGCAGTCTCACTGCTCAGTTCACTGTCATTTAGGATTTAAATCACTTTTATTTCTGTTTAGGCAGCCCTGGCCACACCTCCCCTGGAGGTGACTGGCACAGCCTACATGAAAAAAAATTGTTTAATTTTCAATCAGATGTTAACTTGCTTTAGAAGCTTTTATCTCCTGCTCTGTAAATTGAACTTTAATCACACACAGGAGGCTCCAGAGCAGGAGATGAAGACATTTGAATCAGAATGTGCAATAAAGGAAATCTGGACATTAGATCTCTCTTTACAGGAGGTGTTTAGGAAAGCTGTGTAAAACACATGCAGGGATGTGGGGGGAGAAGTGATTTAACTCCTAAACAGCAGAAAGTTGAGCAGTGAGATTGCAGGGGCATGATCTATACACCAAAATCACTTCATTAAGCAAAAGTTGTTTTGGTGCCTATAGTGTTCCCTTAAACATTGTGGTTTCAATTAAGGCTGTGTTTCAAATGTAACAGCATTTATATTGTCAAATACCAATGCCTCAATAAAAAGTGTTTATCACTAAATCGGAGATAGCTAACAGTAAAACACTAGCTGTTTTAGAAATACAACTTTCAGTATTGGAAAAGCATCACTGGATATGTAGTTCTACAACATATGTGGTTCCATCTCTAGATTCCCATATACTTTGCCCTGAAGTAATGTAAAAATAGCATCTGAAGTCACTTAATGACCACTCAATTGCCTGCTTAAAAAATAACCACGTTTACATTTTTGAAAGGTGCAAATATATTCACTCTGTGAATTATATATGCTTTACAGGTGGTCCTCATTTTACGACCTACCTGTTTTACGATGGCTCACACCAACGACCAGCTCTATAGCATGGGGGTAAGTGTGAGCCGTCATGGGGATTAGACGGATTCCCTGCTCAGCTGCGTTCGTTTATGTTTGGGGAACTTTCCCTGAACATAGACGAATTCACCAGAGCAGGGAATCCCTCTAATCTATGTTCGGGAAATTTCGCCAAACATAAACAAGCGCACCAGAGCAGAGAATCCCTCAACTCCTGACTTACCGACCAATTCGTTCTATGACCGGGTCGTAAGAACGGAACCCGGTCGGTAAGTGAGGAGTACCTGTATTTTTTTTCTTTCTTTCTTTTTTACATATTTGAATAATGTTTTAACAAAATGTGGAATCAAGTGACTGGTTTTAAACAAGGCAAACGAACGCTGTGATTACTGATACTTTTTCTTTACTGTACCTTTGGAAACAGTGCTGTGAGGGTTAGTGAGTCCTTGCTACAACTGGAAGTGTGATGATACATTTTGTCAAAAAATTGTATAACATCACAGTTCATGAAAAACATTTAACTTGATACGTGATAAATCAAGCGCTAAACGTGTTCTATTCCAGGTAGAATCCTGGTTCTTGTGGGAGTGTCTAAGATAACTATTTATCAATTATATGTTCACAGATTTAGTGTGCTTGCTCTTTAATAGTGTTTATGCATCTTTCTTTTCAAGAAAATTAAAGAAAATGAAAATCAAGTTTTAATGACTACAGTAAGGTGAAACAAATCCATGACTATTTGTCTTAGACGCAATGTCCTTCAAATTACCAGCAATGGGTATTTTGTCTTTTTTTAATCACATTGTTATTTATGTGTGTATTAACCATATGAGTCTTGGAGATTTCAAAAATGTAAAATGATTAAATATATATGGAAATTCCTTGTGCATCAGTGCATTCTCAACGCCACACTATTTAGGAACACAAAGAAAGTAATAAACCTTGCGCAGTCTGTTGTCAAAAGCCTAGATCCTCAAGGTGTGTGGATGGCCGCCAAGCATGTCACATCACAAAGCGCTGTCTCTTTTATATTAAAACACAATCTCTCCCCACAGATCCCAGGCACGTTCTGCGCTCTCCATAACACATGAATAACCAGCCTTCAGATTTCCAAACACAATTCGCTGCCTCGATTAGACTTTCCACGTCCCCGCAGAGAAGAGAATAATAGGAGCTTGTCAAGATATCATGACAACTCAATAAGCAGAGGCAGGAGAAGACAAAGACTCACAGCAACATGATGATAACCTGCTGACTGCTTCTTGTGCAGGCATTTTTCTAAATTTGTTTGGTTGGAACTTTAACTAGATTCTGACGAGACAAGGACATATAAGGAAGTATTTTAGGAAAATACAAACACAGTGAATAGATACATTGATCACCTGCAAACGATCTGAAATCACAAATCTCGGAGAAGCAATTTTCATAAAGCCAAATGTTGCTGACACTCAGTATGTTTTGGGCTATGGTGCCAACATTCCACGAGTTAGTATGCAGACACGGAAAAGTAAAAAAGGAACCACGCATTTTGTGACATATTAATAAGAGCACGCATTCCCAGTAGAATCCACTTTTACGTGGATAAATACATTTGCATTAGGGGACATAAATTAAGTTTCAGTATGCCTGGTTCCTTATTTACTTTACTGATTTAAAGTTTCCATATGTCTTTCTATCCATCCATCTATGAAATGTTTAATATGATGATTTGTAGCCATAATGAAAAAAAAATAAACAAATTTGTAGTTAAATAACACGAGGTAATAACAGGAGTCAAAACATTCACTAACATACACATCTCGTGCATTGAAACACTAGCCAGATACATTACATATAAATGCATACACAAATCATTCACACACATTTATACATATTCTAATAAAATCCACATATTTGTGAATACATATACATATGACATATTAATAGGCATTACATAGATATGCACACAAATGACACATATGTAATTACAGTTGGATGGATGTACACATTCATTTACACACAGATGCAATCATGCGCATTACATACACATTCATGTACACACTGCATACCAATAGACCAACTTTGTCACCTGTCGAAGGAATCACAACACAGTGCAGGTCATTCATCCTTCAAGGTCATTATATAATTTAGCTGAATAATAAAATCCACACTGCATGGTCTACTTACAAACAGTAGAAACCATCTGACCCACCATTCCTACTGAAATGCCCCAATGTCAACATTATTCTCTTTATTTAGAAAGCACCAACATGTTGCTCAAAGCTAAACAACAACTTCATGAGACATAGAATTCAATGGAACTCACATGTTTGATTTACATGAATAAGAGGTAGTTAGAGCCCGGTTCAATCAAGCTCAAAATAAACTTTTCAGGGTTCCATGTGTATTTATACACACAAACATGCATTCATACATTTGCACGCATTCACACACATTACATACTGTCAGGATTACTGATTGATCCAGCACGTAGAATTGTGTTACACCTAGGTCTAAAAGATGACATGTTACCGGGCCTTAGAATGGCCGGGCCCAACGTACCAAAGAATAGTCAGGGGGTCACAGAATGGGACACAATGATAAGAGAAAGCCAGAAGTCAGGGATACCAGAATACAGGGAAGTCAAACAAAGCCAAACTCAAAAAACAGAAATAAACACTCAGGAACACACTCTCGGACAACCACTAAGGAAACCATGACAGGGCAATGAGGAAAAGTAAATTCGAGCTTAAAGTGCTTTACATTTCTTATTGGCCCAAAACGGCCTTTGATCCCAAAACGTGCACGCACATCTCCCATGTGACGTCACGTGCACGCTGACGTCGTTACTAAAATGGGTGGACGTGGGGGGTATAATTTGGCGTGGATCCGCAGCGTCCGGCATCCATCAACTTGCTGCAAGAGTCAGTCACACAGACGCACGGCCGCTGGGCGCAAATGCCGCAAGGTGAGGAGGAATACGTTACACATACACACCTGCATGTAAAGTGGATAGAGGTATGACTAGATGTTACTGTATCTAGGGCTGCTTAACACATGAAGTATAGGTAAATAAATAGTTAATCCGAATCAGAATAAATTAATGTTTTACTGGCAAAGACAAAAGAACACACTGTTTTCACATAACACTTTTACATATTCTTCCGCTGTTTTAATTTTCACTTTTTATGGCATGTATAAATATATGTATAAATATGATTAAATATATGTTAATGTATTGGTTACATTATGCATTTCATATCCTCGCTATTATCAGTGTTTTATTTGAGTCCTTTTTCTACAATATCAAGGCTCGAGCAACTACAAAGGGACTGCGGGAGCAACCTCTGCTGTCAACCAACATTACGATCAGGGAAAAGTCAGCAGTCTCTGCTCTATAGATACAATACTTAAAGCATCCTTGAGAATTCTCACTGAAAGTGGGAATACAAAATCACAGAGGAACTCTGGGAAATTCTCATAGTGGTTTGAATATGATGGGTACCATACATCACAACAAACAAGATAGCATTACATTCAAATTTTTTTTATGAACTTCAAACACTAGGAACAATGTTTGCATAAACCAAAGTAAACTTAGATCAGTCTTTCTACTTGTATCATCTAAAGTTTTTGTTTGTTTTTGTTTTTAAGTAGTATTTTTCTTTTTTTTGCTCTCTGAATCCAAGTATGACAGATTCAGACAGAACTGCTTCCCTTGTTCTCAACATAATATCTTGTGTCCGTTTAAGATGATCCCCTGTTTCAGATGTTGTGTTGTCTGACTGCTGATGAGATAACTTAGTAGATACTATTCCACATGGAGTTCCACAGAGTTACAGGTCTCCTGTCTTTTAGTCTTGCAAGGTCGCTAACATACATCTTTAGCCCCAAATATATTTTCTGGTAGAATTGAACTCAATATAACTTTCCTGGTATTCTTATGTACTTATCTTGATGATTGTACAATTTAGAACATGGACTACAGAAACCTCTTCTGACAAAATCTATGTACTATGTGTAACGTTTACTCAGCAGCAGCTAATCGCTTTGAGGATGTATTTAGACAACATCTTGAGTTCAGCTGTGCTATTAACTTGTATAACTCACTGTTTTGTTTAATACCCACTGTGTTTTACCATATATAACATTTACTTCTATTTGATATTTTCAGTTAAGTTAGGATTTCTGTGACTTGCTCCAATAGTTATGTTTAAAGGGGTACTATAGTGCTAAGAATACAAATGTGCATTCTTAGCACTATACTTCTCTCTGCGGCAATGCTTTCCTGTGGGGTTTTCTCTGATGCTGGATGTCCTAATGATTGGCAGCCACTAGAGGCAGTCTTAACCTTGAAATTTAATTATCCCAGTTTCTCATAAACTGTAATTATTAATATTACAGGGTTAAAGGGAAAGGGTCACTGGACCAAGAATACTTCAATATGCTGAAGTGGTCTGGGTGCCTATATTGTCCCCTTAATCTTTGATTCCATGAATTGTGTCTGGGTAGCAGAGACATTGTGCTGTTTGGGTTTAGTGGAGAAAAAGTCCCAGTAAAATTCAAACATTTAACAGACAATTTTGGAATATGGAACTTGTCAATACACTTGATCACGAATGCCTTTCAGGTATCCCGAATGAATTAAATGCCTGTCAATCTATGGACAAATGAATTGATTCATCTGGATTTGCCTAACAATTGGACTAGTTCGTCTATAGATTGACAAGCATTTCATTTGTTTGGTGAACCTGAAAGGGATTTGTGCACAAGTCTACTATTCAAAAACCTATAATAAACGTAGGTTAAAAAAATAGACAAAACCATAAAATTAAAAATAAACCTTAATGAATGGTTAAACAGAGTTCCTCCCTCCCAAAAAAAAATATATTATATATATATATAAATATCATAAAAAAAAATATGAAAAAATTAAATAAAAGCTAAATTCTGTATTCTATGTCTCTTTATTAAAAATACAAATGTTAAATATAACTGATGAGGAAATTATCATTTACAATATTTTAGTATGTGGAACAAATCCATTAAAACAAATCCATTAGAACAACTACAGAGAGTCAGACTAAGGAGATACAATGTAATAAATCTTAGGTCACTTAGAATGCACTGTAGCACAAAAATACAAAGAAAAAAAACCAAACAAATACATAGAAAATATACTGTAACTATAAATGACTAGTAGAATCAACAGAAACATAGAAACATATGTATCTAAAGTCCAATTAGACTAGAAACACTTGCCTATATGCTGCAATATTGCACGGATACCTAAAAATGTAGAGGTTTTTTTTCACAGATCAAGTGAAATGTGATCAATAGAGGGGAAAAAAAGAGGGACAATAAAACAGTAGTTTCATAAATATATAATTGTGACAACTCTCCTGTTGACTAAATGGAAATGTGCCAATTTACATAATGTAAGTATGCAAATTAGTGCAACTAAACAGTTACATGTTTATTTTTGCTCTTTCTTATGTTCCCCAGCATGGTGTAGCCGATGTCCCACTAGGCACAGTGAGCATGGGGTCCACATCTGGGTTACCCATATGGATGGGATCAGTCTGATCGGTTTGATCACACAGAGCTTTTCTAAGCTTTTGCCCATTCTCGTATTCTTTATTTTTGTTGCAACACTCTACCGTAGCTTATAGGGTAATCCATATGTGGACCTTATGTTCACTGTGCCTACAAGGGTATCAGCTAAATCTTGCTGATGAGGCCCAGAGAAAGCCAAAACAATCTCTCGTGCAGAAAGACTCATCAGCATTTCAGTTCTGGACTGCCCTTTTGGGTAGGATCAGTCTGATATGCAAATAGCATAGGTTATCTTTGTAATGGTATAGGTTCCCTTTGTAATGTACTTGTTACTCACTGTAACAAGTGAGTAAAAATATTTTTGAGACCTGAACGGGGACTAACCAAAGGGCAAGCTACTGAGTTTCTCTATACTTATCACAAAAAAATTGTTCTAGTAAATAAATAAACCCCTATCAGGCAGCCTATCTGACCAAGATTGTTGGCAGTCTAGTGATGGCAGCTTACATAATCAGAATCATTATAATTGTGCATGTTGGGTTATTTATAAATGTACAATCTTTATATCCATATCGTATGTTACAGAATTTTTATCAAATGATATAAAGTCATCGACTTTTTAATTTTGGATTTAATGCAGCGTTCACCTTTTCTGTAGACATTTATAGATCCCTCTCTTGATTGAAACACATGTTCAAAATGTCATAAGCATTATAATCAATGAGAGGCAGCTGTATCCATGAACCTGGGATGGGCCATGCCATTATTATAAATTACAAGCCAGATATTGCACAGATCAATGCTTTTGCTAATTGGTCTGCTTCCAATTTGTCACCTGAGATTCAGTCAACGACACTTATACGATGCAAAAAGTCATCAAGTCACATCATCTCAACAGAACAAGGCACACATATCAGACCAATGCATTTATATTTGCGAAAAGTCATCTCTAACAGCTCCACTTTTAGAACTTTGCATCCATTCTATGTATATATCTCTCTCAGCAAGTCTATTGTGTGATGTATCCACGCTGAAATCTTGTTGTAAATGCATCCAAAACACCAAAGAAAAAGAACAGATAAATCACAAATCCCTCTATAAAATTTGCCCTGTACAAATCATCCATAATGTGGTGCATGATAACACTTAGCTTAGACGTATGCTAATTTCCATTCTTATTTGTTAGCAGACACAACGGGCTTCGGACTGAATTTGCACATTTGAGACATTTTATAAAAAATGTGCTTCTGAATTGCCTCTAAACGTCAACTAAGAATTACTAAGGAAGACGAGAGCTGCAATTGGGTTTTCCCACTCTTAGCCAAATACTGTAAAACGATCAGTAACTTGCTGAACATCATATTTTAATGGTGACTGGTGAATTTTAATCAATAAGTAACATCTGTATTTAGCAGCCCAGAACGGACATAGCCATTATTGCATAGTACCAACCAGATATTCCCAAGGTCGATAGTCTCACTAATTGGTCTGCTTACTACGTGTCACAGAGGATTCAGTCAATGACACATATGCAATGCTAGACAGCCAAGCGAGTAACAAACTCTTCACGGAACAAGAGGCAGAATGAACTTGCCCACCACCACTTTTCCGTTATCACCCAATTATTAAGTTTAAAAGGAAAATGGTTCTAGGAGTGTGCCAGGGACAGAATTGTAACAGCTTCCCAGCATAGAATGTGCCATGAACCATTTTGTACTTATAACTGTAACATGTTTAAACAGAGGGATATGCAATACATGTGCAAAGTGATACCTGCAATTGCTGGAGGGACAGTAAGTCTTATTAAATTAACAAGCACCATCTGCACATTATCTTATCTTATCACAATGCCTAGAGACATAGTGTGAGCTGGAAGCCCATCTGAGCATACAGGTTTAAGCAGCATATCATTAACGACAAGACTAATTACACTGGAGGGTCTCAGTAACTAATCACCATAACTAGTTTGTCTGTCTAGTGGGAGCTGTGCGTATATGTTGAAACTGGACGATGTATGTGTGTGTAATGTCAGTTGCATGTGCATGTGCAGCACATGTCTATGATAAAAGTTGTTATGTAAGAAAACACGTTTGAGGTTGGAAGTGCATGTGTGCAGCTGAACTCGGAGAGATGGAAATACAGTGTGGATACAATCGGAGTCAGGGGTTACTTGTTTACGAAAGAAGTTGAAGGGTTTGTGGTAGGAACAGTATGTGGGGGGATGCATGCGTGTGTGGACAGATGTATGTCTGTTACCTACTTGTGTGTTATGAGAGTTAGAGATTTGCATATATGTGATGGCCCCTATTTCAGGCTGGGAGTTGTGTAGTGGAGCTAAAAGTGTGATTGAGGATTTGAGAGCAAGGGGCACAGATTTGTAATGGGCATAACATTACAGAGTAGATTTTCCCCACATTTCTACTTTCAACCTGTCTTTGTCATGTCTTTTTTTTAATTAAAATGTTAGCACCCCCTCCTTACTGTTTATCTTTAGGCAGCACGATCCCTGATAGTTAGGTGTGTGGGGCATATAGTCTGGATATATAGTGGATTCAGATCACTTTCTACTCTGTCTACTGTCCTGTGCATCCATTTATATCAGACTGTCAACATTGCAGATTGATGTAACCAACCTATGCCACTGTTACTATAAAGGCAGTGCTGAGAGGGCTCTGTACCCCCTGGAAGTTCATATCCTACTCTCCCTAATGTTTGTAATGGGTATTGGACAGATCAGACGAGATTCCATGGGCTACAGAATGCCTTTGAGAGCTGATAATACAGACAATCCCCTCATTTAGCTCCGGCCCTAGAGGAGCTGTAAACCCAATTTAAGGTTCGGGCTACACACTATATGATCCCCCTCCATTCTCCTTAATTTTCCAAAACCCATAAGAATGAAAGAAAGAACTCAATTTTAATTTCCGTTGATTCATTGTTATCCCTTTTGCCATCCATTAAAATGAACAGCCCCATAAAATGCTTATAGTTTTATCACAAAATATAACACAGCTCTAATTTATCCTGTTCCTTCTACACTGACCAAAACTATAAACGCAACACTTTTGTTTTTGCCCCCATTTTTCATGAGCTGAACTCAAAGATCTAAGACTTTTTCTAATTTGTTTTACACCCCACCTCCTATAGAATGTAAGCTCGATTGAGCAGGGTCCTCTGCAACCTATTGTTCCCGTAAGTTTATTTGTAATTGTCCTATATTTTGTTAAATCCCCTCTCATCATATTGTAAAGCGCTACGGAATCTGTTGGTGCTATATAAATGGCAATAATAATAATAATAATGTACACAAAAGGCCTATTTTTCTTAAATATTGTTCACAAATCTGTCTAAATCTGTGTTAGTGAGCATGTCTTCTTTGCCGAGATAATCCATCTACCTCACAGGTGTAGCATCTCAAGATGCTGATTAGACAGCATGATTATTGCACAAGTGTGCCTTAGGCTGGCCACAATAAAAGGCCACTCTAAAATGTGCAGTTTTACTGTATTGGGGGAGTTTGGGGGGTCTGAAAACCAGTCAGTATCTGGTGTGACCACCATTTGCCTTACGCAGTGCAACACATCTCCTTGGCATCAAGTTGATCAGCTTGATTGTGGCCTGTGGAACGTTGGTCCACTCCTCTTCAATGGCTGTGCAAAGTTGCTGGATATTGGCAGGACCTGGAAAACGCTGTTGTATACACCGATCCAGAGCATCCCAAACATGCTCAATGGGTAACATGTCCGGTGAGTATGCTGGCCATGCAAGAACTGGGATATTTTCAGCTTCCAGGAATTGTGTACAGATCCTTGCAACATGGGGCTGTGCATTATCATGCTGCAACATGAGGTGATGGTCGTGGATGGATGGTACAACAATGGGCCTCAGGATCTCATCACGGTATCTCTGTGCATTCAAAATGCCATTATTAAAATGCACCTGTGTTCATTGTCCATTACATACACCTACCCATACCATAATCCCACAGCCAACACGGGCCACTCGACCCACAACGTTGACATCAGCAAACCGCTCATCCACACAACGCCATACATGCTGTCTGCCATCTGCCCTGTACAGTGAAAAATTGGATTCATCCATGAAGAGAACAGCTCTCCAAAGTGCCAGATGCCATCAAATGTGAGCATTTGCCCACTCAAGTCGGCTACGTTAACAAACTGCAGTCAGGTCGAGACCCCGATGAGGACGACAAGCATGCAGATGAGCTTCTCTGAGACAGTTTCTGACTGCAGAATCTCTTTGGTTATGCAAACCGATTGTTGCAGCAGCTGTCCGAGTGGTTGGTCTCAGACGATCTTGGAGGTGAAGATGCTGGATGTGGAAGTCCTGGGCTGGTGTTGTTACACGTGGTCTGTGGTTGTAAGGCTGGTTGGATGTACTGCCAAATTCTCTGAAACGCCTTAGGAGATGGCTTATGGTAGAGAAATGAACATTCAATTCAACAGGCAACAGCTCTGGTGGCCAACCCTGCAGTCAGCATGCCAATTGCACGCTCCCTCAAAACTTGCAACATCTGTGACATTGTGCGGTGTGATAAAACTGCAAATTTTAGAGTGGCACACCTGTGCAATAATCATGCTGTCTAATCAGCATCCTGATATGCCACACCTGTGAGGTGGATGGATTATCTCGGCAAAGGAGAAGTGCTCACTAACACAGATTTAGACAGATTGATGAACAATATTTGAGAGAAATAGGCCTTTTGTGTACATAGAAAAAGTCTTAGATCTTTAAGTTCAGCTCATGAAAAATGGGGGCAAAAACAAAAGTGTTGCGTTTATAGTTTTGTTCAGTGTAATTATGAGGTATGTAATTGTGGCCCTCCAGCTGTTCTTTATAATCAGTGCAGTCAAAAAAAAGCAGCTGTAGGGCCAACATTTGGCACCATTGGCCTACTAATTGTTAAACCATCAGGGGAGATTTTAATAAATTACGAGTTTATTCTAATTTACTTAGAGATGTGGCTGAACAAATCAGCAATATATTTACCACATGGATCAGAACTGAGCTCTGTCTTGGATTTCTAACATATCCGTGACTACATATCAACATCAAGGGACAGTTATCCTATAAAACCCTCTCATGCACACACAGTGACTTTTTTCTATAAATGCTGCCAAAATTGTCATTGTAGCACTCACAAAATGTGTAGGTTAGATTTAGGGTTTACTATTAATATTTGCTATGATTTCTATGGTTTAATTGATTCTGGGAGCTGTAGTTCAAATCTTAGCTGTCAGTAACTTGTTACTTCCTAATTTGAAAAGAGATCACTGTAGCCTCAGCAAAAAATAGAGAACTACAGCAAGAACTTCAAAATTCTTTTTTCAAATTTTTACTATTTTAAATGTATTTTTCTGCATATACTTTAAAGCAAAATCTTAAATTTTTATTAATAATTTTTTTAACATAAAACTCACTAAGCAGTCCTCTCACACGTAGCCTAATACATGGCAGGTTTACTGCTTAATGATTAATCCAATAACAGTTCATATGTATAGAGTACTCACTTATCTGGTGTCTAGAAATTCTAATCAATAGTTATTACTAATGGGTTGTTGAAAGGGTTAAGATGTTATGGAATCCGTGGATCTACTTAACCTGCACTTATTGCTTTGGATACATTTGGGAGCAAAACGTGTAGACTTTATTTACTGTATTTTTTTTCTGCTCTATGTAATTTACACTCAGCGGAGTGGATTTTTAAACACATTTAGATTTTAATGCCCTCCGGGGTGAATCAATGCCTTTGTATTTTAATCCGTTCTGGTTTTCTTATTTTACTTGTTTTCAATCCAGTTCAGTTTTAATATTAAGTTCCAAATCATGAAAGTGTACTGCGTGAATCTTTCATCTCATCACTCCACATAGTGTTGTGTTCCAGAATGTTGAAAACAGAAAAGTGGAGCAAAGTAGTAAAGGTGTAATAATCACCAATTAAATTTCTCTGCGCATTCCACTGGTTTCCATGGTGATTTCTCAAACTTTGAAAACAGTGGGCAATCTCTCCATATTGTTACCTTGGGTAGCTCAAAAAGGCATAGTCCCCTAAGCATGAAACACTCTAGGAGTTTCTAACAATATAAATTGTTACATTGCTATTACTTCTATTTGTTGCTTTTTGGCTTAGCATGATATGCTTTTTAATTTTACACATTAAACAGCTGTTTGTCTTTAAGTTTTGATGCTGTTTAAGTGTGTTCATCATTAGCATACTCCATTTGTGCCAGAATGCTCGGTTCTTGAGTACTTCAGATTTAACCAGTGAATATCATGTTCTGTTGCTGTAGACATACACTTGCACTACATACTAATGCTTATTGTTTGATTGGCTTTATAGTGTCAGTCATTGCATTGCATCGCTCATAGTAATTAACCCGTCATCAACCTCTTTTTGAAGCTCACTGGACCAGAGAGTTTGGCCATCTGCCTAGAGCAGCACTATTTTTCATTTAGCTGCATGCCAGCATTATGCTCTTTTTTTTTTTTTATTTATTTTTTTTGATCATATACAACCTACTATTTCTTTTGCTGCACTCTTTTGTTTAATTGTTCCCTTCTTAAGACATACCATTTGTGTCTAATGGCTGTTTTGTTGTAAAGCAAACAGTCCCAAAGAGACGTTGGTGGAACTGTACCTCTGGAATGAGGTCTCGTCCACAAGGAGAAGAGACAACCTTTTACAGAATGAAATATTAAAACAAGGGTTTTCCCTTTAAAATAGGTGGTGTTTTGCCTGAATAACTGAGATCACTGCAGTATAGATCCAGTCTACGTAGAAACAGAACTCTATGTAACTGCTAGTAGCTTGTAGGACAATGTCCTACTTTTTATGTTCATTCCTGCAGTTATAGTGCAGCGAGGCAGGGTTAATATCAGCTGCTTTTAGCTGTAAGGTCACCACTTCAAGCTTGAAGGTAGCGAATCCCAGAGAGGATTCTACGAGCTCAGCTTAGGTTTGCAATCTCACTAAATTATTCATGCTTTCGAATCGGGGCAGAGGAGGGCTGCGTCGCTGGCAGCTGATAGATTATTTCTCTTACTGTAAGGGGAGGACGTCAGCACCCAGCCTCTCTGTTCCAACATACATGGCTGGTTATGTATTAAGAACCATGAAATGGAATTCTAGCTATGAGTTAAGGTATTCCAGGCAAATATGTATTAAAGTATTCACAGGCGAATACATAACTCCGTAAAACTAAGGCCATCTATAATCCTAATGCAAGACTGGATAAATAATTCCCTAAAGAGGATATTGCAAGTGATTTGGAACTTGTAGGAAATGTTATGGACTGCTTTAATTATGCACCATAGAACCTATATACATTCAGTGGGATAGCATAAATTACATTTTTTGAATTCACCTTCCATTCCAGCTCACTGTAATAGACATTGTGTTTTGTGGAAAAAAAGATGAAATAATAATAATAATAATAATAATAATAATAATATAACACTATAGGGGTTTATTTGCTTAACAAAAAAAAGAATTTTAATAAAAAAAATTGCTGACTTGCAAAATATTTCAAATCAACAATATTCATAACTTGTCTATTTTTGTCACGATTTAGCAATTTGGCTTTTAGTGAATAAACGCTTATAGAAATGTTATTGATTAGAACCAGGCTTTTAGTATTTTTTTAACAATGTGGTCAGATAAGAAATTAATGATTTTCCTTGATTCGAGAGATAAAGAGAGATAGAGAGCTTTCAAGTACCACTAGGTTTTATAAATACCTGCATTTTCAAGAGGATCTGTCTTCGATTACAAGTGTCAATTTTATGTTCACTAACAAGGCTTGTTACTAAGGTGAGAATTGTTGGGGATTTAGAGTGAACTCCAAGTCAAGTCCAAATAGCCAAACTGGAGGCATAGCTGACTTTCCCAGTGTAGTTCAATTCAAATTCCGGACAATTCTCACTTTAGTGAATAATTCTGTAAGATTTTATTAGGCTGTAGCAACCAGACATGTGGAACGTTTCAACATCACTAAATGTATTTTGCTTTGCATAAGGCTCAAAATGAAAATAAAGAAATACAACTTTTTTTTTCACTTTAGAAAAAATTGCAGATGGCAATAGAAATTTACACTTTTATAAATTAACCTTGTTACACCCCCTGGCTGTCAATCAGACAACAAGTCCTGTTACTTCCTGGTTTGGTTAGCTCAGTGTTGCAGTGTTACTGTGTTGCTCAGTGTTGCTAAACTCAAGAGGCAGCAATTACTGAGAGCACGTACCTTGATTTTCTCATTGAGTTAAGTTTGTGATTGGACAGCCACAGCAACTCTAGGCTAGGGAAGAAGGGGGGGAAGAGGGGACTTGCAGGACTGTAGACAAGAGATCTGTAGTTTTTGCAGGCTGTTTTTAGATATACTCACAGTAAAAAAAAAAAAAAAAAAAAAAAAGAAGCATAATTAATTGCATGAATGTTTTCATCGGGGTATATCTACTAAAAGGTTTATTTTTTTTTGTCTTTTGGGCAGTGGAATGTCCTTTTAAGGACACTCATATTAGATGGAACCAGGACAGGGTAGTGAGGTCACAAGTTCTTAAAACAAAAGCATAACACTTTTCACTGTAAAAATAAGTAACTGATCAGCCTGGAGCATTACACTAATGTGTGCAACTTCTGAACAAGAATAAAAAAGAAAATAGATCTTATAAAACACGTCCCAACTTAACCCATTCCAAATGCTTTGTTTTACTGTTGTTTTATCTAAAACAAACTATAAGGAATAATGTTTTGAAAAAAAAAATGTTTTAAGTAATATATCTTAGCATGTGCTAATGAAATGTGCAAAAATAGTTGTCAACTAATAATTACTACTTTTCTGCAATTACTATTAAGAGTGATAATTGAGAAAATCAAGATACAATATTGTTGTGCTTTTTTTTTTTTTAATATAAGTTAAAGTGTTACTCCAAGCTTTAGTAACCCCTGGATGTTGGGCTAAGGTAACATCCCCAGGACGAACTTGAAAACCAGAGTAAACTGAATGTACCTTTCCTGTTTAAATACTTATCATGACCACTTTAGTGATTTGAAGTTGCCCTGCTGCCTGAAGACTGTGCAGTATTTTGCAGTGAAAGCTGCACATTAAGAATTTAACCCTTTGACAGTGTCATTGGGGCTTCATTAGACTTGGAAAAGTGTTCTGGGTTGGCTAATGTGAATTCTGTGCAAATTTAGTGTATGTCATCAACACACACAGCATGCTGGTGACAGACAGCCAATGGGGTACTCAGCACACCAAGGGCTACTCTAACCAAAACCGGTGGGTTTTTGTTTGGTTTGTTTTTTTTAAAACACTGGTTTTCAGCTGGAGTAACCCTTGAATTTCACATATTAACACAAAAATTACGAGTTAGTTTATCTTTTAGTCCGAATTAGGGACTTCTTCACCAAAGCCAAGACAGTATATATAGGTCAAAGCTTTTGGAACAACATATAATGTACAGTTAATTGAAAAAAAACTGGAAATATCTGTAAACCACAACTTGAGCGAGACCTTCATAAAATAATTATTTGCATAAATAAAGCCAAGTTCCCAGACAGAGACCATTAGAAATGTTTTCAGCTCACCTCAGATTGCTGGGATTTGAATTTGATTCACATCCTTCCAGCAACCTTATTCCAACAGGTTTCCCACAAATATAATAATTGTCATTTTAATATTTCTTTCAAAGCTCAAACTAATTCAGCAGCATTAAGTACAGGATGTAACTGGTATCACAATACTGGCATAGGGTAACAGTACGGTAAATATTAAATGGCCGCTGGCCTGCGAAAATAAAACGGCGAAAGCAGAGACACAGAGCCAGATGTAAATTTTATATAGACAGACTAACAGACAGCCAGATAGACTGATCCACTAATAATTGGCAAACAAAGAGACAGGTAGACAGCTTGTGTCCTTAGTCTAGAAAAGTTTATTGTATTCTAGGCAACGGGAGGTTCTACAGTTATTCCATGCCTCACCATAGTATACATTTCGGCAGAACATACCAATTGTGGGCACCTGTCCCCACATTTATTCAACATTTAGAGAGGTAATAGTGCATCATTAAACATACCGAAAGGTATCAGAACCAGGGCTGGCACCATGCCCTCCCTCCCCACCCTCCCCCCCCCCCCCCCCCCCCGAAAAATAAATAAGATAAAATTAGTTTCATGTCTTTATTAACTGGAAATCGCAAGTTAAAAGAAATTGAAAACCATATTCAAATTTGAAAACTTTATATGTATGTATGTGCATATTTCTAACTGTAATGTAGTGTGTTTGAATTTGTGAGTATAGTGAGTGTTCGCAGCCGTGGAATTGCATTGAAGGTTAAAACTCATGTTAGAAGTGAGTGGGTTAGAGAGGGGTTAATGTTACCGTTAGATTATATTGGGTGTTTAGTGGTAAGAGGATTAAAAGTAAAAGCTTGAGAGAATTTAAAGTGGTGGTATAAGGGGTGTTTAAAATGATTTGGTTTAGGGTTAGAGGTGGGTTAAATGTTTTATTTGGACAAGAGGTGTGACTCATTTTTAAGAGGAGTTAGACCTAGGGTTAAGGTAGATATTTAGTTTTTCAATTTTTTTTCAGATATTTAGTTCTCAGTATACTCTCGCACCCCGTTTTTTTGCTCTCCATTAGTTTTTCAGTTTTAGCCTTTAACCCCTTAAGGACAAAACTTCTGGAATAAAAGGGAATTATGACATGTCACACATGTCATGTGTCCTTAAGGGGTTAAAGCTTATATCTGGGTTTTAGGAAAGTATGTGTTTAGGTTTTTGGAAATGTTAAATTTAGGTTTAGGGAAAAGCTATGTTTAAGTTTCAGGCATGTGGAGTTTGAAGGGTTACTTGCTAAGCACCCACCCTTGTATGATTGATAGCAGAACTGCAGAAGCTGCTATACAGTGTGAATCACTCAACGCTGCCCCCCCCCCCCCCCCTCCTGCTGCAATGAATTTCCAATGTAAGAGGCTGTTAGTGAACGTACGGCAGTACTGGAGGCGTTGGGACAGCATTGAGTTTTACACACTATACAACTGTTCCTGCAGCCCTGCTATCAAACTGACCACAGAGGACTCTTGTTTAGGCTCCTCTTACGTATTTCTTCTCACCAGTCCTCACAAACTCCAATAACGCTCATTGTAAGTCTTGTAAATAGGTTCCCCCTAGAGGACAGGTGTCTGAAGTCACTGCCTACTAGGAAATCTAGCCTTGGTCACATACATGCACAGAACACTTTTAGCAGTGATCTGTGCATGGACTGACCAACCTGGAAGGCAATTAGTCAGTATCATACCTAGCAACAATTTGAATATGTAAAGGACACTTTCATTTCAGGGGTGTGAGTGGGGGGGGGGGGGGGAGGGGGGGACCAGGGGCGGGCTGTTCTGTGAAGCTTTTTATGACTTACTAATAACCATTTATGTAACTACAATGTAATTTAGAACAAGAACAATGTATCTTATATACACAGACTGGATTATAAATAAATTTATTGTAGTTTAAAGACATGTTAATATGAGTATTGTTGCTGCGGAGCTCTGTAATACACTTAGATACACCAACACTACAGAGCTCCTTCAAAAGAGGGACCTAAGGGTAGAAAAGAGAGCCAGAAGGATTTGGGCCCAAATGATGAACTGTCCCTCCTAAATAGGGACACTTAGGAGATGTGACCATTTTATACATTTGTGGCAGCCAGAAATGCCCAACCTTCTGGCACCCCATTTCTCAACTGACATCCCTGTCACTGACATCCTAGCAGATATGAAATACTTTCACATTCCACTTGGTTGGCAGATGGAACAATTTAGTATTTTGGCTATTTAACACAAAAATGTAATATTTTGAAATATTAAGATTCTTTTTCTCTTTTTTGGATTTTTCTCATATTAAAGATTGACCTCCACGTTAAAGGAGCACTATAGTAGGGTCATTAGGTCCCCCCTCCCTCAGGGCTCCCCTCTCGCTGGGCTGAATGGGTTAAAACCTCTTCAGCTACTTACCTTTCTCCAGCGCCAGGCTCTCTGTGTGCTGGGGAACTCTCCACCACCTGCCGACGTCAGATCCTCCACCCCCTGCCCGCGCGCATTCAAACAGCCCATATAAAAGCATTACTCAATGCTTTCCTATGGACGTCCAGCGTCTTCTCACTGTGATTTTCAGTGAGACAGCCACTAGAGGCTGGATTAACCCTCAGTGAAACATAGCAGTTTCTCTGAAACTGCTATGTTTTCAGCTGCAGGGTTAAAACTAGAGGGACCTGGCACCCGGACCACGTCATTGAGCTGTAGTGGTCTGGGTGCCTATAGTGGTCCTTTAATGCTGGCAGAATTCTCAATCCGTTTTCGTAATGTCAATGGAAAGTAAACAATTATGTTTTGCTAACGCTACAAAAAGCAAGCATACAATGCAAATAGTTGCACTGCTGAGCTCAAAGTAATGTCTTGTGTCACTATATAGATGTCATCTAAAAAGTTGTAAACCTGTAAGAAACATAGAAATTTAATTAAAACAAAAGTGAATTAAGGTGGAATGAGACCCACATTGCACAATTCTGGCCACAATTAGCCAACCCAGCAGCAGCTTTGATATTTTTAATCTATAATTTGAAATCTGGTTTTCATTGCATCACAAAATAAATAGAAAAAAATAAATCCTTTAATACTGGATTAATTTCATTGTCATCTCGTCGTCTTAAGATAATTAAGAAGCTTCATTTTCCATTAATCTCATCATTATGCAGCATTAAGCGTCTTACAAGTATTGTTGACTCTGTATGGTGTTAACAAACCAATAAACCTTTCAGTGAATTACTTAGCTTACTAAAGGGACACAGTATGTTGATTAAAATAAGATGAAAAAAAATCAAGGAACACTCGAAACACCACAACCACTTATATTTAGTGGTTATGATGCGACAAGTGACTCCCCCCCCCTCTTCCCACCACCATTATAAGTAGTCAAACTGTTTTAGAATCGTCCGACTTCTTATCTGAGATCCATCAAGCAACACTCTGTTTCCCCACTACATCCGACGGAAAGTCATAATTGTTAGCTTAGGAGCTCCCATTAAAAATAGAGGCCCAAACATAACATTTAACTAAGGCCTCTAGGCCCGAAACTGTATTTTTGTGCCCTTTTTGATCTCCAATAAATACATTTCTTTACTTTCACCCTACATTGTGATTTCTGTGGACAGCTATTTTACTTGTTCCAGGTGGGCTGCAGGACCACCTTCCACAGAGGTGTACTTGTGTGCAGCACTCTTTTGACTTTAAGCATAGGAGCTTCGAGCTAAGCCCTGCATGACTAGTTAATTGTCTACGATTGTAAGCTGATTGCTCTCTGCTATTTTGATAAGCCTGGCTAAGCTCATACAAAGAGCTTCCGGTTCTCTCTTGAATGAAGTAGTTGTGGGAGTGGACCACAGCGCTATTTAGTAGTTATGGTGCTTGGAATGGTCCTTAAAACCATTAAGCTAATACTAACTATTGAAAACCTGCAATTGCTGCAACTCTCTAGCTTTTGCAACTTCTACAGTCAACTCAAACCAGATAGTGGTTCAGCCAGTCCTGTTAGTCCCATTATTTTCAATAGCAGCTGAGAATATCCCATAAATGTGTGCCCAGGGAAGGTTCATGGGACTTGGAATTCAGCACTTGTCAGCAATTCCATTCCTTAGATATGATTATACAAACAAAATGTGTGAACACAACCCCAGTGAAAAAAGTGACAATTGAAAACAAACCGGAACTTCCCTGTGTAATTAACCTGACTGACAGCAACTACAGGCTTTTTAGTTTTGTTAAAAAGGAAAAATAAATGTATTTCAAAATTCTAGTGTTATTATTTTTGAAATGCTATTATTTAAAATTTTAATACATTTTGTGCAAAGCCTTTACATACTTATTGTTTATCCAAATCGCTAAGAATTGAAAACCATGTTGAGGTGGATGCAAGAAGATGACAGATATGTTTGTATAAACCAGTAAAGCATCTTTTTGACACATTAAAATGTCAAACTGCTAGAATAGTTGGCATTTTAACTTTGAAACGGTGATCTCCCGGCACGTGCACATTATAATCTGCAGTAATGGATATGAGAGCACAGCTACATTTAACCCCTTAAGGACCAAACTTCTGGAATAAAAGGGAATCATGACATGTCACACATGTCATGTGTCCTTAAGGGGTTAAGTCAAATAAATCAATTGTTCCGAGTGCTTTTCCTGGCAGGTATCAATTGCTCTTTCTCTTTTTAACCTAACTTTGATTTTACTTTGTGCAATTATTTACCGATTTCAATTCATTTCTTGGGAAATAATTCTCTCTGGGAATAATTCTGAGAAAAAAAAAGTGCCTAAGGCTAATTGTTTAAATTGTGTATATTTTGTCAGAATTAGCTCATTTCTTCTTAATTTACAGCTGCTAAATATTGAATAAATGGGATCTGTACACGTCACACCTCTAGACACACTTAATCATTTATGGCAGGGTTCTCCAAACTCTGGCCCTCCAAATGTTGCTAAACAATGACTCCCATCATTCTCTGGCTATTTATTTAACTCAAAGATTCATGGGAGTTGTAGTTCAGCAACATCTGGAGGGCCACAGTGTAGAAGCCCCTGATATATGGAATGAACGTGAAAACTACTGTAATTTAGGAGGACTGGACTTCATTGTTACTACTGTGATCAATATGTACTAGTGGGGTCCATTGATACTATGGTGATGTACTAGTAGGGTCCATGTTTGAAGGGAGACCCACATTTACTAATAGGTGTCTTCAATGAAAAAAATAAAAGTTTAGGAGTCAATGTTTACATGAGAGATCCATGTATATTAATTAGTTCAGTGTTTAGTAGTGGATTAGTATACTTACAACATACTTCAAAACAATAAGAGATATGGACTAATGACAGGTGTATGGGCAGACCAATGGATGGACTTGTCTACCAAGTGGATGGCCCTTCGTGACAGCTTTTCCTGCATGCACTTCAGGCTGACTGACAGACTGTCTGCCACATTCAGTATAGTCTATGTTCAAAGTGCTAATCACATGCATGCACTGCACTAACTACAGGGTAGTTCCATAGTATCATCAGATGTGGGCTATCAGGGAACAAGCTGATGGGCCACAACTCCAAATTTAGGATGGCCTCAGGGAGCCCAGGTCATTTGGGAGATATATTACAGTGGGTTCCATGTTTAAATGAGGTAGTAATAGATATAAGTGGGGCTCGCTCATTATCACTAATGTGATCTTTAATCATGTATGAAGTTTATGCTCGTATGCTCACTAATGAGGTACAAGTATATTAGTTGTGTTTCTGTTTACTAATAGGATACACGTTTACTAGTGAGGTCAACATTTACTAAAGATGTCCTTCTTTACTAGAGACAGCCATGTATATTAGGGGTCCTTTTTGTGGAGACGAGATCCATATATATTAGTGGGTTTGATATTTAGTATTGAGTCAGTTGTCAGGTCCGTGCTTCCTAACAGGGTCCATATTTAAAAGAAGATGATGATAAATATTAGTGTGCCACATTTTTACTAGCAGAATTCATGTTCCATGGTCTGTGCATAGTAGTAAGACCCATGTTTGCAAATGAGGGCCGAATATTAGTGGAGTCCATGTCTGTGCACTATGCAATATTCTTACTCCAGCTGCCTCTCTCTTCTTTAAAGGGACATTATAGTCACCAAAAGAACTTTAGCTTAGTAAGCAGTTTTGGTGTATAGATCATGCCACTGCAGTCTCACTGCTCAATCCTCTGCCATTTAGGAGTTAAATCCCTTTGTTTATGAACCCTAGTCACACCTCCCTGCATGTGACTTGCACAGCCTTCCTAAACACTTCCTAAATTATTTGTTTTAATCAGCCACCAACTACATACTGCCCCCGCTGCATCCCCACACACACACTGCCCCCACTGCACACACTGCCCCCACTGTACCACCATACACACACTTCTCCCCCATACACACACTGCCCCCACTGTACCCCCATACACACACTGCCCCCACTGAACCCCCATACGCATACTGCCCCCCACTGTACCCCCATACAAACACTTCTCCCCCATACACACACTGCCACCACTGTACCGCCACCAAACACATTTCCCCACCACACATACTGCCCCAACTGCACACCCATACACACACTGCCCCCACTGTACCCCCATACACATACTGCACCCCCATACACACACTGCCCCCACTTTGCCCCATACACACACTTCTCCACCTTACACACACTGCCCCCACACACACTGCACCCACTGTATCCCAATACACACACTTCTCCACCAAACTCACACTGTCCCCACTGCACTCCCAAACACACACTGCCCCACTACACCCTCATACACACACTGGCCCTATACACACAGTGTATTGCCGTCTTGGCACTTCGAGGAAACAAAGCTGGTTTGTATTGCGGTTTAGGCACTCAGGCTCAAAAATGTTCGCCGTCACTGTCCTACTCTATTAATAGCTCGCTAGACTCTACAGGAGCCTACTGTGTGTTATTAACGTCCAAGTTACAGAGCAGGAGATACAAACCTTTAAAGGGATTCTCCAGAGCCAGGAAAACAAACCCGTTTCCCTGGCACTAGAGAATCATGGAGCGCACCCCTCCCTCCAGCCCCCCATCGCATGTCGGTGAAGGGGGTTAAAACCCCTTCAGCTACTTACCTGAACACATCGCCTATTTCCCTCGGCGCTGGGTCAGGCTCCTCCCATGCTCCTGCCGATGTCAGCCGACGGGGGAGACCTAATGCACATGCACGGCTATGGCTGCACGCGCATTAGACCTCCCCATAGGAAAAGATTTTTCAATGCTTTACTATGGTGAAAATCTGACGCTGGAGGTGCGTGAGGACGTCCAGCGTCAGATAACAGACGAATACGGAAGCGCCCCCAGTGGTTGTCTGTTAGACAGCCACAGAGGACAGACTTAGTGCTGCAATGTAAACAATGTTTTACATTGCAGCACTAGGTGCAAAAGGGACACAACACCCAGAAAACTTAAATTAGCTGAAGTGGTCTGGATGCCCACAGTGTCCCTTTAAAGTAAGTTACATCTGATTAAAAATGAAACCATTTTGTTTCATGCAAACTGTGTCAGTCACAGGCAGATAAGATGTGGCTAGGGCTGCATTAATAGAAACAAAAGTGATTTAACTCCTAAATACAAGTGATTTGAGCAGAGAAGCTTTACAGGCATGAGCTACATATAAAAAAAAAATACTGCTTCAGTTGTTTTGGTGACTAAATTCAATTAATCTGCTTGCAATGTCGTCTTGAAGTGAAAATCTATTTTTAAGTAATCTATTTTTAATGTTCAGTCCTTTAGCAGCCCTTACACATACCCAGTTTATCACTCATTGTTTCAATTACAGGGAGTGCAGAATTATTAGGCAAATGAGTATTTTGACCACATCATCCTCTTTATGCATGTTGTCTTACTCCAAGCTGTATAGGCTCGAAAGCCTACTACCAATTAAGCATATTAGGCGATGTGCATCTCTGTAATGAGAAGGGGTGTGGTCTAATGACATCAACACCCTATATCAGGTGTGCATAATTATTAGTCAACTTCCTTTCCTTTGGCAAAATGGGTCAAAAGAAGGACTTGACAGGCTCAGAAAAGTCAAAAATAGTGAGATATCTTGCAGAGGGATGCAGCACTCTTAAAATTGCAAAGCTTCTGAAGCGTGATCATCGAACAATCAAGCGTTTCATTCAAAATAGTCAACAGGGTCGCAAGAAGCGTGTGGAGAAACCAAGGTGCAAAATAACTGCCCATGAACTGAGAAAAGTCAAGCGTGCAGCTGTCAAGATGCCACTTGCCACCAGTTTGGCCATATTTCAGAGCTGCAACATCACTGGAGTGCCCAAAAGCACAAGGTGTGCAATACTCAGAGACATGGCCAAGGTAAGGAAGGCTGAAAGATGACCACCACTGAACAAGACACACAAGCTGAAACGTCAAGACTGGGCCAAGAAATATCTCAAGACTGATTTTTCTAAGGTTTTATGGACTGATGAAATGAGAGTGAGTCTTGATGGGCCAGATGGATGGATTGGTAAAGGGCAGAGAGCTCCAGTCCGACTCAGACGCCAGCAGGGTGGAGGTGGAGTACTGGTTTGGGCTGGTATCATCAAAGATGAGCTTGTGGGGCCTTTTCGGGTTGAGGATGGAGTCAAGCTCAACTCCCAGTCCTACTGCCAGTTTCTGGAAGACACCTTCTTCAAGCAGTGGTACAGGAAGAAGTCTGCATCCTTCAAGAAAAACATGATTTTCATGCAGGACAATGCTCCATCACACGCGTCCAAGTACTCCACAGCGTGGCTGGCAAGAAAGGTTATAAAAGAAGAAAATCTAATGACATGGCCTCCTTGTTCACCTGATCTGAACCCCATTGAGAACCTGTGGTCCACCATCAAATGTGAGATTTACAAGAAGGGAAAACAGTACACCTCTCTGAACAGTGTCTGGGAGGCTGTGGTTGCTGCTGCACGCAATGTTGATGGTGAACAGATCAAAACACTGACAGAATCCATGGATGGCAGGCTTTTGAGTGTCCTTGCAAAGAAAGGTGGCTATATTGGTCACTGATTTGTTTTTGTTATGTTTTTGAATGTCAGAAATGTATATTTGTGAATGTTGAGATGTTATATTGGTTTCACTGGTAAAAATAAATAATTGAAATGGGTATATATTTGTTTTTTGTTAAGTTGCCTAATAATTATGCACAGTAATAGTCACCTGCACACACAGATATCCCCCTAAAATAGCTATAACTAAAAACAAACTAAAAACTACTTCCAAAAATATTCAGCTTTGATATTAATGAGTTTTTTTGGTTCATCGAGAACATGGTTGTTGTTCAATAATAAAATTAATCCTCAAAAATACAACTTGCCTAATAATTCTGCACTCCCTGGTATATGGTATTTTCTCCAAACGTTGGAGCACTAAGTATAGTTCTCTACAAGGTACAGGCTGAGAACTATTAACTCACTTGACTGACTGTTCACTATTTTGCTAGATGAGGCCTTCATAAAGTGAAAGGATAATTAAAACAATTCTACTTAAAAATGGATTCTCATTTCAAAACAACATTGCAAGTAGATTAATTGAATTTTTACAATAGCTTGCTAACTATCCATGCTATTGTAAATTAAGCCAGAATTGCCACTTGCATTTTTGACAGTTTTTCAGTTCGGAGGTGCCAATTAGGTAACTGAATTATAATTGTCAAACCCTCATTAACATTTACTATAAAAACTTGACTGCAGCGAATATATTATATAACTAATCAATCAGAATAAGCGATATGTAGCGTAGTTCACAGTTCGCACTTTGCAGGAAACAGGCAATACATCCCTACAATCCATGACATGCCAACATGTCCAATATTTTCTGGGAATAATTATTTTTTTTTTATTTAATAAACTGAATAGATTTTAAAACAATATATGATGGTACGCACATGGTATTTCTGAACATGGGGACACTCTAAGCTTACTGAGAAAAAAAAAAAAAGAAACGGCTCTTGTACTGTAGGGATTCTGAGACACTGTTTGTTTGCTTTTGTTTATCCAAGCATGTAACTAGTGTTAAAATCTAAAGCAAATGAATTATTGAATTCCACTTTTTGTTTTTCCTTCAGACCATCTTTTTATATGTACCAATGAACAAAAGATGGTTATTGGCAAGATATATTTAATACAAATTCTAAGGCATTAACATTCTAAAATAAAGGAATGTTTTGTTTAAAAACGGCAGAGGACCTTCCCATCTAAGCAGTTAAATTCATTTATCAACAGAGCATGAAAAGGTCTTCAAATTCTGATGACATTCCTTAAACCTCTCCAGCAAACTGGAATTATGAAAAAACATGCCTCCCAAGTGTCAATATTTAATAGGGGCATCCCTATTTTGTGTCCAAATCCCTTTGTCTATCATTTCTATCCTAGATTCCATCTTTTTCTAGGAGCTCCATCTTGTTGGTGTGTCTGAGTGTATAACAGAGCTCCACAAAAACACCACAAAGTTCTTTGTGACAGTTTATCCACCACTGACAGTATGGTTAGAGTGGTTATCATAATTTGAAGGTCCATTTAAACAAAAAGAATAGTAAACTCAGGTTTGTTGTATTCCTTTTAAAATGTGTTTGCTTTGAATAATTATACTAATGAATGAGCAGAAAAAACATAAAACGATAAATCACAGAAAATAAAAATGTCTCCAGATCCATTTTGGATGGCGGAATAAATGGTCCGTAAGAACTTTATGGTGTTGTGGAGTAATCATTATGGATTATTGGGAGCAGAGTAAGTGGAGGCCAGATGCATGATGGGACATATTCTCTTAGAACAAGAGACAGGAAAAAATTAGTACACATTCATTATTAAAAATATCTTTAAAAACTTTAGACTTTAGTATAGTATAGGAATATAGACTAACATGCATGCCCTAATGACAAATGCAGACATCCGGGTCTTAACCCCTTCAATAACAAAAACGAGTATTAATAGTATTTGTTTTCATGTTTTTTGATGTATAAAATCAAGTCCATAAAGCCTCACTCACTAACCCTTGATTATACTTTAGTTATTATTACAAGCCTGTAGAAGAACGGATTTCTGTGCCAGAAGCCTCTAGTCACTGGTATAAGGAATATAAAGTTGCTGAAAATTTCAGCTTACACTCTGACTTCAACAGTACAGGATGTTTAAAGTGACACTGTCACCGTCTGTGGACTTTAGCGACTTTGCAAAAACCCTCTTATATCGGTTTTAGTAATAAAACGTTGCTAGAAGAATGAAACAATGCCTTTATTGTCACAGTGTTCAAATGCATATCTATTGCATGGTGTAGAAACCCAGCAGACCATTGGGAAAGTCTCTTGTTAGACAAAACGTGTCTGGTCACTTGTCAACAAAACTCAAATGAAAGTAGTTGAAACAAGGAGCCGAGCAAGGCTACTCGGAAGATGCTCTAATCATTGGAATTGTGGCAGACTGCTTCGGCTGGGGTTTTTTCTATCCTCGATGCCCACTGTGAGTTCCTAGGAGATCGCAAGCCAAATTACAGGGTGAACTCCAGGAGGCAGCATGTGCTTTACCACAGCTGGACTGTTTTAAATGTTTTGAACATTTTGAACCTTGATACTTTTTTAAGGTGGACTAGTTTGCTTATGTTTTTAAATGTCCGCATGATTTCCTTTAATTTACTTTCTTTCATTCTATACAGCAATTTATGTTTCGGTGTTACACATTTTATTTATTTTAACATTACGACTTTCTATCCTGCATAAGATATATTATATTTTTATTTTAATTTGTATTACCATTTTAAGATTAGCACGGTTCAGTTTTGTATATATATTTTATATGGCAATATTCTGCATTTATACATTTAAAAAAAAAAAAAAAAAGTCGACGTTAAACAGACTACAAGAAAAATGGATTTTTTTTTTTATAAAAATAAACAATTTATAATATCAGTTTACTCACAATGACACGAATCCTTTTTCTCTTCGTAGCCTGGCTTGCAAGCACAACGGCCAATAGGTACCAGCCATCCTCCATCTGCACTGCAGTACATCTTGGGAACATCAAACTCCACTGAATTATTCACACAAGATCCCTTTACCTCCACCAGAGCCGAGTCTCCTCCAGTAACAGTATCCGGGAATTGAGCTAGGTTGCGAATTGTCATGGGACATTTCTTGTAGAAGACCCTAACGGAAACCAAAGCAATACATGCTCCAACATCTTGAAAAGCCAAGTAGAAGCCTTTCTTGTACAAGTTACTGATGTCTCGGACTTCTGTGTTCAGTTTCATGACTCTGTCGCCAACATCAACTTGAGTGAAGCTTTCATCTGCTGCTATGGTGTCAATCTTGATGTACTGGTTCTCCTTAATGAACCACAGGTTGCTATTGTTGGATTCATAATAATACATATTAAAGGTCTCCTTACATGTGCCTGATACTCCAGGGAGACTGTTGCAATCTCGTAGGGTAAACTTTATCTCAATGTAGACACGCTGAGCACCTCCTCTTGGAATCCAACTGGTTCTCAGCCAGTTATTTTGGCTGACCTCCAGAACATTGCAAACCTGGTAAGTTCTCATTGGAGTGTTCCTTTCATCCATTACACTTATTTCTTCCCACTGTCAATGGCAAAAGAAACATTATCAATAACATGAAAACCCTTACAAAATGAGTCAAAAAATCTGCCAATAGTTAACCCATGTATTGTGTACTTGCCAAATCTGAATATCAGGTAATGCAATATAAATCTGCTGGATGCTGATCTGCTCATAATATTGCTTCCAGTTAATATGTCAATAGGCTTTGCATGGGATGCCATATTTTAAAGATACAAAGATTTAATGTATTTATTTTAATATAATATAAGCTCTGACTACTTCTGAATCAAGCCATAGACCAAGGGGTAGGCAAACTTCGGCAGTCCAGGTGTTGCGGACTACATCTTCCAAAATTCATTACATCTTACAAAATTCCTTACAGCCATAATACTGGTAAAAGCATCAAGGCAGATGTAGACCAAAACAGCTGGAGGTTGCTCCCCTTGCCACATATTAACAAATCTGTAAAGGACACAAAGGACCAATAATAGTGTAGAATTTAGGGACTACATAATTTTGAACCATTGGAGATGTTACTAAAACCAGCATCTGAAAAAGAAATCTAAAATCTAAAAAAATTCTAAATTCTAAATTGGTTCTCCGGGATGCTCTCTGAAATAGATATAATATTTTCCTGCATGTTTCTGGAAGAACCTCAACAATCAATGTTTTGCTAACCCAAGTGCTGGTATACAGAGTATACAATAAATAGGAATTATTCAACATATTTACTAACCCCTTCTGGTGGGTATGCCACCCATCCCAGGTCTCCAAGTGCAGACATAGAGTCGAGCAACGTTACTAGAACAAAAGGAAAAATAATGTTAATATTTTTACAGAGTTTTCAATAATATGGTTTACTTAACCTGACATATAGACATATGTACATAGAAACATATACCAATGAATGCATAACACAAGCATTTTGCATATTTTTAAAGATATATCTAGTCCTGTAACTATAAAATGAACTATGCAGTTTGATAAGTCTGTTATATTCTTTCTAACATTAGGTGTTGAAATCTCAAATCTCTCTGGTCTCTAAGGTTGATCTTAATCTCCTGTTCCTCAGGAACCTCAGGGTTTACAAGATAAAAAATTGATGCCCCATGAGCAGTTCTACTCATAACACAATGGCAGTTTACATTCTATGTTGAACTGGTCAATGTGTAGAGATCAGCATGCAACACATACTTTGAACAATAGATCTTTCTAACCAGGAAGACAAATTATGAGTCTTTCTAGCTGACAGCTCGAGGTGGAGCTACATGCTCCAAACCAAAGATCATTAGCTAAGTAGATATTCAGCTTTGAAAGGGTAGCCTGCACATAAACAGTACTTGTTCCATTTCTATTTCGGCAAGCTCTCATGGTTTGATACTTAGAGTGACCTTTTAACTTGCTTATATAGTTGAATTTATGATTTTCATGAAGGAAGCAATGCTCACCATTTTCTAGGCAGCTCTCAATAGAAAGCTGACATCTATGCAAGAACAATGTGAGTGTACCAGTATTTGCTTAAATATATTAGCCACCTCATGTTACTACAGAAATAGCAGATCATGTGTAAGGGTCATTCAGACATTTTGTTATTTTAATGTTTTTTTATATATTATTATTATTATTATTATTATTATTGCCATTTATATAGCGCCAACAGATTCCGTAGCGCTTTACAATATTTTGAGAGGGGGGGATGTAACAATAAATAAGACAATTACAAGAAAACTTACAGGAATAATAGGTTGAAGAGGACCCTGCTCAAATGAGCTTACAGTCTATAGGAGGTGGGGTATTAGAAACATTAGGATAGGAAATATCAAGTAGGAGTGAAGCAGAGCTGGAGGAGAGAGCAAAGCACTATCCCATAGGAGAGCAAGAGACAGGTATGTAAGGGAGAGATTACTCTGGGAGGCCATACGCTTTCCTGAAGAGATGGGTTTTAAGGCCCTTCTTAAATGATTGAAGACTAGGGGAGAGTCTGATGGCGGTAGGCAAGTTATTCCATAGGAGAGGAGCCGCCCGTGAGAGGTCCTGCAAGCGTGAGTTGGCAGTACGGGTGTGAGCAGCGGTCAGGAGGTGGTCGCGGGCAGAGCGGAGGGTACGAGGAGGGGCATACCTCTTGATCAGTGAAGAGATATAAGAGGGGCTGGAATTGTTCAGTGCTTTAAATGTATGGGTTAGCACTTTGAATTGACTCCTATAGGATACAGGGAGCCAATGTAAGGACTGGCAGAGGGGCGAGGTGTGAGAGGACCGACTGGATAGGAAAATCAGTCTAGCTGCAGCATTCATTACGGACTGTAGCGGGGCAGTACGGCTTTTGGGGAGACCAATCAGGAGAGGGTTACAGTAATCCATGCGGGAAATTACTAGAGCATGGACAAGCTCCTTGGTAGCATCTTGCGTAAGAAAGGGGCGGATGCGGGCTATGTTTTTGAGTTGGAACCTACAGGACTTGGCAACAAACTGGATGTGAGACTCAAAGGTGAGACCAGAGTCAAGTATGACGCCAAGACAGCGCGCTTGTAGGGATGGACTCATGTGGATATCACTGACTTGAAGGGAGAGTGAGAGAGGAGGATCAGTATTAGGAGGAGGAAAGACAAGGAGTTCAGTTTTAGAGAGGTTAAGTTTGAGAAAGCGTGACGACATCCAGTCAGAGATGGAAGAGAGGCAAGCAGTGACACGTTGCAGGACGGCCGGGGAGAGGTCCGGTGAGGAGAGGTATATCTGAGTGTCATCAGCGTACAGGTGGTAGTTGAATCCAAAAGAGGCAATAAGTTTTCCAAGAGAGGCAGTATAAAGAGAAAATAGAAGGGGACCATGGACAGAGCCTTGGGGAACTCCAACCGAGACAGGGCGAGGGGAGGAGGTATCCTTGGAAAAGGAGACACTAAATGAGCGTTGGGAGAGATAGGAGGAAAACCAAGAGAGGACAGAGTCACAGAGACCGAGTGATTGAAGAGTTTGAAGGAGGAGAGCATGATCAACTGTGTCAAAGGCAGCAGAGAGGTCAAGGAGAATTAATATGGAGTAGTGACCTTTGGATTTAGCGGAGATTAGGTCATTAGTCACTTTGATAAGAGCGGTCTCAGTAGAGTGGAGAGGGCGGAAGCCAGACTGAAGAGGGTCAAGGAGAGAGTTGGAATTAAGGAAGTGAGACACACGGGTAAAGACAAGTCTTTCCAAAAGCTTTGATGAGTAAGGGAGCAGGGATATGGGACGATAGTTAGAGGGGGAGGACGGGTCAAGAGATGTTTTTTTCAGGATAGGTATTACAGTGGCATGTTTAAGGTCAGCAGGAACAGTGCCAGAAGAGAGAGAGCAGTTAAAGATGTGTGTTAGGATAGGCACAAGACAAGGGGAGAGAGATCTGATGAGGTGAGATGGGACAGGATCAAGTGGGCAAGTGGTGGGGCGAGAGGAATGGAGAAGTGCAGCCACCTCTTGTTCAGTAGCTGGGGAGAAAGTCTGAAGGGTAGGGAAAGCATGATTTATGTGTGGTTGAGAAAGAGAACGGCAAGGAGGGGAGAATTGTTTCCTTAGCTGTTCAATCTTGTCAGTAAAGTAATATGCAAAGCTATCAGCTGTACGGTTAGTTTGGGGGGTGGCCACAGCAGGGCGGAGAAGGGAATTAAAAGTGTCAAAGAGACATCTGGGATTACGGGAGCATGAACTAATGAGAGAGGAAAAGTAGGACTGTTTGGCGAGGGCAAGGGCTGCGCTGTACGAAAGCAACATGAATCTATAATGAAGATAGTCTGCCTGGTTGCGGGACTTCCTCCAGGAGCGTTCAGCACAGCGGGAGCAACTCTGCAGATAGCGTGTTGATTTATTATGCCAAGGTTGGGGTCGTGTTCTCCTCGTGGTGCATGTTTGGAGTGGGGGTGCAGTGTTCAAGGCAGATGTGAGGGTAGTGTTATATGTGGAGATGGCCAGTGAGGGACAGGAGAGGGAAGGGATGGATAGCAGTTGTGAATCAATGTCAGCCGACAGCTGCTGGAGGTCAATAGAGTTAAGGTTCCTCCTGAGCTGAGGGGGGTTAGGCTGAGGTTGTTGGGTGAGGGGGCAATTGAGAGCAAACGATAAGAGGTGGTGATCAGAGAGAGGAAATGGAGTATTGCAGATATTAGATAATGTACATGAATAGGAGAAAATAAGGTCGAGGGTATTGCCAGCTACATGAGTGGGAGAATTAGCCCACTGCAATAGTCCAAGGGAGGAAGTAATTGAAAGTAGTTTAGAGGCTGCTGGGGTTAAAGGTGGGTTAATGGGAATATTGAAGTCTCCAAGAATTAGGGATGGAATGTTGGAAGAGAGGAAGTAGGGTAGCCAGGCAGCAAAGTGGTCAAGGAAGAGGAGAGGGGAACCAGGGGGACGATAGATGATGGCAATGTTAGCAGAGAAGGGTTTGAAAAGGCGAATTGAATGAATTTCGAATGATGGGAAAGAGAGGGAAGGGGGGGTGGGCAGGGTTTTAAAGGAGCAGTGGGGTGAGAGAAGAAAACCTACACCGCCACCTTTAATCTCCGCTTGACTTGGATTGTGGGTAAAGTGAAGACCACCAAAGGACAGTGAGGCAGGGGTAGCAGTATCCGAGGGAGAGAGCCATGTTTCTGTTAGTGCAAGTAGGTTTAGGGAGTGTGAGATAAATAGGTCATGGATGGAAGTAGATTTAAAGGTGCTGCACACAGAGCGTGCATTCCAGAGGGCAGCTTTAAAAGAGGAATTATAGTGAGAATTACATGGAATGGGTATTAGGTTGTAGTGGTTTCTGGTGTTTGAACCAGGTGGCTGAGTAGTGGAGGGACCAGGGTTTGGAGAGACATCACCTGCTGCTAGGAGTAGTAGGATGGAAAGGAAGAGAAGGTGCGAGTAAGATTTAAATGTTGGGGATGAGAGCTTGTATTAAATGTTTATATATGTATTATTAAATGTTTATATATGTATTATTAAATGTTATATATGTATTAAATGTTTATTTTTTTATATATATTTTACTGGAAAACAAAGAAAAAACATATAATTTACATACCGCAGCAAATAATATCATAACTGCATGGAAACAGCACCTTTCTAACCCCAAAGCACCAGTGTGAGGTGCACAACTGGTTTGTGAATTCAGTTTCTGTTGTTGTCTAAAGTCCTTTGCACTTTCAGGAGTTTTGCATGTTACACAACACACAACGCTACATTCCGGAGTTTCAGGCATATTATTGAAAGTGATAAATAGTTTAAGCTCCCTTACTTTTCTCTGGTTTTGATAATGTGTCCATTCTGACAAAAATATTAACCAAGTACAGTAAATAATTTGTAATTATTCAAATTGGATGAACTACGTTTACTTTGTACAAAATAAAAAATTTTGTCATCTTGTGGAAAAATCAAAACCATCAAACCTGAGTACTTTTTTTTCAAACATTATTTAGAAATTCTATTGGTTTTGTACATTGTTGAATGTAAAATGTATAGAATGCATGGAAAAGGGAATAGGTCAAATCTTTTTTTGTCTTTATAATACACTAATATCATCATTTTAATCCCATGAAGTCAGTGCACCAAATGGGAACAACTTTCACCGTTGACTGTAGTCTTATTTATGTTCAGTGAAGAGACCCTAAACAATTGGACTTTTCTAAGAAAAATAATATATTTCATATAGTTGCGTAAAAACAAAAGTGTTTTTTTTTGTCAATTTCTTTTTTTATTGTGGCATTAGAAAGATACATGGCAAGTAAAACTGAATTACAATAGAGTTTTATCCAAATGATTCAAATTATCTATTTTCTTCAACAAAGTTTCACGCAATATTAAAAACAGATGTTATACTGATTGTATTCAAATAAGCTGAGATTCAATGGGGAATGCTTAAGACATCATATAGCATCACAAGCACTTTTTTCAGCTTCCAAAACGATCATGCACAGTTAATCAGTCGGTTTGAGTACGTCAAGAAATGTAGCCCAGGTGACATCAAATTTCTTATAACTTATTAAACCATATTTTCTGGTAAACAATGTACATTAATCACAAATTATTCTCATCAACAATGCTCCTTTGCTTCCAGATTCCATTGCAAATATCCCTATAGGTTAACCGCAAAAAGAAAATCCTTTTAAAGCAAAGATATTGTAACATTATAAGTGGCTTTCCAAATGCACCATTCCTGAATTGCTACACAAGTGTTTTCATAAGTACTTATGGAGAAATATCATGATCAACGTATATTACCAGGAATAATAAATTATGGCATACATAATAATTCATATTTTCTCTTATGTTTTGAGTTATAAATGTTATTACTAGTGTTGTCGCGAACCCGAAATTTTCGGTTCGCGAACGGCGAACGCGAACTTCCGTAAATGTTCACGAACCGGCGAACCGCGCGAACCGCCATTGACTTCAATGGGCAGGCGAATTTTAAAAACAACAGGGACTCTTTCTGGCCACAAAAGTGATGGAAAAGTTGTTTCAAGGGGACTAACAACTGGACTGTGGCATGCCGGAGGGGGATCCATGGCAAAACTCCCATGGAAAATTGCACAGTTGATGCAGAGTCTGCTTTTAATCCATAAAGGGCAGAAATCACCTAACATTGACACCTGTCCTCAAAGCCCCTGATACACACTGACACAGAGCAGAATAGAGACTGTTCCCCGTCCTCAGAGACCATGATACACACTGACACAGAGCAGAATAGAGACTGTTACCCCTACATAGGGTCACTTGGCAGATATGGCGGGGTCGTGGGAGGGTGAGGATGACTTTCACCTCTTCCCCTGTTACATTCCCGTTGTGCTGTGACATCACCCTTATACGCTGTGTAAAGCATACTATTTAATTTGATCAGCATGGCCACTTGAGTTTTTTATAGTTTTCACGCTGCTTGTAGTTTATATATGGTTCACAAAAATCAAACAAACGATAAAGTAAACATGTAAGGATTCAGAATATTCTTTCAAACCCTTACACATTGTGTGTACGTATTTTTTGTCTTAAGTTTGTGGCTTTAAAGAGGTTTACGTTGTTTCTATGATGTGCATAACATGTTCTTGTAAATGTTTGTTAAATTTTTCCTGGAATTGTAATTTTTGAATCTGAATAGAGATAGTCAAATCCCTGATACACACTGACACAGAGCAGAATAGGGACTGTTCCCCCTACATAGGGTCACTTGGCAGATATGGATTGACACCTATCCTAATGATCCCTGATACACACTGACACAGAGCAGAATAGAGACTGTTCCCCCTACATAGGGTCACTTGGCAGATATGGATTGACACCTGTCCTCAAAACCCCTGATACACACTGACACAGAGCAGAATAGGGACTGTTCCCCCTACATAGGGTCACTTGGCAGATATGGATTGACACCTGTCCTCAAAACCCCTGATACACACTGACACAGAGCAGAATAGGGACTGTTCCTCCTACATAGGGTCACTTGGCAGATATGGATTGACACCTGTCCTCAAAACCCCTGATACACACTGACACAGAGCAGAATAGGGACTGTTCCCCCTACATAGGGTCACTTGGCAGATATGGATTGACACCTGTCCTCAAAACCCCTGATACACACTGACACAGAGCAGAATAGAGACTGTTCCCTGTCCACAGAGACCATGATACACACTGACACAGAGCAGAATAGAGACTGTTCACCGTCCACAGAGACCATGATACACACTGACACAGAGCAGAATAGAGACTGTTCCCCGTCCACAGAGACCATGATACACACTGACACAGAGCAGATTAGGGACTGTTACCCCTACATAGGGTCACTTGGCAGGTATGGATTGACACCTGTCCTCAAAGCCCCTGATACACACTGGGGGGAGCTACTGTCCTCCCCAACCCCTGCGCGGTGGGTGGGGGCCATAAATCACAATGGGGGGACCTACTGTCCTCCCCCCCTCGGCCCCCACCCCTGCGCGGTGGGGGCGATAAATCACAATGGGGGGGCCTACTTTCCTCCCCCCCGGCCCCCATCCCTGTGCGGTGGGTGGGGGGCATAAATCACAATGGGACGGACCTACTGATAGGAGTGGAGTATTGTTCATATCAGTTTAATACCTTCCGCGTCTCCTATCAGTGGACGTGTAAATGGCAGAGATTTTTAATTGTTGAATCACCTCCCCTTTTTAGGCCAAGGTGGGAAGATGCTTAGACCACTGGTATATTGGTGCCATCTTGGAGGATTTTTTTTGGTTTGGTTTTTGAAGCCACAGTGCTGCACCAGTGGGCCTAAAAATTAGTCATGTACATATGCCTGAAAAATTTGGTATTGTTGCAGCCGCTGCTATAGCAGCGGCCAGAAAAATTGATGTTTGTTTCACAGGCAGAAAGTGCCCTAAAACATGGCGGCTTGAACCCTAGTTGGTGGCGGATAAGTCACGCAAGTCAAACGTCATTCAGAGCTAAAATACAGCAGCGTGTGGACCATTTTTAGCCCAAGGCAGCTCATCTCATCAGGCCTTTTTTAATCGAATGTATCGCCCAGTGTCAGTCCCTTCGGGATCCATCCCTCATTCATCTTAATAAAGGTGAGGTAATCTAGACTTTTTTGACCTAGGCGACTTCTCTTCTCAGTGACAATACCTCTTGCTGCACTGAAGGTCCTTTCTGACAGGACACTTGAAGCGGGGCAGGCCAGAAGTTCTATCGCAAATTGGGATAGCTCAGGCCACAGGTCAAGCCTGCACACCCAGTAGTCAAGGGGTTCATCGCTCCTCAGAGTGTCGATATCTGCAATTAAGGCGAGGTAGTCTGCTACCTGTCGGTCGAGTCGCTCTCTGAGGGTGGATCCCGAAGGGCTGTGGCGACTTAAAAAGGTCCGCATGTCCTCCAACAACAACACGTCTTTAAAGCGTCCTGTCCTTGCCGGCGTGGTCGTGGGAGGAGGAGGAGGAGGATGACTTCCACCTCTCCCCCTGTTAGATTCCCGTTGTGCTGTGACATCACCCTTATACGCTGTGTAAACCATACTTTTTAATTTATTTTGCAAATGCTGCATCCTTTCCGACTTGTTGTAATTCGGTAACATTTCCGCCACTTTCTGCTTATACCGGGGGTCTAGTAGCGTGGACACCCAGTACAGGTCGTTCTCCTTCAGCCTTTTTATACGAGGGTCCCTCAACAGGCAGGACAGCATGAAAGACCCCATTTGCACAAGGTTGGATGCCGAGCTACTCATTTCCCGTTCCTCCTCCTCACTGATGTCATTGAAGGTATGTTCTTCCCCCCAGCCACGTACAACACCACGGGTACCAGATAGGTGACAACGAGCACCCTGGGATGCCTGTTGTGTTTTGTCTTGCGCCTCCTCCTCCTCCTCAAAGCTACAATCCTCCTCTGACTCCTCTTCCTCACAATCCTCTTCCAGCGTTGCCGCAGGTCCAGCAAGCGATGCTGATAAGGCTGTTTCTGGTGGTGATGGTGACCACAACTCTTCCTCTTCCTCTTCACGCTCATCTACAGCCTGATCCAGCACTCTTCGCAGGGCACGCTCCAGGAAGAAAACAAATGGTATGATGTCGCTGATGGTGCCTTCGTTGCAACTGACTAGGTTTGTCACCTCCTCAAAAGGACGCATGAGCCTACAGGCATTGCGCATGAGCGTCCAGTAACGTGGCAAAAAAAATCCCAGCTCCCCAGAGGCTGTCCTAGCACCCCGGTCATACAAATATTCATTAACAGCTTTTTCTTGTTGGAGCAGGCGGTCGAACATTAGGAGTGTTGAATTCCAACGTGTAGGGCTGTCGCAAATCAAGCGCCTCACTGGCATGTTGTTTCGCCGCTGGATATCGACAAAGTGAGCCATGGCCGTGTAGGAACGCCTGAAATGGCCACACACCTTCCTGGCCTGCTTCAGGACGTCCTGTAAGCCTGTGTACTTATGCACAAAGCGTTGTAGATCAGATTACACACATGTGCCATGCACGGCACATGTGTCAACTTGCCCAACTTCAATGCCGCTATCAAATTTTTTCCGTTGTCACACACCACTTTGCCGATATCCAGTTGCTGCGGAGTCAGCCACTTTTCCACCTGTGCGTTCAGGGCGGACAGGAGTGCTTGTCCGGTGTGACTCTCTGCTTTCAAGCAAATCAAACCCAAGACGGCGTGACACTGCCGTATCCGGGATGTGGAATAGGAGCTGGGGGGGTGCCGTTGATGTGGAGCAAGACGCAGCAGCACAAGAGGACTCAGCCGAGGAGGTTATGGAAGAGGATGGAGTAGGAGGAGTAGAGGAGGTGGCAGCAGGACTGCCTGCAATTCGTGGCGGTGTCACCAACTCCTCTGCAATGCCACGCATTCCTTGCTTGTCAGCCGTCAGCAGGTTTACCCAATGCACAGTGTAGGTGATATACCTGCCCTGACCATGCTTTGCAGACCAGGTATCAGTGGTCAGATGGACCCTTGCCCCAACACTGTGTGCCAGACATTCCATGACTTCCTTTTGCACAATCGAGTACAAGTTGGAGATTGCCTTTTGTGAAAAGAAATTCCGGCCGGGTACCTTCCACTGCGATGTCCCAATAGCTACAAATTTTTTGAACGCCTCAGACTTAACCAGATTGTATGGTAAAAGCTGCGGGCTAATAGTTCGGACAAGCCAGCTGTCAGACGCTGGGCAAGGGGGTGACTTGGTGACATTGGCTTCTTACGCTCAAACATGTCCTTGACAGACACATGACTGTGGGCAGATGAGCGGGAACTGCTCAAGGCAAGAGACGGAGTGGCGGATGGTTGAGAGGGGGCAAGAAGGACAGCAGTGGTTGACGTGGCTGAAGATGCTAGACCAGGAGGAGGATGGCGACTTAGAGTAGGCGTGCTGCTTGTACTCATGTGTTGATCCCATAGGCGTTTGTGATGTGAGATCATGTGCCTATGCAAAGCAGTTGTACCTAGGTGGGTGTTGGACCTCCCACGACTCAGTTTCCTTTGGCACAGGTTGCAAATGGCATCGCTGTTGTCCGAGGCAGACACACAAAAAAAATGCCACACTGCTGAGCTCTGCAATGACGGCATTCTGGTGGTGGACACAGCATGCGTTGATTGGCGTGCTGTCGGGCTGACCCCGGGTGCCAATGCATGCTGTCTGACTGTGCCACTAGCTCCTTGCGACGACCCCCCCCCCGCTTCCAACTCGTCTCCTCCTCCTCTCTGTCTCCCCATCTGAACTTTCGCCCTGTTCTTCTTCTTGCCGAGCGGGCACCCACGTGACATCCATGGACGCATCGTCATCATCAACTGCTTCGCTTGTATCTGACAACTCAGAAAAGGAAGCAGCAGTGGGTACAACATCATCATCATCACACCGTACCTCCATGTGTTTAATGCTGCCTGCCTGAGACATATCCCTGTTATCTACATCCTCTAGCAATATTGGTTGCGCATCACTCATTTCTTCAAACGGGTGTGTGAATAACTCCTCTGACATACCAAGTAAAGCGGCTGTGGTGCTAGTTTTGTGGTGGCGGCAGGCGGGTGAGTGGTATCTTGAGAGGTGCCTGAAGCTAAGCTGGAGGAGGATGGTGCGTCAAGGTTCCGAGCGGAGGCTGTACATGATTGGGTGTCCTGTGTTAGCCAGTCAACTATGTCCTCAGAACTTTTCAAGTTCAGGGTACGTGGCTTCTGAAAACTGGGCATTATTCAAGGGCAAAAGGGAATCACAGCACCACGACCACGACGGCCCCTGCGGGGTGGCCTGCCTCTGCCTGTCATTTTTTTGGGGATTAGTGGTACTATGCGTGCAAGCTACTGTGAGACCAGATATGATTGGCAATGTGAACTGTAACAGTTCTGCAGAGCACACACTGTAGGCCTGACACACCCGCTTGAAGACAAGTAACTGCTATTCAATCTATAACAGTGAAAAACAAATTTTCTTTGTAAAAGCACGCTATAGAGACACCAGATATGATTGGCAATGTGCACTTGAACAGTTCTGCAGAGCACACACTGTAGGCCTGACACACCCGCTTGAAGACAAGTAACTGCTATTCAATCTATAACAGTGAAAAAAAAAATTGTTTTTAAAAGCACGCTATAGAGACACCAGATATGATTGGCAATGTGCACTTGAACAGTTCTGCAGAGCACACACTGTAGGCCTGACACACCCGCTTGAAGACAAGTAACTGCTATTCAATCTATAACAGTGAAAAAAAAAATTTGTTTTTAAAAGCACACTATAGAGACACCAGATATGATTGCCAATGTGCACTGGAACAGTTCTGCAGAGCACACGCTGAAGGAAGGACTGACAGAGCCGCTTGAAGGACACTGACTGGCTGCTATTAGATTACACTAGAAACCTTTTTTCTTTGTAAAAGCACGCTATAGAGACACCAGATATGATTGGCAATGTGCACTTGAACAGTTCTGCAGAGCACACACTGTAGGCCTGACACACCCGCTTGAAGACAAGTAACTGCTATTCAATCTATAACAGTGAAAAAAAAATTTTGTTTTTAAAAGCACGCTATAGAGACACCAGATATGATTGGCAATGTGCACTGGAACAGTTCTGCAGAGCACACGCTGAAGGAAGGACTGACAGAGCCGCTTGAAGGACACTGACTGGCTGCTATTAGCTTACACTAGAAACCTTTTTTCTTTGTAAAAGCACGCTATAGAGACACCAGATATGATTGGCAACTGTCAAAGCACGCTGGCACAGGTCTGCAGAGCACACGCTGAAGGAAGGACTGACAGAGCCGCTTGAAGGACACTGACTGGCTGCTATTAGCTTACACTGGAAACCTTTTTTCTTTGTAAAAGCACGCTATAGAGACACCAGATATGATTGGCAATGTGCACTTGAACAGTTCTGCAGAGCACACACTGTAGGCCTGACACACCCGCTTGAAGACAAGTAACTGCTATTCAATCTATAACAGTGAACAAAAAAAATTGTTTTTAAAAGCACGCTATAGAGACACCAGATATGATTGGCAATATGCACTGGAAAGGTTCTGCAGAGCACACGCTGAAGGAAGGACTGACAGAGCCGCTTGAAGCACACTGAGTGGCTGCTATTAGCTTACACTAGAAACCTTTTTTCTTTGTAAAAGCACGCTATAGAGACACCAGATATGATTGGCAACTGTCAAAGCACGCTGGCACAGGTCTGCAGAGCACACGCTGAAGGAAGGACTGACAGAGCCGCTTGAAGGACACTGACTGGCTGCTATTAGCTTACACTAGAAACCTTTTTTCTTTGTAAAAGCACGCTATAGAGACACCAGATATGAGTGGCAACTGTCAAAGTACGCTGGCAGGGTTGTGCAGGGCACACGCTGAAGGAAGGCATGACAGAGCCGCTTGAAGGACACTGACTGGCTGCTATTAGCTTACACTGGAAACCTTTTTTCTTTGTAAAAGCACGCTAAAGAGACACCAGATATGATTGGCAACTGTCAAAGCACGCTGGCACAGGTCTGCAGAGCACACGCTGAAGTAGGCCTGACACCCAGACGCTTGCAGACAACCTGACACAGAAGCTGGCAGGCAGGCAACTGCTCTTCTATTACAGTGAAAAAAAATTATTTATTTTAAATGTAAAGCTTAACCTATTGTAAAAACAGATATGAGTGGTGGCACTGACTGTGCAAATGGGCAAGGCATCCAACCTGACACAGAAGCTGGCAGGCAGGCAACTGCTCTTCTATTACAGTGAAAAAAAAAGTATTTCTTTTAAATGTAAAGCTTAACCTATTGTTAAAACAGATATGAGTGGTGGCACTGACTGTGCAAATGGGCAAGGCATCCAACCTGACACAGAAGCTGGCAGGCAGGCAACTGCTCTTCTATTACAGTGAAAAAAAATTATTTCTTTTAAATGTAAAGCTTAACCTATTGTTAAAACAGATATGAATGGAGGCACTGACTGTGCAAATGGGCAAGGCATCCAACCTGACACAGAAGCTGGCAGGCAGGCAACTGCTCTTCTATTACAGTGAAAAAAATTATTTATTTTAAATGTAAAGCTTAACCTATTGTTAAAACAGATATGAGTGGTGGCACTGACTGTGCAAATGGGCAAGGCATCCAACCTGACACAGAAGCTGGCAGGCAGGCAACTGCTCCTCTATTACAGTGGGAAAAAAAATATTTCTTTTAAATGTAAAGCTTAACCTATTGTTAAAACAGATATGAGTGGTGGCACTGACTGTGCAAATGGGCAAGGCATCCAACCTGACACAGAAGCTGGCAGGCAGGCAACTGCTCTTCTATTACAGTGAAAAAACATTATTTCTTTTAAATGTAAAGCTTAACCTATTGTTAAAACAGATATGAGTGGTGGCACTGACTGTGCAAATGGGCAAGGCATCCAACCTGACACAGAAGCTGGCAGGCAGGCAACTGCTCTTCTATTACAGTGAAAAAAAATTATTTCTTTTAAATGTAAAGCTTAACCTATTGTTAAAACAGATATGAGTGGTGGCACTGACTGTGCAAATGGGCAAGGCATCCAACCTGACACAGAAGCTGGCAGGCAGGCAACTGCTCTTCTATTACAGTGAAAAAAAATTATTTATTTTAAATGTAAAGCTTAACCTATTGTTAAAACAGATATGAGTGTTGGCACTGACTGTGCAAATGGGCAAGGCATCCAACCTGACACAGAAGCTGGCAGGCAGGCAACTGCTCTTCTATTACAGTGAAAAAAAATTATTTCTTTTGAATGTAAAGCTTAACCTATTGTAAAAACAGACATGAGTGGTGGCACTGGGCAAGTAGGCACAGTATCCAATGTGAACCTCACACAGAAGCTGGCAGGCAGGCACCTGCAATTACATTGCACAGGAAAAAAAATGCAGCCTGATGTTCTAGCTCTAAAAAGGGCTTTTTGGGGTGCTGTCCTTACAGCAGAGATCAGATGAGTCCTTCAGGATTGTAGTGGACACTGAATACCCTAGCCTAGCTATCAATTTCCCTATCTAATCAGCAGCAGCTAAACTTTCCCTCCTCTCACTAAGCATGCAGCTTCAGAATGAATCGAAAATGGATGCTGGGAGGGAGGTTGGAGGGTGTGGAAGGGAGGGAGTGCTGCAGATTGGCTGGAATGTGTCTGCTGACCGAGAGGCACAGGGTCAAAGTTTGCCCAATGATGACGAATAGGGGGCGGATCGAACTGCGCATGTGTCCGCCCGCCGCGGCGAACGCGAACACGCTAAGTTCGCCGGGAACTGTTCGCCGGCGGACAGTTCGGTACATCACTAGTTATTACTTATTTCATTTGTTCTTAAATTATCACTCTCAATAGTTTGAAAGGCTTATTTGACCCTGCTAGGAATAGAACATGTAACCCTGATCAGTTAAACTATATAATGGTTGGTGCATACACCAAATGAGCTTTCATATCAGATACACTCATCATCCATTTCAATATATTCAGAAACTATATATCACCTAAATAGTAAACCATGTTATTGCGTTCTAAAACCTGCTTCCATTCTCTCTAAATCAGGGTAACTGTTGAATCATAGAAATAAAAGGTATGTATAGATTCTGACAAATTAAAGGATCACTATAGTGTCAGGAAAACAAAGCGGTTTTCCTGACACTATAGTGCCCTGAGGTTGCCCCCACCCTCAGGGTCCCCCTCCCATGGCGCTGAAGGGGATAAAACCCCTTCAGCAGCTTACCTTATTCCAGCGCCGGGCTCCCTCGGCGCTGGTGACCTCTCCTCCCCCGCCGACGTAAGCTCCCCGTCCGACGTCAGCGAAGCCGAATACGCATGCTCAATGCTTTCCTGTGGGTGCTCTGCGCGATGGAGGCATCATATGCCTCCACTGTCACAGATGTGCCTCTAGTGGCTGTCAGGAAAGCAGCCACTAGAGGCTGGCTTAAACCCAAATGTAAACATAGCAGTTTCTCTGAAACTGCTATGTTTGCATCTGAAGGGTTAAAACCTGAGGGACCTGTCACCCAGACCACTTCATTGAGCTGAAGTGGTCTGGGTGACTATAGTGTCCCTTTAAATTAATGCGTATCCTAAACCACATACAATATATTGATTTACATTGAAGGATTTTCTTTAGTGAATAAAGTTCCACTTAACTCTTAGCACACACACAGTCACAGACACAAACACAAACACACACACACACACACACACACATTTAATGAAATATTTCCACATATACAATCATCTATACATTAACAAGGTCTCATTTGAAAGTCTGTAAATACTATCCTATGTGATGAATATCTGGTGTTAAGACGCAATAAAAGGACTATTACAAAGAAAGTGTGCTGGACCACTTATTTCCTTAATAAATATGCTGCCTGCAGTACTTCACTATAATAGTACTGTACATAGTATGGAAATATAAACCTTTGTTGCTCTTATTCTTATATATATAACGGATCCCCTATACTCCAGCTGAGTATATCCGTTAAGAAGTTCCCAAGTCCCAAGGGAAATAATGATTATAGCCCAAGTTCCCAAACATCAGCCTAGACTTGATGAAGGGTAAAACGAATCTGTTTAATCAGGGCTCAATGGCCCACTTTTATACATTACAGAGACACAGCAAACACGCCCAGGACACTCCCATAAACACACCCACAAAATGTCTGCAAATTACAGTGTCACCATGACGAGGCAATAATTACACAAATAAACAAAAATAAACACACCGGGTCCGCGGCAATTTACAAAAACCAATGGTTGAGAGATTGCTGGCCTAAAGAATCGTTCAAATTGCCCTATTTTCGAGAAACGTCCGCCTTATTTGAAATCTACCTGATAGTAGCGGCAGCATTCACATGGGGAAAATCATGGTCAGTCACTGCAGTTAGATGTTATTCTGACAACATGGAAGCCTGTGAAATTATTTATAAGGGTCATTTTCATTGACCATTATGAGGTTAGTGCGCAGGCTAACCTGGTTGGCAGCAACACATCAGTTTTTTCTCACTTGCGAACATATACCAGGCTACAGTAATACAGCCGCTGATGCCTTATCACGTTGCAAATTTCAGGAATTCTTCAATCTTCACCTGACTAGCAACAAGTACCCAACTCAAACCCCGGAATTCAACTAATATTTGCTCACGGCAGGGAACTGGCACAAGCAGCCTTATTAATAAACACAAGGAAAACCTGTGATAGAACTATGGTCATTTTCAAGCGGTTCACTTTAGAGTTTAACATTCACAATTGTTCAATCCGAACCATGGTAGTCTTTGCTACAACACAATCAAACTCTATTGAACACTAGTTCAACATCACATTATGACCACATCGCCAAACCATGCTCCTTTTCTATCTTCTTTCCCTATCAAGAACATACTGAAAGGCATCAATAAAACAGACCACCACACTACCCAGAAACGTCTTCCAATAGATGGTAAGAAATTCTGGGCCTTATCAGATACGCTGGATACACAATCTTTCGACCCACACGCTAATATGGTCCTGAAAACCGCTATTTACCGTATTTTTCGCTCCATAAGACGCACCTCACCATAAGACGCACCTAGTTTTTAGAGGAAGAAACCCAGAAAACAATATATTCTGAACAAACTGTCCCATCGTGTTTCTTACTATGGGACAGTTTGTTCAGAATATTTTTTTTCTCTCCTGTCCCATAGTGTCCCCCCTCCCATAGTCTTCTCCCACCCCCTCCCCATAGTCTTCTCCCACCCCCTCCCCATAGTCTTCATCCCCCCTCCCCTCCCCATAGTCTACATCCCCCCTCCCCTCCCCATAGTCTTCATCCCCCTCCCCTCCCCTCCCCATAGTCTTCATCCCCCCTCCCCTCCCCTCCCCATAGTCTTCATCCCCCCTCCCCTCACCTCCCCATAGTCTTCATCCCCCCTCTCCTTCCCTCCCCATAGTCTTCATCCCCCCTCCCCTCCCCAAAGTCTTCATCCCCCCCTCCCCTCCCCTCCCCTCCCCTCCCCATAGTCTTCATCCCCCCTCCCCATAGTCTTCATCCCCCCTCCCCATAGTCTTCATCCCCCCTCCCCATAGTCTTCATCCCCCCTCCCCTCCCCTCCCCATAGTCTTCATCCCCCCTCCCCTCCCCTCCCCATAGTCTTCATCCCCCCTCCCCACCCTCCACATAGTCTTCATCCCCCCTCCCCTCCCCTCCCCATAGTCTTCATCCCCCCTCCCCTCCCCTCCCCATAGTCTTCATCCCCCCTCCCCTCTCCTCCCCATAGTCTTCATCCACCCTCCCCTCCCCATAGTCTTCATCCCTCCCCTCCCCTCCCCATAGTCTTCATCCCCCCTCCCCTCCCCTCCCCATAGTCTTCATCCCCCCTCCCCTCTCCTCCCCATAGTCTTCATCCACCCTCCCCTCCCCATAGTCTTCATCCCTCCCCTCCCCATAGTCTTCATCCCCCCTCCCCTCCCCTCCCCTCCCCATAGTCTTCATCCCCCCTCCCCTCCCCATAGTCTTCTCTTCTCTCCCATACTGTCCCCCTCCCCTTGTCCCATAATTACTTACCTGTCTTGTAGCGTTTCTCGGCAGCACAGGGCGCACCGCGGTACTGGAACTTGAATTTCATGTTCCGGTTTCCGGCGGGACTGAAAGGAAGTGCGCACACTGAGCTGAGTGCGCACTTCCTTTCAGTCCCGCCGGAAACCGGAACATGAAATTCAAGTTCCAGTACCGCGGTGCGCCCTGTGCTGCCGAGAAACGCTACAAGACAGGTAAGTAAAATTTCATATTCGCTCCATAAGACGCACAGACATTTCCCCTCACTTTTGAGGGGAAAAAAAGTGCGTCTTATGGAGCGAAAAATACGGTATATTGCATTCTATGGGTTTTTGAGAACTAAGGAGTTCACAATAGTAACGCAATCAGACAAACATTTGTGTCTCACTAAAAAGGATTTAAAAAGGTGCATGATCACTATATCTTATCACTAAGTCAGTCTAAAACTAAGCAGTACGGCCATCCACTGGAAGTGCGCCTTCTACCCTACCGAGAATCACCCATGCCCGGTTAAAGTTTTGGACACTTATTTACACCACGTTAGTGACACATCGTTAAACTCACCACTATTCACACTGCTAGGCGGTCTTCTCACTACCTCTAAGTTCATGTTCTATATAAGAACTCTGTGCACTAGATTAGGTTGGGGGCCAACCTCTTACTCTGCACACTTAGAATTGGGGCAGCTTCAGCTGCATCCAGTATCAATACACCCGTTCACATCATTAAAAGATTAGGACGTTGGGAATCCACTGTATACAATAGATACATACCAGAACCAGAGAAAGAATGAAGGAAAGCATTTAAGAATCTTGTGTCATAAGTGTAAAGCAATAAAGTGTGTCTCTGCATTCCTTTTTGCCCTCTTTATTACAGGCCTACCTTAACATCGGTTTCGGCACATCCACACCGACTTGTTCCAACCTCAAGGTATTTCACAGCCACAAGTTTAAAAGCCAAAGGCCAATATTTGTGGTAAGAGTTAGCGTTCCTATAAAACACTATTCCCCCCTGTTTACCGTTTCCGTGGCGATCAGTTCACCCCACCCACCTCACCCCTTTTTTACTGAATCAATCCTACCAGGGGGCCCTCTTTATTACAGGCCTACCCTTACGTCGGTTTCGGCACATCCACACCGACTTGCTCCAACCTCAAGGTATTTCACGGCCTTTATTTTACCGACCACAAATATATATATATATATATATATTTTTTTTTATATATATATATATATATATATATATATATATATATATATATATATATAATGAGTAAAGATCATTTAGGCTTACATTTCTACATATGCTGTATAAACTATAGTCACAACTTTAATAATGCAGTTTTAACTGTATTCTCATCCTTGCTATATTGGGAAGAACAAAGTAGATGTAATATCACCTAGGGAGAAAATAGGACAGCTAGGCACTATGTATTAGAGTCATGAGATGGGAAATAGTTAGCTGAAATTATGGTTAAACACTGTGACTGTGTGACGTTAAGGTTATAAGGAATTGTTCAGGTCGAATTCAATATTGAAGCCTGCTGGAGATAGGGTTTTCAAATAGAAAGCCCATTTGTCTCTGAAAGGTGTTTTTTCCCACTTTAGTGTCTAAGTAGAGTTTCTATTACTGTGAAAGAGAGTCCTGATGGATCTTCGTTGAGTCTGTGCGAAATATGTGGAGGCTCATCCTGCTTTTGTTTCCTTTTTTGTATCACATAAGGCAGCCTTTAAATATTCTTAACGTTTCAACACGCACATATGACTTACATCAACTTCACTATTACACATAGAAAATGACATGTTCGACTTTATATTCCCTAGCAGAATATGTGTCATCATTGAAATATTTATTAATGCTTCATGGTATGTAATATAATTATTACTTAATACAAGTACACAGCATATTATAGTACTTCCATATTAGTGGCTAAAATCTGGTAAACAGATGAACAGACGTGGACAGTTCTACAAGGTGATGTACGTGACAAAACATGACGATTACCAGCGCACACATACTTAAGCCGCTGAGACTGGGTTAATGGGTGTGATGTTAGTTACACAGATGATTACCACACATGTCTCTCACCTGAACATGATGTTAGAACACAGGGATGCAGAGCGTCATAAGCCAATACTGAAAAACAAAAGCATGTCATTTGCCGGGCCACTAAAACAAAGACGCCTGTTAGCATTTCCAAATAAGCAAAATGTGCAGCTGACCTAATTGTGTAGTAATTCTCAGCTTCACATTATTTTTGCTAATTATGGGTAAATTTAATTTAATAAATACAATATTCATACACTTTCATATGCATATATGTGCTGATTGTATATATCATGGATAGGTAGAGATCTAAACAATCTGTAGGGAAAATACTCCATTCTTATTTAAGGTATTTACTTGTACAAACCAATACCGGACTTCTAACAGTTAACAGGAAAATGTACTTAAAATTTACTTAACCATAGTTGGCACACAAGTGAGCAATGCATCCGGGACTCAACATTGAGTTAAAACATCATAAAACATATTGAGATTTTTAATGCACATCACTATGCTGATGTAGG